>NW_021703774.1:160972953-161036501 GCF_005190385.1 Monodon monoceros | reverse complement strand
AGCGCTCCTCGCCGCCGCCGCCGCTGCCGCCGCCGCCCGGGCCTTCGCTCGCCACGCCGAGGCCCAGGCGGCCGCGCGGCAGGTCCGAGCCGGCGGGGAGGGCGCGGCGGCGGTGGGGCTCTCAGAGGGACCGGGCTCCGAGGGGCGGGGGGCTGGTGGGGGCCGGAGGGCCGGGAGGGCGGCAGGGAAGGGATAGGAAAACGGGGCTTCAGCGCTCGGGCAGACTTGGAAGGACTGATGGGGGAGGTGAGAGGACTGGTCCAGTGTGAGGCAGGAGCTGGGACAGGCTGCAGGGGGACAGTGCAGACAAAGCGTAGAGCAAAGGTGGGACCCGAGCATCTGGCCGGGCCGGCAGTGCTGGGACGGTGGGGAGGGGAGACCGGAGAGGACAATGGGTGGACCAAGAGGGTGAGGGTGGACCAAGAGGGTGACACGAGATGGGCAGGATGGGCCCAGACAGAAAGGGGGCACTTAGAGAGTGGACAGTGGATGAAGGCTCAGAGTGAAGCAGGGACCAGGAGGGATGGGAAGGGGGACTGGGGCTCTGGGGCGTGCAGAGGTGACGTTTGGACAGATGGGCTGGGAGATGGGCTGAGAGAACCCAGGAAGATGTGGCGGGAGCAGCTCCCTCCGCCCGTTTGGGATGCCAGTTGGGTGTACAACTGCTCAGCCCAGCCACCTCCTCCCGAGCAGGACTCGGCGCTGAAAGCCCTGGGGACAGAAGGCCTCTTCCTCTTTTCCTCTCTGGACACTGACGGGGACATGTACCTCAGCCCCGAGGAGTTCAAGCCCATTGCTGAGAAGCTGACAGGTACCGGGAGAGGCTGGGGACTAGGCAGGAGGGAGCCGGGGCACCGCCCTCGACTTCTTGGTCTGTGTCTTCTGTGTCTGCTCTGAACAGAAGGGCTGCCTGGAGTAGGGGGAGGACGGTGCATCGTGGCAGCCCTGGGGTCCTCCCAGCTCTGACACTTCCCAGCTGGTGGTTTGGGCAAGCTGCTTCAACATGGGCACCCACACATACTCGCACACCCAAGCCTGTTCTCCTCACGTGTGACTAAAACTAGTTAACATTCCCTGACCACCTTCTCAGGACCAGACATGGCTTTAAGCGCCTCCTGTGAGTCATCTCTTTAATCTTCACAGTGCCTGTGAGATGGACACTGTCCTGATCCTCATGTGCATAGTTTAGGAGACGGGGACGCAGGAAGGGTCTCCAGCTTGCGCAGGCTGGAAAGGTGCAGAGCCAGGATTAGGGGCCTTCTGTCTTCAGGTCCTGCACCGGCTCATTTGAAGCTTAGAGAAGAATGTCTGCAAAGTGCCCACCATACAGTAGATAGTCAATAGACAGGAGCTATTACCATTACTGCTAAATATTAAACTCTGCTCGGGAGCTGTAAGATTCCTATCCCACCTTGTTACCCATTTTTGCCTGGTTGTAATCAGTGATTTTTATTGTAAAGATGAGGGGCCGAAGCATTCTAATGAATTATAAAATGCCTCTCTCACTGCTCCATCACCACCCTAACCTCTGTGTCCATATCTTGGGACGTTTCTTGAACTTATGAACTTGGGCATCTACTTGTTACCCAAATTGCCTGGTGTAAGTAGGTCAATAGATGGGAAAGACTAGAAAGAGACACCGGCTGCTCTCAGGCAGGTAAGCGCCAAAGGACCGTGATGGGCTTTCTGTGTCTCAGGATGGGTCAGGTAGGTCAGCCACGTGCTGACCCGCTGGCCTTTGGTCACTGCCGGAGGAGGAGGGTCAGATGAAAAATGCTAATTTGCTGGAGCGGATATGTCAGTGCCTCCCAGGGGCAGTCAGTACTGTCATGAAAGCAGATGGGCAGATACACAGCTCAGCCCTGTGTGGATTTGCTTTGACTTCTTATTTTGCACACACTTCTCCGAGCAGCCACACAGCCACCTCCTTGTCCTTTTTTATGGCCAGAGAGCAAGAGTTCCCTCACGATGACATGTTGGCCAAGCTTGCTGGGCTTGCGGGTGCTTTTAATTTTTTCACACAAATCTTTTTCTCCATCCAGGGGAAAAGAGTCTCTCCCTCAATTACCTCCTAGGCCACTGTGAGTGCAAAACGGGACCAAGTTACTGGGAGAACAAAAAACAAAAACAAAACCAGAGAAACACCAGATCTAAGCAGGAAGTAGAGGCAAAGAGTCCTCTCTAGTTGGTACAGTTACGTGCGTTTAACTTTCTGCTTTATACCTTAAAAGTTTTACAAGTTGTCAGTAGTGAGCACATTTTACTTGTAAGTCGGGAAATAAACCTTTTTATTAAAAAACCAAAGAGCCATAAAATGCTGGGCGTCATTCGTAATTACCTGTGATAACAGTTACGTAATTGGATGAGCAAGCCAGCCGGTATAACGCTGCACATTCCCGTCGTTCCCTTCCCCGGAGGTTTCCAGATTGCTGTTCTGAAATTTTGTTGCCTTGACTTACAAATGCAGAAGTAGCCATGATTCTTTAGAACAGGGCTTTGCATCAGGAGCCACTGGGGAGCCTTCATCGGGAGCACATTTTCCAGATTCTAGCCCCTGAAGACTCTGACTCAGTATGTCTGAGGGGGGTTCTGGGCATTGGTAGTTTAAAAAGGCATCCTGGTGATTCTGATGCTTCCTGGTTAAGAATGCAGCCATTTTGATGCACCCATTCAGTCTGTCAGTCCAGCCTGTCAACAAATGCCAGGCGTGGTCTCTACCAGCAAGAGAGCAGTTGTAACAGGACCCACCCGTGCTTCATTCCACTGTCTGTGTCGTGGGACCCCGCCCTGCTGTTAGGCACCCCTTCTGCAGTAGGCATCATGCCTCCCTTAAAGCCTTCATCGTGACTCCCTCCACCCTTGAAAGACTACAGACTTGGCAGGTCTCTGAGCAGGAAGAGATCTGACGAATCAAGTTCAGCCACTGCCAGTCCAGCCCCTCGTACTGGTGGGGAAATGGGCCACTCAGGAAACAGGGAGAAGCAGGTGTCCTCACTTCTGGACCAGTGCTCTTTCTGTGACACCAAAGATGACCTGATTCCACGTCCCCTGACCTCTCTGAGCAGCCTTTGCTCTCCATGAGACCCTCGTGACGGGACAGGCACGGTAGCATGGGCTCCATCTCTAATGTGGGAAAACCGGAGAGGATGAGTGATTTGCCCCAAATTGTCCAGGAAATGGAGCCAACCTCACCCCCGAGCTGGGCTGAGGGAAGGGGGACAGTGAGAATGGCCTTTCTGCAGCCAGCCTGGCCTGGTGGAAAGAGCACACATTAGAGTCAGAATTAGGTTTGAGCCCTAGCCCTGTGGATCCCCAACCATGAAACCACCAGTAATAGCAATACAGCTGACATTTATTACGGGTTTACTCTGTACCAGGCCTGGATTATCTCATTTAATCCTCATAACAAGCCACTGGGCCAACCATCACACAAGCTGGTGAAGAGTGGGGCTAGGATTTGAAGCCAGGTCGTCTGGTTCCTAAGCCTTTGAGGAAACTTTTGAGATCTTAATGCCCCCGCAAGAAGGTTGTGGTTGATCGTAGGTTTAGAGTAAAACAGGCCTGGATTTGAATCCTGATTCACACACTACCTAGCTGTGTGTCCTTGGGGGAAGTGACTTCACCTCTCTGAGCCCCCAGTTTCTCATTTGTAAAATGGAATTGATAATACTGCCTTCACAGGGTTACTGTGAAACTAAAATGTGATATACATTGGAGAAAATGTGTATGTGTGATATACCATGTGGTATACATATGTACACATTATATATCATACATATACAATTTGTGTATGTTTGATAAACGATGTGATCTATATTGTTACTTTGTTGATTGTTACCTGTTACAGCCTCACCCCCACCCCCATCCCTGCCAGGCCCAGCTCCCTTAATCACTGGCCAGTGTGGACACCCTGAGAGAAGTGAGGCCCTGCCATCTAAGGCAGGACCCCTCTCCAGCGACCTGTATCTCACAGGGTCAACTCCTTCGGCCAGCTATGAGGAAGAGGATCTGCCCCCTGACCCCAGCGAGGAGACACTCACCATAGAAGCCCGTTTCCAGCCTCTGCTACCAGAGTCCATGACCAAGAGCAAAGATGGGTTCCTAGGGGTAAGTTGGGGCAGGGGGTCCCCCACAGGCGGGACCAGAGACAGAGGGACCATCTGTGTGCACTCACCTCCTGAGAATGGGTCTGTGCTCTGCTCATCTTTCCTTCTTTCTGTCTTTCCTCCCATCTTTTATCAGCACCCTCTGTGCACCCAGTGCGCCAGGCCCTGGGGGTCCAGAAGTGGGTGCGATGCTGTCCCTGCTGTCGAGGCACACAGTCTGGTAGGGGAGGTAGGAGGGATAAGCATGAGCCTCTGACCCAGAGTGGGGATCTAGATGGCTTCCTGGAGGGAATGACATTTGACAGTGACTGCAGGGGACGAGGCCTCAGCCCATTGTCAGCAGGGGTGGGAAAAGGATCCGGCTGGAGGAAACAGCGAGTGCACTAGAGACGTGCTGATGTGGTCGCCTGCCTCATAATCATTGCTTGCTGCAAGTCAGTCTTTCCCCCCAGGCTGTGAGTTTCCTCAGGGCGAGGCCGGTGACTCACACATTTGTGCCTCCCCAGGCCCCTAGCACAGTGCCTGGAGCCTGACAGGTGCTCCATTGAGCTCCGATGAACCCGGACCCGAGGTTCAACCCCTGGCAACGGCTGTAGGGTGGGGTTGACCCTGACAAGTGCCATCCTAACCAGCCCTGTGGTTAGGACCCGAGGCCCTGTGGACAAGGTCTCAATCCCTCCCAGGCCCTGCCCACCTTTCCCGCTGTCTCCCCTGCGCTCTCCTCTCAGCTTTCCACTACTCCAGATGTCCGGGCTTTCTTCCAGCTGAGAGCCTTCTCATATGCTGGTCCCTCAGCCAGGAACAACCTTTCCTCTTTGCCTCACCCACAGCCACTCAGCTTTTACAGCTCGGCTGAACTGTCATTTCAGCAGGAGATGCCAGGCGGGCCACTGAGGGCAGAGAGAAGGGGTGGCTGGACCCAGGGCACAGGCACGTGCGGGGGCATCCTGGTCAGTGGGACTGGAAGGAAGTTGCCAGATGGCAAAGGGCCTCAGCTGCCTGACGTTGGCCTTCGTTCTGCAGCAGCAAAATACCACGTAGCAGATTTTGAAGGAGGAGAATTCTCTCATCAGACCTGGGCTCTGGGGAGAAAAGGGAGGGCAAGAAGACCAGTTCCCAGGAGGCAGGGGGAGACAGGTGGGGGGAGGCCATGGTGATGGAGAGGAAAGGCAGCCCGGGGGATGCTGGGAAAGGAAGAAAGGCAGGGTGTGGCTACTAATGGAAAGGGAGGGAGGGGGAGTTGAGGTGACTCGGGCTTCTGGCTGGTGGCCAGGTGCATGGGGCCCATTGCCCGATGGGGGTTGGAAGTCTGGTAGGGAGGGTATGAGGTCAGTTTGGACTGTTGAAGTTGAGTTCCCTGAGAGATGTCCAGGGGGAGAGTCCAGTAAGATCTGGGTGGAGAAAGGCCTGGCATTGATGGGCTGAAGTGATGTCTGAGCAGATGAGTCCCTCCTACAGGGCAGAGAGAACAGGGTGCGGCAGGTGCAGGGGGCCCACCTGCACGTACAGGGGAGATGGGTCCGGAGCAGCACCCCAGCCCTGCGTCCCTAGCTCAGCCCCCTTTTGTGGGCCGCTCCACTAGGAGCTCGCCAGCCTGTGAACAGGACGCAGCAGGCGGACAGGCTCTGCCTGGCCCTGCAAGCCAGCCCCGCTTTGAGAACTTGCCTGTGAAACCCCTCTCCTCCCACCTCAGCTTCCCACTGAACCCGGGTCCCATCACCAGGGAGGTCAAAGGTGGGGCAGCTCCCTGGTGGCTGAGCACCCTGAGGGGGGCCAGGCACTCACTGTCCTGGTGGCCACTGATGGTGGCCCAGAAAGGCAGGGAGGAGCTACTGAAGGTGCAGCTTTGACCAGGGGACCTGCATGCTCCAAGGTTCCGCCTCTGCTCCAGGCAGATGTGCAGAGGGGCCTGCAGAGCGTCTGACCCTCATTCTCTCCCGCCCTTCAGCCCATCAGACAGCAGTGGGGTGGATTGCTGATGAAGAAATGGCTCAGGGAAGGCCTTTTGCCAGGGGTGCCCAGCCAGCGTGGCCCAGGCTATAATTGAAGCAGGGTGCGCCCTGGGGGCGCCCTTCCTTCCCCTTCTCCGTGGCCTCATCCTGATCTTGGCCCTAGAGGTGTCGCCCAAAGGTGGCTGCCACCTCCCTCCGCAGACTTAACTCCAAACCTAAACCCTGACTCGCCAGCGGGGCGTTAGCTGCAGGGAGGAGACTTGGCGGGGGGATTAGAGAGCAGAAAGCAAGGCCAGTGCATGGGGAGAGGGAGCCCAGGGCAGGGCGAGGCACCAGGGTTGGTCTGCTGGCTTATGTACAAGAGGCAGGCAGGACTGTGTGAGGCCCGGGACCTGGGCTTGGAGAGGGAGGGAAGAGGCCGTGAGAAGCCCCCTCACAGAGCCCCCTGTTCCAGTCCTGGGGGGCCCCTCCAGCTGCCTCTACTCCCCTGCCCTCGAGCGAGCTGTTCCGGCCTGGGCTGGACCTGAGGGGCCACAGGGGCACCGCTTCTCTGGGCAAGGGGCCGGGGAAGGTGAGATGAGCCTCAGCTCTGGCAGGAGAGTGCCAGGCTCGTGGCCGTGAGCAGGCAGGAGCCTCCCGGGTCCCTCTGCTTCCTGGGCTTGTGGGTTGGCTCAGGGCTCGAGGAGACCTCCGCACACGCCTGGGATGTTCTCAGTGCCCCAGGGCTTCGACTTTCCTCTGCCCCAGGTCTCCCGCCTGGCCCTGTCCGGCCTCCGCAACTGGACGACCGCAGCCTCGCCAAGCGCGGTGTTTGCCGCCCGCCACTTCCGGCCCTTTCTTCCCCCTCGGGGCCACGCGGAGCTAGGCGAGCCCTGGTGGATCATCCCCAGTGAGCTGAGCGTCTTCACCGGCTATCTGTCCAACAACCGCTTCTACCCACCACCCCCCAAGGGCAAGGAGGTGAGGGTAGCCCGTGGCAAGCCCCGGGGCCCTGTCCCCCAGCCCCAGCACGGCCCCTCCCCATCGGCAACTGGACCCCCGGGGCCACGCCTACCCCACCTGCTCTCTGGCGTGCCTCTGGCCCCGCCCCCACCTGGGCCCCAGGTCCAGAGCTGACCCTCACCCAGGGGAGCTGGGCCCAGCAAGCCAGCCCAGGTCCCACTGCCCTCCCCCCAGGTCATCATCCACCGGCTCCTGAGCATGTTCCACCCTCGGCCCTTTGTGAAGACCCGCTTTGCCCCTCAGGGGGCCGTCGCCTGCCTGACCGCCACCAGCGACTTCTACTACACCGTGATGTTCCGGTGAGGGGTCCTGACAGCCCCATCCTTGCCTCCCACCTGGGCCTGGGACTCCAGGGAAGCACAGATGGGTTGAGCACCAGGAGGCAGGGCCTGACTCAAAGCCCCCAGCTCCACCACTTACCACCCTGTGGTCCCAGGCAAGCAGCCTTGGCTCTCTGAGCCTCACTTTCCTCATTGTGCATCAGGGCGGTGGTGACTTCCTCCAGGAGGAAGAGAAAAGGTGTTGAATGTGCTTAGCATGGGGTTGTTGGCCATGGTTGTCATCCACACAGAAGGGGGTGCGTAAGAGCTGTGACACCAGGTCACACACACCCTGGAGGGCTCAGAGGAGACTTGGGCAAGGCTTCCGGGGAAGGCAGCACGTGAACTGGGCCCTGAAGGATGGGCAGCACTTGGAGGGCGTCCCTTCTGCCTGCCCCACACACTTCTTCCTCCCCCGCCCAGCCCTTTGCCCCGCACAGAGTCTGGCCAAGGGTTCCAAGCTTTGGGGCAGAAGTGAGAGGGCAGGTGGGCAGGCTCTGCTCAGCAGGGAACCTGCTCCCAGCCGGGCCCTTTCCCTCCAGCATCCACGCGGAGTTCCAGCTCAGCGAGCCGCCCGACTTCCCCTTCTGGTTCTCACCCGGCCAGTTCACGGGCCACATCATCCTCTCCAAAGACGCCACCCACGTCCGTGACTTCCGGCTCTTCGTGCCCAACCACAGGTGAGAGCCTTGGCCCAGGCCCCGGCACCCTGCTCCCGTTTGCCCCCCACCAGCTCCAGGAGCTCAGATGCAGGGGCCCAGAGGCCCCCGCAGTCTCTCCCCAGAGCTACTTCTCTTGGGAGGGGCCTAGAGCTGACCCAGGAGGAGGTAGCTTGAGATACCTGGCTGAAGGGGGTCATTCCATCGTCTGATAGGCACGTCCCAGGTGCTCTGTGGGCCCAACGCAGCGGCCAACAGCCCCTCCCTGAAGATGGAACTGCCCCCCCCACCCGCCCCATACTGCTGACAGACCTCCAACAGACCCGTAACCACAGCCTGCTCACGCCACCCTAGGCGAAGGCCAGCAGGTGGGGAGGGACCCGGCTGGTCAGGGTCCAGGAAGGCCTCCCAAAGGAAGGGACGTCTGTGCAGCGACCTGGGGGCTGAGGAGAGTTTAGCCAGGCAGAGTGAAGGGCACATACAAAGGCCTAAGAAGCAGGCCCTCCACGCCTGCAGTTGCTACCACAGACCCTGGGGGGCCAGGGGACGGCTCCTGGGAGGGCTCAATGCCAGTCACCTGCCTGCTTGCCTGCCTGACCGCTCAGGGGCGGCCTCTTGGCAGGGAAGCAGGGGACGCAGAGAGTCTTTCCAGATTCCTCCTTGATAGCACGCAGCCGCTTAGTGAACCTGAGTGACTCTGTGCAGGGACAAGACCTGGGCTGAGAGATGAGGGGCCCAGAGCGAAGTCTCAGCCGTGGCACCCGTGGCTGTGGGCAAGGCCCTGGACCCCTCCGGGCCTCAGTTTCCTCATCTGCTAGATGGGAGGCTGGCTCCTGGCCAGGAGTGAGGGGGTCATTGGGACAGCCTGGGAAGAGAAAGTTACCCCCAGGACCAGGAGCGGTTTCTTCTCAGTCCCCCAAGGGAGGGAGCATCCCAGGCCACGGGGAAAATGAGGAGGAAGGACGAGCTCTCCTCCTCCTTCCTCGCTCATCGGGCAAGCCCCTGTGCTGCAGGGGCTCAGCCCAGGGTTGGAGGTGGGGTCCTGGACTGAATGAAACAGAAGAAGGGGGCAACTGCTCCTGGGCCTGTGTCTCAGGCCTAGACCACGAGACTGCTGACCGGCTCTGAGGGCACCCAGCTCACCCTGACTGCTTCACCCGCCCAAGGTGGTTGGTTGTCTGTCCTGGGGTGCCCCCATGTGGCTGGTCTGCAGGTTGCACATGCTCAGGCCAGACTTCCCGCTGGGGGAGGCACTGATGAGTGCTGCCTCAAAGAGTCGGGGATCGTGGACAGTGCATGAGCCATGGGTATGGAAGCCCTTCATGAACTGTAAAGGGCTGAGCCAGTGGAGGGTGGTATGGTCACAGTGCCTTCCAAAGAGGCGGCCTGGGGAGAGGAAAGGGCCCAGGCTCTGCCGTCAGAACTCTAGTGGCTCTGGGACCTTGGGTTCACCCTGCCAAGTCTCAGCATCCTCACCTATAAAATAGGGTCAGCTGCATGCTTTCAGTGAGATAAAGTCCGACATCTGGTTAATGGGCCTTGATGACGGTGGTGTTCTGCCCTGGCCACCCTCTCACCTGTCCCCAGGTCTCTGAATGTGGACATGGAGTGGCTGTACGGGGCCAGCGAGAGCAGCAACATGGAGGTGGACATCGGCTACATACCCCAGGTGAGTGCACAGGTGGTCCCTACCCAGGTAGGAAGGTGGGGCTCAGCCTGGCTGCAGGGAGGCCCAGCTGGCTAGGAGCCTTGGGGCAGTGAAGGACAGAGCTCCTGCAGGCTGAAGCCACTGTCCCCAAAGCAGGATCCTAGGAAGCCACCTGTTCTTCCTAGCCAGCATCTGCCATGGGTCCTCAGATGGCTTCACGCTGGCTGGACACTGGCTCTGTCCTGGACTCACTGCACAGCCTTGACCAGGCCCTTCCCTTCCCTGGGCCTGTCTCCCCACCTCTGCAATGAGTGGCGTATCTTTGAGGGTCTCTCGGGGCCCCTGGAGGACTCAGGCCCCTCGCTGAGATGTCCCTCAGTGACATCATCCCTCACTGACCTCTGGCCTAGATGGAGCTGGAGGCCACGGGCCCCTCAGTGCCCTCTGTGATCCTGGACGAGGATGGCAACATGATCGACAGCCGCCTGCCCTCAGGGGAGCCCCTCCAGTTTGTGTTTGAGGAGATCACGTGGCAGCAGGAGCTGAGCTGGGAGGAGGCCGCCCGGCGCCTGGAGGTGGCCATGTACCCCTTCAAGAAGGTGAGGCCAGACGGGGGTGAGGGGCGGGGTTGGGATCCCTGGGGCTGGGTCCGGAGCTGTGGGAGCAGCAGGTGGGCACTGGGCGTGGGATGCCATGCAGGGCTTGCTGCTGAGGCTGTGGGGCCCAGCCTGGGCCGGGGAGCCTCCCCTTTGCCCATTAGAACTTGGAGGAGGCATCCCCTGGCTCAGCATCACCCCTTCACACAGACACACAGACAAACACACACTGCAAACATACATGCATATGTACACACACACGTATATACACTACAGACACACACTACATGCACATCACACACTCAGCCCCTGAATGGGACCCTGGCGGCACACAATAGCTTCTCTCTGTCTCGACTTGGCCCCAGGTCACCTACCTGCCATTCACCAGGGCCTTTGAGCGAGCCAAGGCCGAGCACAAGCTGGTGCACTCAGTCCTGCTGTGGGGGGCCCTGGACGACCAGTCCTGCTGAGGTGAGGGGGACCCTTCCAGTCTGAGGGGAGAAAGGGGGGCAGACTGCATACCTCGTGGGTGCAGGAGGCCCTGAGACCAATGGCACTCTCCTGTCGCAGTATGAGGGACTCAGGGACGGCATGGGGCGGGGTGTGGGGTGAGGGCTCGCAGGCTTCTGTGCTAAGCCCAGAGGAAGCTGCTGGACACAATAGAAAGAGCCCAGCTCAGCCATTTTCAGCCTGGAGACCTTGGCCAAGTGACTCCTTCCCTGAGCCTCAGTTTTCTCAGCAGTAAGAGGGTAACGTACTTACCTCCCAGAGTTGTGAAAACAGACGTGAAAGTGCCTGTACTCTGTGCAGTGTTGCACACGAGTGAGAGAAGCTAGTGCCAGAGCCTGGGCTGCATTCACTTATTCAGAAAATTCAGCAAAGACCCGCTGGTGCAAAGTTCTTTGGGTGCCTGACATTGGGTACAAAGATGAGCAAACAATGGCCCTGCCCACATGCAGCCAATCGACAAACATCCTGGGCACCTCCCGTGCCGAGCCATAGGCTAGGTGTTGGGCACCTTGCACTGAGGAAGTCAGAATCAGCCCCAGTCCTCAGGGAGCACACAGTGTGTGCAGAAGGCAGACGGTGAATGAACAAGTACAAGCGTGGTGAATTTACATAAGGCATGGTCCCGAGTGGCACGAGAGTGTGTAATGGGGGGTGGCGGGGTCAGGGGAGGCTTCTTTAGAGAAAGTGACATATAACCCGAGACTTCGAAGGGTGAGGAGGATGAGTTTTCCAAGTGACAGAGGAAGTGTTTTAGGTAGAAGAATTGTCTGTGCAAAGGCCCTGGGACACAGTTTAGTGGATTTAAGAAGCTGTCACTGTCTAGAAGCCCCTGGGCCAGGTAGACCCCCAGCCAAGTCTCAGCCCAGGATGCCAGTATGTTACTGAAGTTAGTTACAGCTGCCATTTATTCCTCACCTCCTCTGTGGTAGATGCTTTGAATCTGTTTTTTTCACCTGGCTGCACTGACCGTTCTACAGTTGATGAGGTTTACTGCTGATAGAAAACCCAGTGAGACACGCAGGGTGCCTCACCCACCTGGCCTTGCCTCTCCCGGAACAGGTTCAGGGCGGACTCTCCGGGAAACTGTCCTGGAAAGTTCGCCCATCCTCACCCTCCTCAACGAGAGCTTCATCAGCACCTGGTCCCTAGTGAAGGACCTGGAGGACCTGCAGGTGAGTGGCAGGTGGGCAGGAAGAGCCCCATGGCAGCCCCTGGGACAGTGCTGGGAGCCAAGGTGTCAGAAGTGTGCCCAACTCTCCCCATAGAACAACCAGGAGAACCCATCCCACCGGAAGCTGGCCAGCCTGCACCTGGAGAAGTACAGCTTCCCCGTGGAGATGATGATCTGCCTGCCCAATGGCACCGTGGTAGGTCCCCCACCACTCATCCCTGGCCCCGGACCAGGCACCATGGGGCAGAGGAAGCGGCAAACAAGGGGCACGGCTTACAGACCTCATCAGGCTCCAGGTCTGGCTCTACCACTTCCTGGCTGGTGTCTTAGCCAGTCCGAGCCTCAGTTATCCCCTGATGTCCCCTCGGCCTGCCTCGTGCTGGTGTCGGGACGCTCCCTCAGAAAGGGAACCTCAACAGCACTTTGGGGACCTGGCAGCAGTGGGCATGGTCTAGCAGCAGAGCGGACAGGAACGTGACCTGGAAGGGAAGGCTCACCTCAGACCATTGCGGCCAGTCCTGGGATGGAAGGGAGGGAGGGACGGACAGGCCTCATGACAGGCAGAGAGGACCTGGGGACGCCCCAGGCTGAGCCAGGCTTCAAGACCCTATCTCTCCCTAAGGGCCCCTTACACAGCACTCACATCGTTGCGTTGGGTTCTCACGGGAGCTTTGGGAGATAGATAAGCACGAATGCTGATCTCACAAACAAGGAAACTGAGGCTCAGAAAGGTTCAGAGACTTGGCAAAAGCTGCATAATTAAGAAGTACAGCTGCCGGGAATTCCCTGCGGTCCAGTGGTTAAGACTTGGCGCCTTCACTGCTGTGGGCCTGGGTTCAGTCCCTGGTGGGGGAATTAAGATTCCACAAGCCGTGCAGCGCAGCCAAAAAAAAAAAAAAAAGAAAGAAAGAAAGAAAAAAAAAAGAAATGGAGCTGACTTTCAAAACAGGCGCCCGCCTATGAGCCTCAGCATCACCTGCTCTTCTGAGCAGAGCTGCCCCTTATCCTTTAAGTCCCAAGGGGTGGTTAGTGTGGGACTGAGGGATGGAAGCGGGTGGGGAGCAGTGCAGGAGCAAGAGCTGGGGCTGGCCTGGAATGGGGGCGTCCGGTGAGGGCTTGGTGGCGAGGAGGAGGGTGCCAGCCAAGGGCCTTCTGTCTGAAGTTCAGAAGAGGAAAGGCCCGGGGGAGCCGGCCAGCTCGCACCTGTCCACAGGCGCCCATTGTGGTAGACTCGGCCCAGCCAGGGGTGGCGAAGCTGGGCGGACAGGACTCTGCCTGGGCTGTGGGTGGCCTGTGCTCTCCCACTCGCTCGATTTGTTTGTTCGTTTACCGGGCACCTGCCCTTAAGGTGCCCCTACCTGGAACGGGAGGCAGATGGGGACACAGGCGTGTGGGCGTTTCGACAGAAGTGAGTGCGGAGTTCAGGGCTTCTGGGAACAGAGGAGAGAGGTCATGGGGCGCGGAGGCAGGGGAGGGAAAGGTGATGCCGGAAGGCATTAGGTTTCACCTGGTGGGCGAGGTGTGGAGCCCTGGAGTCAGAGGGCCCTGTGAGCAGAGGAGAGGGAACGGGTTGCCCCTGCTGTCCACCATCCGCCTCAGCGAGAACAGTTGAGGCCGCGGGGGCACTGAGCCCGGCTGGGCCCCCGCTCTCCTCACCCCACCCTTCTCCCAGGTCCACCACATCAATGCCAACTACTTCTTGGACATCACCTCTGTGAAGCCTGAGGACATCGAGAACAATGTCTTCAGCTTCTCATCCACCTTTGAAGACCCGTCCACAGCCACCTACATGCAGTTCCTGAAGGAGGGCCTCCGGCGCGGCCTGCCCCTCCTCCAGGCTTAGTGCGCCTGCTGGGCAGTGAAAAGCCCGCTGGACGGGGAGCTGGACAGGCCCCTCTGCCCCGGAGCCAGAGCAGCCCTCGCACATTTCACCTTCCACCTCTCAGGCTGCCCGTGGGGTCTGCGGCCATCCGAGCTTTGCCTCAGTGAAGGGGGGACAGGGGGTCCTTGGCTGACCAGGTGGATGAACCTCGAGCTCCAGCTGCCACCATCAGCCTTTTACTACCCACCTGGCTCCGGAAGCCGCTTGGGACCCCAGAAGAGGGCCCAGGGTCATCTCCCTGGACCTCACTCACTCAGGCACATAGTCCTGGTCCTTGCAGGACGAGTAGTAGGGAAGAGTGGGTGCTAGGAAGACAGGGCCACTCCTCTCTCCTTACCTTCACCCCCTCCCAAAGGAAACATCAAGAAGCCCTGGCCTGAGGGTGTGGGCAGGCTGCCAGGGAAGCACTCCTGTTTTTCTGGTGCCTTCTTCCTCGCATAGCCCTGACTGCCCTCCTGTGCTTGGTGTCCCCAGTGGAGTCAGTCTCAGCTGGAGACAGCCTTCTGGAAGCTCTGGGTAGGACCCTCCTTCAGAAGCGGAAATCGTACTGTACCCCTGCTGCTCCCCAGACCACTCAATCCAACCTAACAATAGGACCCCGCAACCTATTTCAGGACTTACTGGAAGCCAGCTCTCTAGGGAGGTTTACCATGAAGTAAGCTTCTGCCCTTGGCAAGGAGTCTGCTGAGGCCCAGGGCCACGGCACCCCTACCGCCTACGCCAGCACAGGCCACAGCGGGACTGCTGGAGCCAGCGTCCCTGTAACACCTCCTGCCGCTCAGACCTCCGCTCCACGGAAGTGTAGCCCAGTCAGAGAACACAGCGTCCCCCAGAGCTGGCACTGTCCCAGCCATCAGGCAGCCCACACCAGCCTGTCCACCACTGGGTGGCCACTGACTCTCCTTGGCCTCTCTTAGGGCCTTGGTCCACATCCTGAGCCGCTGACCACGGCCAGTCTCTTTGTTATACACGCAGGAAAAGTGTTTTTATGTGAACTTTCTCACAGTTTATATGTATTTTTGATAGCCCCGGCACTGAGGAGAAAGGATGGGGCAGTGGTACCCCCCAGCAGCTGCCCCATGATGGCTGGATCTGAAAGCCTAGGTGGATCCAGCTTGATGTCTTTGCAGTTGCTGTGGGAAGAAACACCCCTCTCTTCCTTCTCCTCTTCCAACTGTTTAAAAATAGTCCTCAGAGGGTCAGTATACCCCCTGCTCTATCCTTGTCCTCCGCTCAGGCCCGTGAGGGGCCCTTGGGCTTTCCTAAAGCCCCCTCCGCCGCCCACCCCTGCCCTCGCTTATGCCCCCTCCGCCACCCCACAGGGGGACTCCCTCCTGATCCTGGAAGAGGAAGGAAGGCAAACATTTCCTCAGATGCGCTCCCAGGCCTCCCACCTGTCACTGGAACTTCCACACTGAGTCTTCCTCACAGACTGTCATGTTCTCAGTGTTGTATCAAGTATCGTAATAATGGCCAGTTACCAAGAGCTTTCTCTACCTAAAGCACTTGGTTAAGGTCACATGCATTTCCTCATTTAATCCTCACAACAGACGTGAGGCAGATATTAACCATTCCCATTTTGCAGATGAAGGAATTGGATCTCAGGAAAGTGAAGTGACTTGCCCGAGGTCACTCAGTGGTAGGGTTGAGATTCAGCCTGTGTCTTGATGTTGGAGTGTTGCCTTGCACTACACATGCCACCCCCCACCCCATCCCCTCTCTCCCGTGTCTGTTTTCACTGAGGTGAGAAACAAAGCCTTTCAAACCAGAATGTCTTATTCCCCTCGGTTCTCCAGAGCAAATGAGGCGTGAGCCAACAAGCTCAGCCCAGTTCTTTGTGTCCCTTCTGGAAGGCGGTGCTTCCATGCGGCTTACAGGGTGGGAGGGCACCGAGCCTGTCTCAGTGCTTCCAGGCATGGGTGGCAGTAGCCTGTCCCATGAGCCACCCAGTGTCAGCAGAGGCTCAGCCCTCCCACCTAGCAGGCTTTACCCCTCACTCTGGTCTGGGAAGGCCGGCGGCGTGATGAGCGACCCGTACCCCGTGAAAGGTAAAGCTTGCTTGGGCTTTCTGCACCCTCACCCGATGCCTCTGCCTGACCCCCCACCATGAGCCCTGAGGCTCATGGTGGGGGAGGGCCCCAGCTGCCCTCTTTTGTCACCCCTCTGCCACTTCCCTCCCCTGTCCCCAATGTGTCCTATAATAAAATTGGAGATTAGGGTGGTTCTAAGTGCCTTTCCTTTGAGCTGGATGTTCAGTTCTGTCCTTGGTCTCATTCCTCTGCCGGGATTGGCTTGGCAGATGGGCAAGGGAGCATGGCTGGAATGCCTTTGGGGACTATCTTATTTGTCACCAGAAGGCTTGAGTGATTTGCTAAAATAAATTTGTGATAGACCTAGAGGAAGAACTTACTATTTTTAGAATCTGGTGCTCTGTGTTGAGAAAGATTCTGGATTTAAACCCATCATCTTAGAAGCAGGGCCTGAGACAGGCATTAGGTAAATTTCTTTGAGGGTGTGAACTTCAGGAAAAACCTGTAAAAGAAGGATTGAAGCAGAAGGGGGAAAGGAAGAACCTTGAGCAGGGATAGAGTCTCAAAGCCAAGCCTTGGCCAGATCGCAGGAGCAGGGCTCTAGAGCACAAACCACACTGCCAAGTTGAACTGGCCTCTTGTACCCTGTATCAGTCAGTCAGTGGTTTAGTGGGTAGGGTAACTTACCAGGTTAGGGCTTCCATTCTGAGAATGGGGCAGCTGTGAGTAGCCAACACAGCTGCTGGGGGTTGGATTCACAGGTTGGGTAAAAGGGATCTTTGGGGAGAACCAAGGAAAGGCAACTAGAGTGGATTTGCAAGATCTGCCATTGCCCAGGATGGAAAAGCAATGATTAAAGCAACAATTTGTCATCCTGGAAAGAGGGCTGGACCTGAAAGTCAAATTTCATCATTTGAAATATGGTGGGGATCAGGGTGGACACAGTCTCTGACTAGGACCAGCTACATAGTTTGCAGGATCCAGTGCAAAATGAAAATGCAGGGCCCTGTTGAAGAAAACTATTTTGTTAATTTCAAGAGGTCAACAACAGGGCATTAAAGCAAGAACGAGTCAGTCTGAGCATGAGGCCTGTGTGACTGCACAGGTTCTCCCCGCCATGAAGCCCATCTGTCCCTGGCAGCTAGGACTTGCAAGCTTTGAGCCCAAAAAACTGCAGCCTGGGAGCCAGGCACAGCCACGTGCTGAAGTCAGAGGAGGGCATGTGACCCAGGCCTGGATGCCGTGGAGACAGGACCCTGGAGGTTTGAGCACGAAGAGGGAGTGGGTGAGTGAGACTGGAAGGAATGTGGGTCTCTTTCGCAATGCCTCTGGTGTCTTTCCCCATCAATCTACCCATCTGATCAACCAACTCACTGTACCGTGTGTGTGTGTGTGTGTGTGTGTGAGAGAGAGAGAGAGAGAGAGATACATAAAGGCTAAAATAAAAGAAAGCTACAAAGCACTGGAGGGCAGGAGTCAGAGAAGAGGCGCATTCTTGCTGCAGAGAAGACTGTAGAGGGTCTTGGCTGGGAAGCATGAACTGTGAAGGCACCAGGGCGAGATGAGGCAACCAAGCAGTAAGTCTGGGGCCTTGAACGCCAGAGGGAGGATTCTGAAGTTTGCACTAGGGGTGGGGACAGCAGTCACCGATCAATTGGGGGGCCGAATAGCAACTCAGACCCCTTCCAGAAGTCGCTTCGGGACTAAGCGCGGAGAGCACCAAGGAGGCCGAGACCAGGGGCGGATGAGACCAGGCAGGCCTCAGGCATCTCCAAGCGCAATCAGCTTTTCCCCAGGGCTTTGACAGGCGGGGTCGCGGCCTCGGGTGGGCGTGCCTCCTCCCTCGGGATCGGCAAGTGCGCCGCCCCTCCCCCGCAGAGCCCTCGCTCGCCCCGCCCCCAGCAGGGCCCGCCTTCCGAGGGCGAGCGCCGCCGCGGCTCGGTGCGCAGCTGCTAGGGATCGCTTCCGGGGGGCGGGTCAGCGGAAGTGAGGGCGGTTGAGGCTGGGCGGCCCGCTGTGGTAGGAGGGGCCGTGAGGTGAGTGAGTCCGGAGCTGCAGTGTGAGGTGAGACTAGGTCCGAGCGCCGCCTCGGAGCGGGAGCGCGGCCTTCCGGCCCGGCTGTCGCGCGGCCTAGTGCCGGGCGCTGTGCGGTGCCCGCGGCTGCTGTGCCCGCGCCGGTTCTCGCGGGAGCCCGTGTCGTCCGCCTCACTATGTCAGGGGGGAAACTGAGTCCCCAGGGGCAGTTGCTCGCCCGAGTCACCCAGCTGCACCAGAGGCTTCTCGTTTCTGCCGCCTCCTCGCTCCTTCCGGGACCCGGCCCCGGGCCTGTGGGTCCAAGGGCCGCCCGAGCTGCGGCGAAAACTTGGCCGACCTTGGCCCTGTCGGGTCGGGCTGTTGCGGGGGAGGGGAGGCGTGTCCCGGGCAAGGTCCCCGCGGCGGCTCCCCCGGCGCAGAACTGCGCTGAGCGCGGCGATCTCGGCGGGGACCGGGGTGATGCGGCCAGGCCCGCTCGGGAGGCGCTGCGTCTCCGGCGGGGGACCGCGTGTAAACACTGGGGCAGCAGCGTCGGAAGGGGCAGTGCGCGCGCAGAGGTGGTGGGAACCAGCCGGCGCGGCCAGCGAGCTGGGGGCGTCTTCTAGCCAGACGCTTGTGGAGGGTTCAAGGCTAAGTCGGCGTTCTCGTTGCTCCGTGTCTTAATTGAACAAATGCTCGAGTGCCTGCTGTGTACTGAGCGAGCGCTGGGCTGTGCTTGGGAAGTCCCCGCCCTTCGGACAAACTGCACAGCACACCGTTACCTAGTTACTGCTGCTCGAAGGAAACGCGGGGTGCCGGGCGGGGAAGGGGAGGCGATGCTCGAGTTGAGCTCCAGAAATGATTAAGGATGAGCTTGGAGAAGGGGGTGCTGGTGTTTCGAGCAGAGGCAATAGTGTGGACAAGGCCAGCGTGGCTGGAGGGCAAGGCGAAAGCAGGTGTGGCTGTGAAGTGTGCAGGGACCGGAGTGGACAGGCCTTGTAGGCTGCGGGGAGTTGGGTACACAGGGCAGAGAAAGATGAGGTTGGGCCTGATTGGGGACGGCCTGCTGGCCATGCTGAGGAGTCTAGACGTTATCCTCTTGGCTCTAGCAAGCATAGGGGGGTTTGAAGCATGGCAGGGATGTGATTAGCACTGTGTTCTAGAGAGATTCCCCTGGCTGTCGTGTGAGGGTTAGGCCCAGCTGAGTTTGGAGGTAAGTTTGGAGAGGAAGTGGCTGCAGTGACTAAAGTGAGAAACACAGGGAAACAGTGTTGTATGGAGCTTGTGGCAGCCACTGAAATTCAGCAAAGAGCCTGGCACACAAAAGGACTTTGATAAAAGGCTTGAATTGGCTGAGAAGATGGAGCCCGTGCAGGAGGCAGCAGGGTCTGCAGACTTTCTACTGCCGTGACCACTGAGTGACCTTAAACCAGTCCCTTCCTCTCTCTAGCTTCTTTTCCTCATGTATCGTAAAGTGAGTGAGTGATACCTCCTCTCCTAGCGGTAGAAGAGAGACCCTCCAAGGGAGGTTTCCAGAAAGAGCTGCTTCGGTCAGCGCAGCCCAGCCCCTCTTCAGAGGCTGCCCTTGGCTCCCCAGTGACTTCTTACCCAGGGCATTCCCAGCCTTTGAACACCCCGCCCCACCCCCCACCATCTACCTTTGCGGCCTTACCATACTCTGCTCTTTACATATCTCTTCACATTCCTTTCCTAGACCTGTGGTGGTGTTGCTGTTTCCCTTCCCTTCTTACCCCCTCTGAAGTCACCTTGGGGCCTTGGGGCCGGGGACTGAACTCACCTGGCCACCTGCCTGGTGTGCCTTTCTTCAGCAGTGATATTCAGCCTCCGCTAGAATTATGTATTCAGGTCCTATCTCTCGGCTAGAGTATGTGTTCCCTGAGAGCATGGCTGTGTCTTACTCCTTCCATAGCCCCTACAGTGCCCAGCACAGGGCCTGCCACAGAGTGAGTGTTGTTGGTGTTTGATGAACAAGGGACTGAATGAGCTCATTGACTGCAGCTGCTCACCATGCAAGGGCAGCTGTGAGGAATCCAGTCAGCAGCAACTCCACCCATCTGTGTCTTGCTTTAAGAGTTCATTAAGTACTTTAAAATCCCGTTTCACTGATTGACTCTTAAGGTAACTTAGAGTGGCAGCTCTTCCTGTCATCTTTTTACAGATGGAGAAACCAACATTCAGAAAGGTCATGTGACTTGCCTATGGCTACTAAGCCAGTAGATGGCTG
Source organism: Monodon monoceros (assembly GCF_005190385.1). Classification (NCBI taxonomy): domain Eukaryota; kingdom Metazoa; phylum Chordata; class Mammalia; order Artiodactyla; family Monodontidae; genus Monodon; species Monodon monoceros. The sequence goes on along the minus strand of NW_021703774.1, from coordinate 161,016,367 downwards.
AGCCAGGATAAACACTTGGCTCTTTTCCCCTGTAGCCCAGTAGACGGTTTGGCTACTGGTGGTTGGCTGTTCTTTGTACTGTTGTCTGTTTTACCTCTTCCCCTTATGGGGGCCCAGCAGCGCTAGGCTGGGTGGCACATGCTGGCCTTTTTACATCTTATCCCCAGGAATGAATTTTGGGCTTGGATGGTACCTATAACTCTGGCTTTCCCATGAGCTTTTTTAACTTCCAAAGGGTTCTGTTTACATCTTAAGAAGTTTGCTTGTTGTTTTATCAACTTAAAAAAATTTTTTTTTATTATAGTTGATTTACAATGTCATGTTTCTGGTGTACAGCACAGTGATTCAGTTATACATGTATATTCTTCAGAAGTTTTGCCTCAGAAAACCTAAGGGCTCAGGAAGGCTCCCAGGGTTGGCCAAGCTCGTATAGCGAATCTGAAATAGAACCTTTAAGGGTCTGGATTTGTTGTTGGGTGAGGGAAGCCTCTTCGGCTGGTTTTCTCCCCCTGTGAAATGTCAGAGAAGCCTCAGTGTTAGTCATGGCTCTGCAAGGCCTGGTTTTGTGGGGCTTGTGTGGTGGCCACTGAGTCCCCTGTGGGGGGTCTTTCACAGGAAGAGGAGTCTGGTTCCTTAAGATGGCCTGATATGAAGGCGTCACGCCTCCTGCGTCCCCAAGCCTCCAGAGCTGCCCTGTGGCTGCCTTGTCCTTCAAGTGCAGGAGCCAGTCGAAATGTCAGGAATGGAAGCCAGTGTGGTAAGGGGCATTCCCAGGGCAAGGGTGTGGTGGGGAAGGTTAAGCACTGGACCTGCTGCAGTTCTGAGATTCTCAAGTTAATTCTTCCCCAACCCAGGCCTGGAATTGAAGGGTCCTCCCTTCCATCCCCTCCCCCAAGGCAGAACCAACTATGATCTTGGGGCAGTTAAGGAGTCAATGTGTTTCCATCATTCTGTGCAGAGGGAAGGGAGGGCAGCCTGGCTGATCCCTACACCCGGCTAATCCCTCACCCTTTCACTGGACCCTCCTCCCAGCATTGACTGTGCCTCGACAGCAGCAGGTGTCCCCTTAGGTGGCTGGCCAAGGTGAAGGTTGGCCCCTGCTAAAGGGGACAGGGGGAGAGGATGGGGACAGTAGTTGGATGTTCTCTGAGGTTGTGGCTGTCCCTGTCTCTTTCTGCTCTAGACCATCCCGATCTGGCAAAACAAGCCGCATGGGGCTGCTCGAAGTGTAGTGAGAAGAATCGGGACCAGCCTGCCCCTGAAGCCATGTCCCCGGGCATCCTTTGAGGTAAGTGAGCTGGAAGGGCAGGCAGAGTAGAGGCTCAGAGTGTATGGGAGGCTGGTGCTGCTTCTGTGCCCCAGACTCCTTGGCGTTGCCAAGGCAGGTTGCTTTCCTGGTCACTTCTTCTAGCTACCTATTTTCAGTGTTTCCCTGAGGCCATTATGCCCCATCCTCTTCCTTCTGGCCAAGTCTAGCCATTCCTTTACTGGGCTATTTCAGTCTCACCTCTGTGCCTAGGGGGCCTTTAGTACCCACTCTACAGCACAGATTCTTGTCTGGCCCAAGTGAGTAAGACCCCTCGTGCAGTGGAAAGCTAAGTAACGTTTATTAGTCCCAGCTGCCTCCCTCTGAGAGCTAATGGTTAAGCATCAGCTCCAGGATAGATGGTTAAGGTGTGTGCATTTGGGGAGCTGGGACACAAAAGAGATACTTCAGCTTTCTGCCTACACAAAGGAGACAGAAATATATGCCTGAAAGGATGTGGGCCCAGGGCGAAACAAAAATGAAGGAGCTGAGTTTGTATGTCACGTGGCTGAGCTGCAAAGTCTGTGTAGGAGCTTGATCTGGAGTCTCTGAATTGGTGTCAGGGTTGGTATTAGTCAGGAGTGGGTTGCGGGGGTGTTGTCCCTTGACCCAGATTGCCAGTTACTGTGTAGGGCAGGAAGTGGCCCTAGCTGCCTTAAGCATCAGGAGCAAAGGGAAGGACAGCTAGGGAGTGTGAGTCTGTCAGGGCTGCCCCCACGTTCGGCTGTAGCCCCTCCAGTCCTTTGCCTGCACGCTGCTGGGCAGAGATGATCAAGGGCACGGGCTCCCACGGAGCAGGAGTAGTATTAGTAATACTAGCTAACATTTACTGAACCCATACAATGTGCCAGGCTCTGTGCTAAGTACTTTATATATATGTTAACTCATTTAATTGCCAATAGCAGAGGAGCACTCTGGGTAATCAAGGAAAGCAGATGGAGGCTTCCCCTAAATGGCCCATCTTAGCATTAGCTCCTGGGTCAGTGCAAGTCTTCCTCTGTAACCCTGGAGTATCACTTCACTCCTGTGAGACCCAGGTTCCCTATCAAAAAGCCAGAGCTATCAACTCCTGATCTACCTACCAAACAGTCTATAACAGAAACATCTGAATTTAACTCATGTATAGGTGGATTTTTGAGAAATTATCTCTAGATTTGTTGTAAATTGATTACTTTAAATATTTGAAGGGAATATTGCTGATTTATTATTCTTTAATTTACCCATATAAAAATATTAAATTATGAAAAGTAAAAAAGGAGAAAGGGAAACAAATTACCTATAATCACACAGTCATGGCACAATAACTGTTAATGTTTTAGTGTAGTTCTTTTCCATCTTTTTCTAAACGCATGGTTCTTTCTTTATTGTAATCAGTAAGTACATAATTGAACCTTCCTAATTTTTCATTTAACATGGTGTCACTCAGTCTCTCTGTTCCCTAGTTGTTCATTTGGGTGAAGGAGCAATTTAAGGAGTTACATTATGATTCCTTTTGTATAATTTTTTTTTATTTAAATCTAAATAGTCAGATTATCAAGTTTGCTTCTAACAGTGTTTGTTGCCTTAACATGTAGATCCCAGTTAGCTACAAAGGTGTTGTAAGGAGCTTGCCAGGAGAAATTTCCTGTTGCTGTAACAGATTGTCCATGTCCTTGCACCTGTATTCTCACAACCAGAAGGCAAGACACTCTTAGGCCGCGGGCATCTCTGTTAAAAAGTAACTCTGGCCAGTACCACTGAAGACCCCTTTGCTCTAGCCAGGTGTCAGCAGAGAGCCAGAGAGTAAATATTAGTTTGGCCAAAAAGTTCATTGGGTTAGTGAATACATTCAATAACGTTCTTGGTGAAAATGAAAAATGTCATTTATTTTTTACTTAAAACTGAACTAGGGCTTCCCTGGTGGCACAGCGGTTAAGAATCTGCCTGCTAATGCAGGGGACACAGGTTCGATCCCTGGCCCTGGAAGGTCCCACATGCCGCGGAGCAACTAAGCCCGTGCGCCACAACTACTGAGCCTGCGCTCTGGAGCCTGTGAGCCACAGCTGCTGAGCCCACGTGCCACAACTACTGAAGCCCGCAAGCCTAGAGCCCGTGCTCTGCAACGAGAGAAGCCACGACAATGAGAAACCCGCGCACCACAACGAAGAGTAGCCCCCACTCACCACAACTAGAGAAAGCCCACGCAAAGCAACAAAGACCCAACACAGCCAAAAAATAAGTAAATTAAAAAAAAAAAACACCGAACTAACTTCTTGGCCAATCCAGTATTTTAGGCTCTGAGCCATACTGCTCTCCATTATAACTACTTACTTCTGCTGTTATAGCTTAAAAGCCACCACAGATGATACTTAAACAAATGGGTATGACCATTTTTCCAGTAAAACATTGTATATAAAAACAGGTCCCATCCCTGCTCTTGGCCACCGTGCTTTGCTTGGAGGATACAACAGGCTCATGACTGGTCTCTGTACCTTCCCATCCAGTAGCCAGAGTAATCTTTTAAAACCTCAAATCTGATCCTTACTTACTCAATCTTCCAGTGGCTCATTATTGATCTTAGAATCAAGCTCCTAATTCACTTTCCAGTCTCTCCCAACTCCCCACCCCACCAATCCAGTTCCAGCCATGCTGAATTACTTGTAATTTCACAGACTCTTGCTTCTGGCCTCTTAGTCAAGCTATTTCCAACTGGGACCTCCTCTACGAAGACTTCCCTACACATTAGGCGTTCCTCCTTTGTATTTTGCTCAGTCTCCAGTTGTTTCATCGTGAAGGCAGTAAATGTTGATGAATTTTGCTTCCCTACAGACCCTGCCCAACATCTCTGACCTCTGTCTGAGGGATGTGCCCCCAGTCCCTACTCTGGCTGACATCGCCTGGATTGCTGCGGATGAAGAGGAGACTTATGCCCGGGTCAGGTAGCGGAGGCAACAGCCTGCCGGCTGGGGAATGAAAAGCTTCTTCCCAGATGAGGTGGTAGGCAGCAGGAAGAGTGAGAGGTGGCGGGCAACAGGAATGAGAGCTGTGGGCTCAGAGTGGGAGCAGAACCTGGCTGTATTACTCGTGTAGGAGTGGTTGAAGGAATTTTGGAAGCAGTGCAGTGGCCCGCTCTCTCTGACACACTGTCTTTCCCTGGTCCAGGAGCGATACACGCCCCCTGAGGCACACCTGGAAGCCCAGCCCTCTGATCGTCATTCAGCGCAATGCCTCAGTGCCCAACCTCCGTGGGTCGGAGGAGAGGCTCCTGGCCTTTAAGAAGCCAGTCCTGCCAGCCCTCAGCCGCACCACAGAGCTGCAGGAGGAGCTGAGCCACCTGCGCAGCCAGATTGCTAAAATAGTGGCAGCTGATGCAGGTAAGAGCCCCTGAGCTAGGATCAGGATATAGCAGGCTGTTCCTTTTTGCTTAGCTTTTGGACAGGATAGGGATAAGGATGGTCCTTGGTTCGGGGGTGTTTGGGCCTAGGGCTCTGAGGTTGCCATGAGGCCTGGCTAGCCTGTTACAATCTTTGGATGGTTTCCGTCAGCCATTTTGGGGCTGACTGGTTGGGTTAGGAACAAAATCTTCACTTAACCTGGGGCCCCAGGCAGATTCCCCGCCTTGGCCACAAAAACCAACACTCTCTTCCAAGTGTCTTTAAGATCATGTCTTCCATGAGCGCTCATGGCTTTCCTTTTCAATATGAGAAATAAGCATTCCCTACAACTAAGAGACATTCCTCTTTGTAAGCACCTATCTCCCCTTTCCTTGCCTTTTCCAGCAGAGACCCTCCACCCATTCCTCCACCTTTCTGTCTGCAGTTAAGGCAGAACCACTGGAAATGAATGGGATGACCAGATGCAGGAAATACTAACAGGTGGATCTCTCCCAAGGTGCTCAGTGTTTAACCCTCGTATTCCTCCCATTCTCACTGTTTTGCTCCTCACTGACTCGTAGTCATAGCTCCCAAACCTTGTCAGTTGGTAGAACACATAAAAATCACGGTGTTCTCTTTGAAATCTTCATGTATCTAATTCCCTCATATGGCAGTTTTATAGAGGAAATGGACCTGAATTTTCCATTTATATTTGTTGGCTACTTTTTTGTCCCTAGAATGTTCCCCAGAAACTTAGAAATTGAGGAAATTCTATCCATTAAAATCTGGGCACTAGGAGGACCATCACCACTCTGGTTTTTTACTTCAGAACAATTCTTTCAGTCACAGATAGCTGGATTCAAAGGAGCACAGTCAGAAGCACTGGCCTAGTTAGAGAAAAGGACAAATTCAGGCCTTGGTTCTGCACTGTTGCTTCAGTCTAAAGAGTGCTGTCACTCCACAGCCCACTGCAGAATGGGAGCTTTTAGGAGGCAAGGCCCTTATGGGGTGGTTTTCTTCTGCCCTCCTGGAACACTGGAAGAGCCCAGTACTGCTACATCTTCTTGAGATCCTGAGAGGGGAAGGTAGTGGAGGAACCCAGGATGTCATGGTGTCAGCGTAGGAAATGAATGTTTGGTAGGCAGTGCTTGCAGGGAGATGTAACTGCTGTATTTTAGCCCCAATGTCCATCCATGCCTATTGTTTTCTCTTTCAGCTTCGGCTTCATTAACGCCAGATTTCTTATCTCCAGGAAGTTCAAATGTCTCTTCTCCCTTACCTTGTTTTGGATCCTCATTCCACTCTACAACTTCCTTTGTCATTAGTGACATCACCGAGGAGACCGAGGTAGAGGTCCCTGAGCTTCCATCAGTCCCCCTGCTTTGTTCTGCCAGCCCTGAATGTTGCAAACCAGAACACAAGGCTACCTGCAGCTCGTCTGAAGAAGATGACTGCGTCTCTCTGTCCAAGGCCAGCAGCTTTGCAGATATGATGGGTATCCTAAAGGACTTTCACCGGGTGAAGCAGAGCCAAGATCTGTAAGTATATTATAAGGAGCTGTGATGATCTGTTTATTGTTTAAGTTGCCTGTGGCCAATTATCTAATAGAAAGTACTTACATAGTAAGTCCTCAATAGTAGTCATGTGTTATTTCATTCACAAAGCTTGCTGCCTGCTTGCTCGTGCCTGGGTCCCCAGTTTGAGGAAAGAGCAACACTTTACATTTGGTTGGGGTGACCTAACCCAACCAAATGTTGTTAGACTAATAGGGATTTTACAAGAAGGCTCATCTAATCCAGCTTCTGTCCCCCAGAGGGGCTTCACCACTTCAGTTTTCATACTGCTAGTGACAAGTGTCCCCATGCCCCACCCTTCAAAACATAATTGCATAATAGTTATTTTAGTATCTCAAAAAAGTAGACTTATTTGGTGAAAGGAACATTTCCTTTAAACACAGTGGTCCATTATTCACACCAGCCCTGCAAATTCAGAGATTTACGAACAAGGCTTTTGAGACTCCTAGGTAGTTCCTAAACCTGGCTGCCTATCAGAATTGCTCAGATTTATTTAAAAAAATACACCTTAAACTTAACAAAGCAGAACCCCCAAGGAGTAGAGCTCTAGGAGTTTCTGATGTCAGTGTAAGGGGATGTGGGAAATACCTACCATGAGAAACTCATCTAGCAGAGAAGCCCTAGAGCTCCAGCCTGAGGGAGTCACCACCTTGCAGTGTTTCCCTACTGCACAGGACATACCAGAAGAGCTTATTCAAATGCAGGTTCCTGGGCATTGAAATACTTGGCATCCAGACCTTAAAATCCAGAGGCCAGATGTGCAGCTGTATTTGTTAATGCAGTTAAAAAGCTGTTTTGTGGGGTGGGGAGGTGAGGGCTGTCTCCTGAGCTGACGAAGTTCCTCTTAAAGGAATAGTGACTCACCTCGCACAAGGATCCCTTTGTGGCCCCATTTTCTTCTGAAAACTAGACAAGGGTCCTGGTAGTCGATTCTGTAGGAAAGTTACTTTTACCTTCCTTCTCTGGCCATACGGACCCGCAGTTCTTTGGTCTGCTGCATTCCCAAATTCAGCTGCTGCCGCTGCTTTGGGGCCACACTGAGCCTTTTTCTTCTGGTCAATGTTTTATAGATTGGACTCTCCAACTTTCTTATACCTGCCTCTTGTACCATATTAGATCTGTGACCCCCTACTGCCAAGCCCTTCCTCTCACTTGTGTCCTGGGCCCTTTCCTCCTTTGTTGATAGAAGGAGCTGGGAGTTGATGACTAAGGAGCTGGCTTGATGACTAAGAACGGGAAAGTAGCACCATCTTCAGGGTTCAGAAATGTGACAGACTGAAGGCAGTTCCTCTTTTTGTTTTCAAGGTTTAATAATCAATCTTGGCCTTTACATCTAGCATAATGACCAATAAAATGCTTTCATGAGGATGTATGTATGTAAGAGTTCACTAGAATTTCAAGCAACTATTTTCCAGGAAAATACCTGATGTTATCAGGTAATTTGAACCTACCCTAATCTGAAACTGGTTTTATTCCCACGGGTCCCTTATGATGTGAACATTTTACTATAAACTCTGGATTGCTTATAAAAAACCTCTCAGTTTCCCTGACAGGGAGCCGAGGTAATAGTAAATCCTCAGCACACCTTTTCCCCAGAACGAATAAAGGTCAGAAAAGCCAAGAGTCATCAGTCATTTCCCCTGCTGACCTGGGGAAATGCTACTAAGAAAAGATAGGGCCAGAAGGTGGGAGCAGAAGCTTAGCCACCACAGGCCAATACCAACAGGTTTGCCCACATTTTGTAGCCATTTTAGGAAACAGCAAAGCCATGTCTAGTTAAGAGATGAGATTTGTAACCAGCAAGCTTGGTTTTGAACTGTGGATTCACCACTTACTGAGTGACTAATGACTTTGGGTAAATTCATAACCTCAGTGTGCTTCAGTTTCCTCATCTGTAAAAGGATTGTAGTAGCTCCTACCTCATAAGAGTGTTGTGAGGATTAAATGAGATTGCATTCCAACACACAAAACACTGCCCAGGGCAGAGTAAGTACTCAATAAATACAAGCTATTATTGTGTCTCTAGGAACCGGAGTTTATTGAAGGAGGAAGACCCAGCCCTCCTTATCTCTGAGGTCCTAAGGAGGAAGTTTGCGCTGAAGGAAGAAGATATCAGTAGAAAAGGAAACTGATGGCACTCAGCTCTGCAAACTCAGTCTCATGCTCCTGGAATTCTTTCAATAGCTGCCTTCCTCACTGCAGATGTTTCTGCCTCTCAATTAGAAATCTTCTGCAACAGTCTGGCCAAAAGCTAGAGCTTGGACTAAGAGAAGAGCTGCATTATATGTTTTCTGTACTTCAAACCTTAGCAGAAGCTGCCTGTTTTGAGCTGAGACACGTTACAGGTAATTGTGTAGGTTGGAATGTCCCAGTTTAAAGGGTGAGATAGAAGTTTCTGGTTTTTCCTTGCCCCTGTGTGAAAATAGGTCCTAAATGAATGACTGACTTCACTGCACTAGACCCCATAACTGGTCTCACTGAACACTTTGTGCCCAGCTGTCACTTACTCTCAGCCAGTTCCTTGCAGCAGAGCAGGGCTGAGGGGAGGGGGCTATGTTTATGTACATGTTCACAGGGCAGGGAAAATCTTATGCTGCTCCATCATGAACTGACACCAGTGCCCAGCAATCACTCTCTCCCCCTTCTCTGTCCAACACCTACATGTAGAGATCGAGCCACTGGACCAGCTGACACTTGGGCTACTGGGAGGCCTGGGCTGTTTTTTCTTAAATATATTTTGTAATACTGTACAACCAAATCTACCCTCCAAGGCTCTGGGCCCTCATTGGTTCCACTAATTGAAAGCTCTTTCTCTTCCATGGACTTTAGTGTAAGTCCAGTAGGAAAGAGAAATGGAGATGGGAAAGAGAGTACCATCCTTCTTCCAGGCCCTTGACTGCTCCTTTGCATTGGGCCAAGGTTTGTACCTACCACACCATGCATGACTCAGATGCCCTCAGGTCCCTTTTCTCTACAGTATGTATCCTGTGTGTGTTTGGGTTGAAGCACTACCTGACATTAAAGGAAGGATTTGGAGAGATATTGCATTTGCTGTGTCCATCTCTGAGTCGTGATCACCCAGTATCTCCCACAGGTATAGAATTTCTATTAATTTTAAGGTATATGAACTTCTTTAAACAGGTTCCTGGCTTCCCCTTGCCTTTAGAAGAGAAGGCTTCCCTAGGGAGCTTCTTATCTCTTTCTTTACAGAGAGATTTTGCCCTAACCTTTCAAAGCCCGTCCCGTCTTATAACTTGCAAGCTTGCCCCCCAGAGGCTTATTTTTAAGCCTCTTAGGTACCACACCTGCAACATGGGAAACTGCCACCTAGTGGATGTCTTGAGTAGAACACAAGTCAAATTAGACTTGTGTTCAGATCAGACCCATGGCAATGACAGCAGAGTTGCGTTTTCAAAAGTAAAATTGGTAAGTTTTAATTACCAGCAGAGCCAGCTTTGTAAACATTTATTTGGATTCATAGTTTGTTTTACAATGGGAGTTCTCTCCCACCTTGTAGTAGAAGAATGACATAGTCCCATTTAGATCGTTACATAGGTCAGCCTTTTTTAGGGAGATGTTTAAACATATAGTATATAACTTTAAAATGCTGTAAAGTTACCACAAAAATAAAATAACAAAACTACCTAATCATCTACCTCTCTCTCTATCCTCCCTGCCCCTGTACACCTGGGTCTGGGAGATTTGCCTTATCACTCAAAAAAGTGTCAAGAATAATGGTCACAGCTTAGGTCGCATGGGTAAGATTACAGCCAGAGATTAAAAGACCACACATCCATAAAAAGCAGTATCCCAGTCAGGCATCTGAAAGGGCAAAGAGGTGGCTCTGTGCAGGCTGAGTAGCAGGCTCTTCAGTGGAGAGATGAGCACCTGCCCTGCCTCCTCAGTGTTCACCATAGACTCATGCAGGGAATATACCAGCCACCTCCTCCTCAGGGAGGGGCATGATGCCAATCATACTGTCTCAACAAGCGGCCACCTGCTTTATTTACACAAAGAAAATGCTCAATAATAACAGCATCATCCCATGCCTCCCTCCCACCCAAGATCATTCTCCTGAATGACCTTTCTAAAACAAAGATCTTACATTCCCCTACTCCAATATACTCACCCCCTGAAGATACTTTCTTATATGTCATTTCAAGGTACTTTTGGAACCAAACCCTCACAAAGACATTTAGACTTGGTGCCTGATAACTTGATTACCTTCAGAGTCCTGGGTAAAGAGCAAATCAGTCTGCAGATTTAACTGAGTGGTCCTATCCTGGCACTGAGCCCAAGGGCTGTTAAGAAGCTGTCCTAAGCCCTGATTTCGGTCATTGGTTACATCTCGGAAAGGAGCTCTAGAGTTGTGGGCAATGACCCTCTGGCCCTGAGAATCCTCGGTGAAAAGCTGACTCCAGGAGTCCTTGTCATTCTTTTCGCTGTCCCAGGAAAACAGAGGAATAGGACAAGGGCTTTGTTTCACTGCTTCTTTGTTTGCTCCACTCCAGGAATCCTGGTATGTTTGAAGGAGGATGGGGGCCTGCCTGTTTCTTTTGGCAGACACCTTTTCCAAGTTAGTCTTATCCAAGAGCTGATGGCCCTTGTGCCCAGGTGTTTTACTGTGTCTCTCCACATTCTGATAGTTCTTTTTCTTAGATCCATAAGGCCATTCCCTTTTCCAGGAAGAATCCTCTTCTTCCTTTTGGTCCAGTAAGCAAGAACTCTCCAGGTCTTGGGTGAAGGAACAGGCCAGTGATGCTTTACTCTCTCCAGCACAGACAAAGGTATCAGGCTGGAACAAAGACAGCACAGTCACGCATGGGCTTCCTATTCCATGGTGGTAAGAAGCCTGGAAGGACTGAGGAGAAAGTCTAGCTTCCTGGATGTCTGCAGGGGTTGAAGTGGCTAAAGGGGGTGCCATGCAATCATCCCCCAAGCCCTGGATCAGATGGTCTAGCTGGGTTGCATCTTCCTTAGATTCTTTGTTGGTCTGACTTTCTATCTGAGACGAAACACTCCTCTGGTCACCACCATTTGTCTTTCCTAGTAAAACAAGACGAACAAATATTATTCTGCAGGAAAACTCCACCTGAGTAGGATTTAGGTGGCTTTTTCTGAAATCAGTATCAGCTACCATAACTACTAGTGCAGGAGTCTTAGGACTCTTCACAGATCTTTGTAGCTGATCTTCCTGCTTTCAATCTCTTTTCTTTCCTGAATGATCTAAAACACAGCTCTTATATTCCCCTACTCAAATATATAGATGCTTCCCATGACCTACCTAATAAAAGTCAAACATGTTATACAGTCAGACCACAGCCTACTTTTCCAGTTGAGTGGGGTTTGTTTAACATAGGCCACATCAGTTTTGCTTTTGTTTTTTATTTAACGTAGTTTCTGCTAAATAGTGACCCTGGCCAAATATCACCCCTGGATATTATCCTTTGAGAAACATGTTCAATATACATCATTTTTGTAAAGTCTCAAAGATCACATTGACCAGCCAACGCTGAGAAACCTTCTGGTGACAGTGAGAAAGAATATGGGTCTCCTGCTCCCCAAAAATTTCATGGGAAAGGGAGTAAAGACACAATTAGATGCTAAGTCCATCAGTAGAAAGGACAATTAAAAAAACTATTACTGTCCAGCCTGTCTACTTTATCAGGTGTGGAATGGATCCTGTCTGCCTTAAAGATAGATGACGTGGAATTCCTACTGCCCCCCACCAAATTATGCTAAGATCTAATTACAAACAAGGCTTAATGACTGATTTCTTCTCTCCTTTCCAAGAAATATACTACAGAAATTGTTTTGTAAAAGCGTTCTCAACTGGCCTAAGACTTCAATACAGACTATGTAGAAAATATCAGAATTTTGAAATGGAAAGTGGTTTTGAGAAAAATCTGCCCTTGTTACTTAAAGCAAAAGAGTTTAAGTTTTTGTTTGTGGTAGGGAGAAGGCATTTTGAAGGTTTATGCAAAGCAATCCTGGGAACAGCACCAAGAGTTAGAGCTCTCTTCCCAGCACCCTTCAACTGGCAAGAACCCTGCTCTGTAAGCCCCAGCCTGGTCTGAGGCAGCTGGTCCCCTGAAGAGGAACATGCAAACAAAGAATTGCCAAAGGATGATGAAACACAAGCCAACTTTATGCCAAGCTTTCTAAGAAAAAAGCTCTTTTGAATTTTGATTAATTTGAGAAGCTTCATATAGACATATCAATTATCAGTTAATCTTATACAGGCTGCTAATTGTGGCCAATCCAAGACATATATCTTACTAATGGCACATCAGCTCCCCTCTGCACCCCCAACTCCCAAGTATGCCTTTCCTCACTGCTCTGTCAGGGAATACCAATATTTTTCTGGTTCTGTTTAGACTGAGATAAACAGAACCAGAAAAGTATGTTTGTAAAAGTATGTATATATTGCTTTCCAAAAGACGATGCTTTCTTGTGTTTTAAAACATCTAATAGGTCAGCTAAGTTCAACACAATGCACTAACGGCACCACTTCTCATAGATATTCCAGCATGGAAAAATGAATGCACTCCCTTTTGGTCCCTGGTTGTTTCCAGTCCAGTCACCATACCTGGCTGCAAGGTGAAGAAGGAAGCAATGCTGGTCTGCCGAGTGCCTGCAGGTGGACGACTTCTTTGAGTAAAAGAAAAGTTAGCCTTTCTCTCTCCAGGAAAGAGTGTTAGCATTTTGGTACTTGACTTGATTAAATGTGTCTGAGAAGGGGGAGAAAAAGAATAAGAGAAACCTATTAATATCAAAACAGCTGCCAGACAGGATTCAGTAAACACCAGTTACCCTCTTGGAAACACACTAGACCTCTTGGATTCGACTCATATCCTCTAGTCTTTGCTGTACATCGCCTTCCATCATTTTCTGCCAACTGATAGTGTTTGTTTTTCCTCAAGAATCACATATTCCAACCATAGCCCATTCTTTCTGCTTCCCCATGGAAATCAGGCAGGCTGACTAAACAAACAGGAAGGGATTCCACAGGTGATATTATTCTCTCCTTTATATTTAAAGATAACTAATGAAACTAGGGACCTCTCTGGCAGTCCAGTAGTTAAGACTCTGTGTCCAATGCAGGGAGCCCGGGTTTGATCCCTGGTCAGGGAACTAGATCCTGCATATGCTGCAGCTAAAACAAAGATCCCGCGTGCCGCAACTCAAGATTGTGCACACAGCAACGAAGAGCCCGCGTGCAACTAAGACCTGGTGCAGCCAAATACATAAATAAGTAAATAACTTTTTTTAATAATAGATAATTAATGATTCTACATCAGTAGCAGTTGATACATTTTTAATAGTTTTCAAATAGTCACACAGTGGTTAACAGCATGGCTCCTGAGTCACACAGCTTCTGTTCAAACCAGTACCAATTCATGCCACTGCTGCATGACCCTCTAGAAGTTGTCTGATCTCTGTCTCATTCTCATGTGTGAAATGGGGACAATAATAGTACCAAGCCCATAGGGCAGTTACGAGGAGTTGGTGAGTTAATTCACATAAAAGGCTTACGAAGTTCTGGCACATATACAGCATTTAATAATAGTTGGCTATCATTCAGAGGAGGAGCAATGAAACAGCAACAGTCTTACTACATTTTCATCTCCCTGCCCTTTATACTTCGAGTATGAACTGGAAGATGGGCCAGAAAGGTTTGGAATGTGTCAACTTTTATACCTCATCCTTATTTAATGTAATTTGGTTTTGTTTCCATTTGCTTGTTATGGAATGCTTGAGAAGTAGGGAGAATAGGATTATACTCAATTCAACTTGGCTGTGAAAGCCACAGAAGAAATGAGATTTGCCAATATCCATGTACCAAGTTGGAAGTAGGCCTGAAACTTGAACCCAAATTATTAATTCTAGCCCAAAGTTGACTTCATTTCATTTTTACATTTGGAAACTAAAATGTACTTTAAGTGGTTAAAAGATGGAAGAAATTCTGGATGTAAAATTCATACTTTGACTTGGAGTACTGGTATGGAACATTCTCTTCCACCATACAAAACTGGATAAAATACATGAAACAACTGATTTTAGACAATGGATAACAGGCAGTGCAGAACTGTGATACCCAAGAGCAGGAAAACAAATGAGGTGAACCCTGGGACACCCTAGCATTCTGCTTGGAAGCACCTGTCAGAATGCAATGTATAGAGAGAGTACTCAGGCAAAGCATTGCAGTCTTGATAAATTGAGTAGACTGAGATTGGAATTTGGGGAAGATGAGGTGGCTGGGATTTGCAGTGCAGAGAAATACATCCAGAAATCTACATAGAGATCCCTTCAGTCCATTACTGAATACTAACCTACAAGTGTGTTAGGCGAAACCCCGTGAGGCCAGACAAAGAAATGCCAGGAACTGCAAGATGAACAATTCCCAGAGCTCACACAGGGCTGGGAGAGTTCCCACTAGGCAAAGTGGAAAGACCTTTTTAATACCAGTGGCATTCAGCAGAATTAGCAGATTGATCACCCCTTAGCAGTAGAGCTAAACTAGCTGCAGAGCAAAAACTTCCAAACCTGTCCTAACAAAGCTTAAAAGCAAGCTTGATTAGCAAGTAACTACCTGCCAAAACAAATTTCAGCATTCTTTAAAGACAGTAAAATCCAGATACCCAGCAATGTAGCACACAACAAAAAATTGCTAGATATGTGAAACAGCAGGAAAACAATCCATAATGGGGGCTGGGGGGTGGCGTGGGGGATCGGTTAAATGGAAACAGAGTCAGAAATATCAGGGATGACAGAATTAGCAGACAAACTTTACAATAAATATGCTCAAGGATTTAAAGGAAAGCATGAAAATACTGACAAAAAGAACATACAAAAAATTCACTAGATGGGCTTAACAACAGATTAGAGACTACAGGAAAAAAATAACAGTGGACCTGAAGTCACAGCAATACAAACTATCCAAAATGAAGCAGAGAGAGAAACAAACTGAAAATAAATTCTTAATGGTCTGCGGGGTATCAAGCATACATATAATGAGAATTCAAAAAAACAAGGTGAAAGTGGGCAGAAAATATACTTAAAGAAATAATGGCCCAAATTTTTCCAAATTTGATGAAAACTACAAACAACTGTGATTGTCTTTTTCAAAGACAATCAAAGACCAATTCAAAGGCAATTCAAAGACCAATACAAGATCTCCCATTTCACATGCTTTTCTTATAATTTGCCCTTGCTACTCTTCCCATCAAGTGGTGAGTCATATTCCCTTACCTTGAACTGGTGAAGAACTTTGTGACTGCCTGACCAATAAAGTATGACAGAAGCAACACTACATGATTTCCAAGACTGGGTCATAAAAATGCCATGCACTTCTCTGCCTTGCTTTCTTGAGATGCTCACTCTTGGAACCAGGCCCCCATGCTATGAGGAAACCCAAGCAGGCACATGGCTCTCTAAATTGTATGGGAGACACATCATAGATATGTGAAATAATGTGAGTTAGTATGCCAACAAGTATCTGAGCACCTATAGG
This sequence comes from Monodon monoceros, assembly GCF_005190385.1. Lineage (NCBI taxonomy): Eukaryota > Metazoa > Chordata > Mammalia > Artiodactyla > Monodontidae > Monodon > Monodon monoceros. The sequence goes on along the minus strand of NW_021703774.1, from coordinate 161,000,620 downwards.
CTAGGTACTAGGAAACAGTGATGAACAAAACAAGTGTTTCTGCCCTGATAAAGCTTACAGCTTAAGGGGGAAAACAGACAAACTAGTAATAGTTATTTAAATTACTACATGTATGCTAAATCCTATAACGACAACTTATAGAAAACTACAGATTATCGGAAAACAGTTAAGACCTCAATTAGCAAAACGTCTGGGAATAAGCTTTTTACCAAATTGGCCATACTTATCAGGATTAGACTCCATCCTTGGGTCAGAGCGATGTCAGGAGTAATACTGCCCCAGATATAGACCTCTCAGAAAATCCATGGCTTCAAGTATTTACATTTATCTCAGTAGAATGTTAAGACTGTGAGTGAGAGGAGGTAATCTGGAACTGAGGAGGGCCCAGGTACAAAGCCCTTCAGCTGATTATCCCTACCTCAAAATAAAGGCAGCCCCTGTATGTACATTACGTAGTATAAGAAGGCCTATCTAATAGGTATCGGGTTCCTACAGGACCAAACCCCATGGTAAGCCACAGCCTACATATTGACAATTTTTACCCTACAAGAATGCCCTGAAGAACCTAACTTCAAGAGGCACATTCCCTCCAAAACTAAAGAATCTCTAATCCTTTGGTATATCACATTCATGGCCCAATCGTTTTCTTCTTTCATAGTGGTAGAAGGAAAAACTGACTTCCTACAACTATGGAGCTCCTGCTACTCTTGCTATATTACAAGGATCCCCTATGACGTGTTCCTACAGAGAATGATGCTTTGGGGTGGGGGGGCAAGGATTACCCCAAAAGTGATCCTTTCTCATACAACTCTAGTAGCAAAGCAAATCTGGGATCATATACATCACCTCTCTTACTATTAGAAAATGTTTTCATGCCCCCATAGCATTTAAATTCTGTAGAGCCCTCATTCTATCTGCAAGTTTGTCTTAAAGCTCTACTTTTTTTTTTTGCGGCAGGCGGGCCCCTCACCGCCGTGGCCCCTCCCATTGCAGAGCACAGGTTCCGGACGCCCAGGCTCAGCGGCCATGGCTCACGGGCCCAGCCGCTCAGCGGCATGTGGGATCCTCCCGGAACGGGGCACGAACCCGTGTTCGGCAGGCGGACTCTCAACCACCGCACCACCAGGGAAGCCCTTAAAGCTCTACTTTTAAACCAATTCCTTTTTTTGATTCATACGGTCTTCAAGCCTGGTATATAATTTGATCCAACTTCCCTTTTTTTCATAATAGTTACTCTGGTCTTGAATCTGTGTATGAAGTATCACTTTCCATATAAAGTGACAGCTTTGAAATACAAGAATGTGTGTATTTAGTTCTTTTTGCCATGCTACCTCTTCCTTTATGCTTCCCAGGGCCCATACTCATCTTTTCCCACTTCTAAAATCACAGAAAGCAACATCAAGTCCCCCCTTCCTCTTTAGTCTCTCACAGCACTAATTTGATGACATTCTGAATGAAAACCTTTTCCCATTAGTCACTATCATGCCTCATTCAAGTCAGGCTGAAAGGATGATACTACCTAATAAGAATGCCCTAAGGAGGATTGTTTAAGGAGTCTGACCAAGAAAAGCTGTCTGAATTCTCATCATCGCCAACAATAAAAATCACCTCTGTTGAATTAGTAACAAAGTATTAATTCAGAACTTGCTTCAAACTTTCCAAACCCTCAAAAAAAATAATACATTACCCTAATTCAGAATTTCATAAACTCTGCATAGTCCTAGACAATTAGAATAACAGTCTCTTGACTGGTCAGGCCCCCATTTACTACCTGTTTCAATCAGTCCCATACCCAACATCTAGATAAATCTTAAAGCACAACTGTGATCATACCATCTTGTTCTGGCAAGAACCTATAGCATAAAATGTAGACTCTTAGACTGCCCACACTTATACGATTTCAGCTTCCTTTTTCTCCATTACCAAAAACCCTTTATGCACACTCTAACATAATACTCAACTAGATACCAGTCCCTATTATGGACTTCACCTTCCTCACTTCTGTGCCTCACAGAGAAGGGCCTTTTTCACACCCAACTCTGAAATGTTACCTATTCTTCAACTTAAGAGCCAAGCGTTCCTGATTCTCACAGCTAGATGTGACCTCTTCCTCTTCTGAACTCGGTATTTCAAGACTTACACTACAAAATCCTGGGATCAACATTTGATTCACATACTTTTTTCCTATCCTCCACACAACCAGCTTAATACACACACTAGGTACTCAATTCAACAAATGTTTTAGGAAGAAAGTGGACATACAGGAAGGATACATTCCAGTTTCTGTTTATTATATACCTACTCATTACATTTTCAACATCAACAAAGCTGTCAGAAAAGAACTAAAGCATTTCTAATACTGTGATCAAGTTAAGATGAGCTCCTGTCACTGTAGTTGATGTCACACATATAGACCAAAAAATAATGCAGAAGGCTACAAGTAAGAAAAGAGTTTTTTTGGGGGGGGATCTTAAGAATTGCAATTTGGGAGACATAGATTCTGGTAAAACCTAAAGAGTGTTCCAGAGAAGAGAAAGAGGGGCTTATAAAGACAAAAAGCCATGAGGTTGTTCAAAGTTGCCTGGCGAGAATTGTGGTTGACTCTGACGTGAGTCAGGAAATATTTGTCCTTAAGGAATCACAAATTATTTTAGGGTAAGAGTCCGCTAAGTATCTTGAGTTTCTGGCAGATGTTCTGGATGTCTTCATTAGGACAATAAGTGGTCAAAAGGTCAGATTCCATCCAGGCTGAGATGTGCATAAGTCACACTTCCTTAATGGCCTCCCAGCTCCATTTTAGAGAGCCTTCTTATCAATACCAACATCACTTTGATTTTCCTTTCACACACATAAGGTCTAGAACACAGCAGGGTACACCCATTGAAAACTGTGAAGATTTTCCTCCCAAAGTAATCTAACAATAGAAAATTATTGCAAGAATCTTCTCTAGAACGACCTGGCACTGTTTTTTCATCTAAACCTAATGAAAATTCGGCAATGATAAGAGAAAAGCAATTTCTTCTAAGTATCACAACTCCTAAACTAGACACCTGATATGTCTACACCCATGAGCAACGCTACGTCTCATACAAAGGTGCTTCTCGCTAATGAGATTTTTCTCACTTAAAGGATGTCATGCACGTCAGAGTTCATTGTAGTACAATGTTTAGTACATTTATCATCAGTTTTGCCCTAATAAAGACTATTTATTGAAAATCTGTTTAAACATCCTGCTTTAACTACTTCCAAAATAGGAATGGCCACATGTGACCCTCTCAATAGTAGAGATGACAGTCCCATGAAAGAAAGAAGAGCACTGTGCTCACTTAAATGGGAAAGTAGGTGCCTCAACTGAAACACAATGGAGGGGGCATCCCCACTCTGGGACAACTCTGCGAATCAGCCTAGATGTCAACTTTGTGAATAGAAGCATTGTGTGTGTGTGTGTGTATGTGTGTAACACAGATGATATAGATACAGATAGAGATAGAGATATACTGAAGGAGAGCAGAATTTGTCACCCCAAAATATGCCTCCTTGGCATAAGGATTATTTTAGGCTGATTATTTTTAAGAAAAAGCAGACATAGGAAAAGCTCTGAGTATGTTACCCTTTTGTAAGAGACATTTATATTAAGGGAAATCTCCATTTGTAAGGCTGTCTTCCTCTCTGTACCAGGAAGAGGATGACTCTAAATCTCTTGAAATTCTCATCAATGGAGAAGGCAACAACTTACATCTGCATAACCACCTTACCCTTGTTTACTGTGTTTTTCCTGGTAACCTCTCATAACTGACTCTCCACCCCCAACATCTTCTTTTGTCTTTAGCTGAAAATGGTGTTTAAGGTGATAGCTTTAGCCATTTCTGAGAGTTAGGTTTTCCTGCATCTCTCTCATCTATGCAGGAGATATATGTTATGAAACTTTTGTTTGATTTTTCTTTTGTTAATCTGTCTTATATCAATTTAATTATTAGACAAGCCAAAGAACCCAGAAGGGAACAAGGGAAACTTTTTCCGCCTCTACAATACACATACACACACACAAATCAGCCTATACTGTTTCTCCCAATTTCCAATCACTATTTCAAGTTATATTTTTAACTTTTTTCTCTATAATCATCCTCTACTTACTCAGGTACCAATTTCTGGTTCCTAAATGTAAACAGAACCGAAGGGAAGATGCAAAGGTCCTTTAAAAGGTGAGAAACACTGAGGGCTGCAGATAACTGGACCAGTCACAGCTTAAAAAACATATTTAAGGGCTTCCCTGGTGGCGCAGTGTTTAAGAATCCGCCTGCCAACGCAGGGGACGCAGGTTCGAGCCCTGGTCCGGGAAGATCCCACATGCCGCGGAGCAACTAAACCCATGCGCCACAACTACTGAAGCCCACTCACCTAGAGCCCATGCTCCGCAACAAGAGAAGCCAATGCAATTAGAAGCCCGCGCACTACAATGAAGAGTAGCCCCCACTCGCCACAACTAGAGAAAGACCGCATGCAGCAACAAAGACCCAACGCAGCCAAAGATAAATTAAAAAAATAAATAAATTTAATTTTTAAAAAAACATATTTAAGCAACACCCCTCCCCCCTCACCAAAGCCCACATTTAGGTCCTTCTTGAGCATAGCTATATTTTAGATATATACTTAAGAAACCAAGGGTAGTCATCAGTTATCTCTCTTAAACTATAACTTGCTTAATGAATAATATCATGTAACCTGCCTTTACTGACCAAGCTTGCTTTAACTTTTCTTGCAAACTGTATACCCTTCAAGCTTCAAGTAGCTTAGACAACATATCACAAGACTTCTTTAACCACTCCCTATAGATAACACCTCTGACTTATGGGTCACTCACTATACTAATGGTTGCTTAAGTTGTATTTCAGGAGCATGGAGCTAGTCTTACTCAATTCAAACCAGTCGAGACCACCAACCATTCAACTAGGCCTGCTCGAGTGTCAGATAGATGACTTTTTGATGTCAGAGAGCCAAAAATTCCACCCTCAGATCACGCTAACACTGCCATTTTCTGAACATGCGTCCCATGATAGAAGCATGTAACTCAGATATGCCTGCACAGAACACCCATTGCTCTACCTTTTTCTTGCCTCCAATCATCTTTCCCTGAGACAGGAGGGAATGGGGCAGGGCACAACCTTTAAAAGAGTGGCATAGATGTTGACGATATGTCAAAAACTGGTTAGAACCTACCAGGCCCAGGATGGCGGAAGATTTGACTTGCAGTACACCTTGAGCCTCATTATATGCTCACTGTAATACATGAGCATGCTAAGTGACACATCCACAGGCGCCATGACAGTTCTGAGGCTGACCATAATAGGCCAGAAGTGGGGGGTGGCCCAATTCCTGGAAATCCCTGCCCCTTCCCCAAAATAGTTGGAATAATCCTCCCACTTATTAGCCTATGAAATTACCCAGCCCATAAAAACGAACCAGCCCCACACCTTGGGGCCGCTTCTTGCCTTCTGAGAATGACCGCATTCTGCCTATGCAATGTGTATCTCTCTAAATAAAATGCTTTCACATCACTATGGGTCGCTCCAGAATTCTTTCCTTCGCGAAGCCAAGGACCCTCACTTGGTGGCCTATCCCAGGAACTCATCCAAGACCTGGGACATGACCACCCTCTCACACCCCATTCTCCTGCAACATCCCCAACACCTCAGACTACCCTGCCTCTTTTTTTTTTTTTTTTTTTTTTTTTTCAGTACGCAGGCCTCTCACTGCTGTGGCCTCTCCCGTTGCGGAGCACAGGCTCCGGACGCGCAGGCTCAGCGGCCATGGCTCACGGGCCCAGCTGCTCCGCGGCATGTGGGATCTTCCCGGACTGGGGCACAAACCCATGTCCTCTGCATTGGCAGGTGGACTCTCAACCACTGCGCCACCAGGGAAGCCCTACCCTGCCTCTTTATCTCATAAATATCTCAAGCCCCTCACCTTCAGGGAGGCAGATATGAGATTTGTTCTCTCATCTCTTTGCTTGGCTACCTTGTAAATAAACCCTTTCTCTACTGCAAACCTCAGCATCTCAATATTCGGCTTGCTGCACATCAGGCAAACAAACCTGGTTCAATAACACTAACTTTTAGAGATCAATAATCCAACAAAACAAAACAAAACAAAAAACTTCAACTTCTACTATCCTGGATTGGGCCCATGTTATTTCTTACCTTAACTTCTGCAATATATTCCTCCAGCCTACCTTTCACTGTACCACTTACTTTCCTATAACAACTATTGGGTTTATCTTCATAGAGACACCTCCCATTATGTCAAACACCTTCCATGAATTTCCAATAACATGGCAAGAGTTTACCCTCCTAATCTCACCTTCAACTCCTCTACGTATACCCTACACATTAGCCAAACTGAATTACTCCCATGTAGGAAAGTATCTTACCCAAAGAGAGGTCTGGCCTTTGCCCTCAGCTAATAAGAAGCAATCTCTAATGTCCTGACAGGAGTGTCTTTGTTTACCCTGAGGCCTTGGGCCACACCAGATAGTCTGTACTAACAATGTGATCTATGGCAAGAGCTCTGGGCCAAACAGTATCAGCTTGACCTGAACAGGGAACAGAAACTAAGGTCAGCTGCACAAGTATCAACCATATCTACAAGACTAAGCCCCAGTAAAAGCTCCAAGGCTCAGTGAGCTTCCACGACTGGCTATACTCTGTGTGTACTGTCACTGGTAGAGGACACTGGGAGTAATGAGTGCTGTCCAATATGCCACTGGAAGGACAGTGGAAATGTCATGCTTGCAATCCTCCTAGACTCTGTCCTATGTGCTTGAAAGTCACCTAGAATCTGCCCCTTTAATCTTTAATCTGTATCTCTTTGCTGTAATAAACTGTAACCATGAAGAGACTCCACTCTCAAAGGGTGCACACACTGGGACTCAGGGCAGAAGCAGTAATTTGAAAGAAGCCTGGGTCAGACGTACCTGCTGATCTTGCAAAGTCTCCTGGAGAGGCAGGAGGCAACTATAGATCACCCTGGGGACACAGACACTGGGGCTGGCAAGCCTATTTTGGAATACCCCTTCTAGCTTATTATTAGCTTCAGCACCCAGCCCTACCCCTGCCCACCAGCCTATAGGCACCAGTACTGGGATGCCTCAGGCCAAGTAACTAACTGGGTGGGGACACAGCCCCACCCACAAGCAGACAGGCTGCCTTAAGACCCCCTGCTAAGCCTACAATCACCCCTGAACACGGCCCTCCCCACCAAAGGGGCCTGGACCCAGCCCCAAACACCAGTACACAGGCACTTGACCCAGGACCCCTAGGGCTCTGCAGCCAGAGAAGCTGGGACCCAACTCCACCCATCAGTGGGCAGACACCAGCCCCCAAACCCACTGCGCTCCAGCCCCCTCACCAGCAAACCTGTTCTAGCCTCCAGACCAGCCTTACCCACCAGCAGGAGGACACAAGCCCCAAGACAACCACAGCCCTGCTGCCTGCTATGACAGGACCCAACTCATCCACCAGCAGGCCAGCATCAGGCCTGGGACCCTGGGCCCTGCAGCCAGATATCAGGACCTTGTTCTGTCTGCCAGTGGGCGGGCACAAGCCCCAGGATCTGGCTTCACCAACAGGGCAGTATAATAGGGAAGAACAAATCTGACTCCATATTAGATCTGTTTCTTTTACTTTAACCTTTGTATTCTACTGCTTTTGCTACAAGAATGTTGCCTATAGCCCGAAATATAAGGATAGCCCATTCTCAAGGCTCTGACCTTTAAAGATATAACACTTTTCCGTTTACATAAAGAAAAAAAGTTGCAGAACAGAAAATAACCTTTGTCTCAGTTGGAAGTTTATGGGAACATCATGACCTGACCTACATGGACAGCTGCAAGAACAAAGGATTCCAGCATCAAGAAGTTTGCAACAACCAATCACACCCCCTCCCCCTTTAGTATAAAAAAAGCCTGAATTCTAACTTGGGTAAAATGGTTCTTTGGGACACTAGTCCACCATCTTCTCAGTTTGCTGGCTTTCCAAATAAAGTCACTATTCCTTGCCCTAACAACTCATCTCTTGATTTATCGAGAGGGGGCCGGCCACACCTACCAAACAGCCCATAGTAGTCAGCCTGCCACAACAGCAGGACCCTCACAGGCCACACAAGGGGCACTCGGACCAGAAGGGAGTGCACTGCTGGGACACACAGAATGCCTCCTACAAAAGGCCACTTCTCCAAGGCAGGGAAACATAACCAACCTACCAGATACAACGAAATAAAAACAGCAAGTCAGGTAAAATGAGGCAACAGAGGAACATGTTCCAAATGAAGACACAAGATAAAATCTCAGAAGAACTAAGTGAAGTGGTGATAGCCAATCTACCCAAAAAAGAGTTTAAGATAATGATCATAAAGATGACCAAAGAACTCAGGAGTAGAATGGATGAACAGCATGGGAAGTTAGAAGTTTTTAACAAACAGAAAATATAAAGAACAGCCAAATAGAGGTGAAGAATACAATAACTGAACTTAAAAATACACTAGAAGGAATCAACAGTAGACTAAGTAATATAGAGGAATGGATGAGCAAGCTGGAAGACAGAGCAGTGGAAATCACTGAAGCTGAACAGAAAAAGAGAATAAAAAGAAATGAGGACAGTTTAACACATTATTGACCAGAGACACATTAATAGGTCTTTGCTACCTGAATGTTATTGACTGGAGATATTTCAATATTCACTTACATAACAAATCACCAGCCATAGGCATTAGTTTCTGCAAAAATCCCCTGGTCAATAATGAGTTAAGAGACCTCTGGAATAACATCAAGCACACTAATATTCACATTACAGGGGTACCAGAAGGAGAAGAGAGAGAAAGGGGCAGAACACATGTTTGAAGACATAATAGCTGAAAACTTCCCTAACTTGGGAAAGGAAAAGTACACCTAAATCCAGGAAGCACAGAGAGTCCCAAACAGGATCAACCCAAAGAGGACCATACCAAGACACACTGCAACTAAAATGGCAAAAATTAAAGATAAAGAGAGAATATTAAAAGCAGCAAGGGGAAAGCAACAAGTTACATACAAGGGAACTCCCATAAGGATATCAGCTGACTTTTCAGTAGAAACTCTACAGGCCAGAAGGGAGTGGCATGATATATTTAAAGTGATGAAAGGGAAAAACCTACAAACAAGAATACTCTACCTGGCAAGGCTCTCATTCAGATTTGATGGCGAGATCAAAAGTTTTAAGGCAAGCCAAAGCTGAGAGTTAAGCACCACCAAACCAGCTTTACAAGAAATGTTTAAGGGACTTCTCTAAGCAAAAAAAAAAAAAAAAAGGCCATAACTAGAAACATAAAAATTTATGAAAGGAAAAAGCTTATTGATAAAGGCAAATATACAGTAAAGGTAGTAAGTCATCCACACACAAAATTAGTAGTAGGGAAATTAAAAGACAAAAGAAATAAAATCATCTATATGCACAATAAGCAGTTAAGGGATACACAAAGCAAACAGAAAAAGACTGACAAAATTCAACATCCATTTATGATAAAACTCTCCAGAAAATGTGAATAGAGGAAACATACCTCAACATAATAAAGGCCATATATGATAAGTCCATAACCAACATCATACTCAATGGTGAAAAGCTGAAAACATTTTCTCTAAGGTCACGAACAAGACAAGGATGCCCACTCTAGCCACTTTTATTCAACACAGTACTGGAAATCCTAGCCACAGCAATCAAATAAGAAAAAAAAATAAAAGGGATCCAAATTAGAAAGGAAGAAGTAAAACTGTCACTGTTCGTAGATATCATAATATTTTACATAGACAATCCTAAAATCGCTACCAAAAATAAAAACACAAGAGGTCATCAATGAATTTGGGTAAAGTTGTAGAATACAAAATTAATAAACAGAAATCTGTTGCATTTCTATACACTAACAATGAACTATCAGAAAGAGAAATTAAGGAAACACAATCACATCAAAAATAATAAAATATCTAGGCTTTCCCTCGTGGCGCAGTGCTTAAGAATCCGCCTGCCAATTCAGGGGACACAGGCTCGAGTCCTGGTCCAGGAAGATCCCACATGCCGTGGAGCAACTAAGCCCATGCACCACAACTACTGAGCCTGCACTCTAGAGACTATGAGCCACAACTGCTAGAGCCCACGAGCCACAACTGCTGAAGCCCCATGTGCCTAGAGCCCATGCTCCGCAACAAGAGAAGCCACAGCAATGAGAAGCCCATGCACTGCAACAAAGAGTAGCCCCTGGGCTTCCCTGGTGGCGCAGTGGTTGAGAGTCCGCCTGCTGATGCAGGGGACACGGGTTCATGCCCCGGTCCAGGAAGATCCCACATGCCGCGGAGCGGCTAGGCCCGTGAGCCATGGCCGCTAAGCCTGCACGTCCAGAGTCTGTGCTCCACAACAGGAGAGGCCACAACAGTGAGAGGCCCGCGTACTGCAAAACAAAAAGAAAAAAGAGTAGCCCCTGCTTACCACAACTAGAGAAAGCCTGCACGCAGCAACAAAGACCCAACGCAGCCAAGAATAAATAAATTGATTAATTTAAAAAACAAAAAAGACCACAAATAACAAATGTTGGCAAGGATGTGGAGAAAAGGAAACCTCTGTACACTGCTGGAGGAAATAAAAATTGATGCAGCCACAATGGAAAACAGTATGGAGGCTCCTTAAGAAAACTAAAACTAGAGCTACCATATGATCCTGCAATCCCAATCCTGGGCATATATCTGGAAAAGATGAAAACTCTAATTCAAAAACATACATGCACCCAAATGTTCAGAGTAGCATTATTTACAACTGCCAAGATATGGAAGCAACTTAACTGTCCATCAACAGAGGAATGGATAAAGAAGAATGTGGGGTGTATATATATATATATATACACACACATATAGATATACATACAATGGGGTAGTTCCCTGGCAGTCCAGTTGTTATGACTCAGCGCTTTCACTGTCATGGCCCCAGGTTCAATCCCTGGTTGGGGAACTAAGATCCCGCAAGCCACGTGGCACAGCCAAAATACACATACACACACACACACACACACACACACACACACAGGAATACTACTCAGCCATAAAAAAGAATAAAATTTTGCCATCTGCAACAGGAATGGACCTGGAGGGTATTATGCTTAGTGAAATAAGTAAGACAGAGAAAGACAAATACTGTCTTCCTATCACTTGTGGAATCTAAAAAGTAAAACAAACTAGTGAATATAAAAACAACAACAAAACAGACTCACAGATAAAGAGAACAAACTAGTGGTTACCAGTGGGGAGAGGGAAGGAGGGAGTGGCAAGATAGGGGTAAAGGATTAAGAAATACAAACTACTACGTATAAAATAAGCTACAAGGGTATATTGTACAGTACAGGGAATATAGCAAATTTTTTTTTCTTTTTTTTTTTTGCTGTACGCTGGCCTCTCACTGTTGTGGCCTCTCCCGTTGCAGAGCACAGGCTCCAGACGTGCAGGCTCAGCGGCCATGGCTCACGGGCCCAGCTGCTCCACGACATGTGGGATCTTCCCGGACCGGGGCACGAACCCGTGTCCCCTGCATTGGCAGGCGGACTCTCAACCACTGCGCCACCAGGGAAGCCCTATAGCAAATATTTAAAAATAACTATAAATAGAGTATAATCTATAAAAATTTTGAATCACTGTTGTACACCTGAAACTATTATAATATTGTAAATCAACTACACCTCAATTAAAAATAACAATTTAAAAAACTGTAACCGAAGATGGCGGAAGAGTAAGATGCGGAGATCACCTTCCTCCCCACAGATATACCAGAAATACATCTAGGCGTGGAACAACTCCTACGGAGCACCTACTGAACGCTGGCAGAAGACCTCAGACCTCCCAAAAGGCAAGGAACCCCCCACGTACCTGGTTAGGGCAAAAGAAAAAAATAAACAGAGACAAAAGGATAGGGACGGGTCCTGCACCAGCAGGAGGGAGCTGTGAAGGAGGAAAAGTGTCCACATACTAGGAAGCCCCTTCGCGGGCAGAGACTGCGGGTGGCGGAGTGGGGGAGCTTCGGAGCCGCAGAGGAGAGCACAGCAACAGGGGTGCGGAGGGCAAAGCGGAGAGATTCCAGCGCAGAGGATCGGGCCCGACCGGCAATCACCAGCCGAGAGGCTTGTCTGCTCGCCCGCCGGGGCGGGCGGGGCTGGGAGCTGAGGCTCCGGCTTCGGTCGGAGCGCTGGGAGAGGACTGGGGTTGGCGGCGTGAACACAGCCTGCAGGGCGTTAGTGCACCGCGGCTAGCCGGGAGGGAGTCCGGGGGGAAAAGTCTGCACCTGCCGAAGAGGCAAGAGACTTTTTCTTCCCTCTTTGTTTCCTGGTGCGCGAGGAGAATGGATTAAGAACGCTGCTTAAGGGAGCTCCAGAGACCGGCACGAGCCGCGGCTAAAAGTGCGGACCCCAGAGACAGACATGAGACGCTAAGGCCGCTGCTGCCGCCACCAAGAAGGCTGTGTGCGAACACAGGTCACTATCCACACCCCCCTTCCAGGGAGCCTGTGCAGCCCGCCACTGCCAGGGTCCCGGGATCCAGGGACAACTCCCCCGGGAGAACGCACGGCGCGCCTCAGGCTGGCAACGTCACGGCGGCCTCTGCCGCCACAGGCCCGCCCCGCACTCCGTGACCCTCCCTACCCCGGGCCGGCCTGAGTGAGCCAGAGCCTCCGAATCAGCGGCTCCTTTAACCCCGTCCTGTCTGAGCAAAGAACAGACGCCCTCCGGCGACCTACACGCAGAGGCAGGGCCAAATCCAAAGCTGAGCCCCTGGGAGCTGTGAGAACAAAGAAGAGAAAGGGAAATCTCTCCCAGCAGCCTCAGAAGCAGCAGATTAAAGCTCCACAATCAACTTGATGTACCCTGCATGTGTGGAATACATGAATAGACAACGAATCATCCCAAATTAAGGAGCCGTGTGGATGAAAGGCTCTTGGTGCTGCAGCCAGGAGTTAGTGCTGTGCCTCTGAGGTGGGAGAGCCAACTTCAGGACACTGGTTCACAAGAGGCCTCCCAGCCGCACATAATATCAAACAGCGAAAATCTCCCAGAGATCTCCATCTCAACGCCAGCACCCAGCTTCACTCAACGACCAGCAAGCTACAGTGCTGGACAACCTATGCCAAACAACTAGCAAGACAGGAACACAACACCACCCATTAGCAGAGAGGCTGCCCAAAATCATAATAAGTCTACAGATACCCCAAAACACACCACCAGACGTGGACCTGCCCACCAGAAAGACAAGATCCAACCTCATCCACCAGAACACAGGCACTAGTACCCTCCACCAGGAAGCCTACACAACCCACTGAACCAACCTTAGCCACTGGGGACAGACACAAAAAACAACAGGAACTACGAACCTTCAGCCTGCAAAAAGGAGACCCCAAACACAGTAAGATAAGCAAAATGAAAAGACAGAAAAACACACAGCAGATGAAGGAGCAAGATAAAAACCCACCAGACCTAACAAACGAAGAGGAAATAGGCAGTCTACCTGAAAAAGAATTCAGAATAATGATAGTAAGGATGATCCAAAATCTTGGAAATAGAATGGACAAAATGCAAGAAACAGTTAACAAGGACCTAGAAGAAATAAAGATGAAGCAAACGATGATGAACAACACAATAAATGAAATGAAAAATACTCTAGATGGGAACAATAGCAGAATAACTGAGGCAGAAGAACGGATAAGTGACCTGGAAGATAAAATAGTGGAAATAACTAATGCAGAGCAGAATAAAGAAAAAAGAATGAAAAGAACTGAGGACAGTCTCAGAGACCTCTGGGACAACATTAAACGCACCAACATTCGAATTATAGGGGTTCCAGAAGAAGAAGAGAAAAAGAAAGGGACTGAGAAAATATTTGAAGAGATTATAGTTGAAAACTTCCCTAATATGGGAAAGGAAATAGTTAATCAAGTCCAGGAAGCACAGAGAGTCCCATACAGGATAAATCCAAGGAGAAATACGCCAAGACACATATTAATCAAACTGTCAAAAATTAAATACAAAGAAAGCATATTAAAAGCAGCAAGGCAAAAACAACAAATAACACACAAGGGAATCCCTGTAAGGTTAACAGCTGATCTCTCAGCAGAAACCCTACAAGCCAGAAGGGAGTGGCAGGACATACTGAAAGTGTTGAAGGAGAAAAACCTGCAACCAAGATTACTCTACCCAGCAAGGATCTCATTCAGATTTGATGGAGAAATTAAAACCTTTACAGACAAGCAAAAGTTGAGAGAGTTCAGCACCACCAAACCAGCTCTACAGCAACTGCTAAAGGAACTTCTCTAGGCAAGAAACACAAAAGAAGGAAAAGACCTACAATAACAAACCCAAAACAATTTAGAAAATGGGAATGGGAACACACATATCGATAATTACCTTAAATGTAAATGGACTAAATGCTCCCACCAAAAGACACAGATTGGCTGAATGGATACAAAAACAAGACGCATATATTTGCTGTCTACAAGAGACCCACTTCAGACCTAGAGACACATACAGGCTGAAAGTAAGGGGATGGAAAAAGGTATTTCATGCAAATCGAAACCAAAAGAAAGATGGAGTAGCAATTCTCATATCAGACACAATAGACTTTAAAATAAAGAATATTAGAAGAGACAAAGAAGGACACTACATAATGATCAAGGGATCGATCCAAGAAGAATATATAACAATTGTAAATATTTATGCAACCAACATAGGAGCACCTCAATACATAAGGCAAATACTAACAGCCATAAAAGGGGACATCGACAGTAACACATTCATAGTAGGGGACTTTAACACCCCACTTTCACCCATGGACAGATCATCCAAAATGAAAATAAATAAGGAAACACAAGCTTTAAATGATACATTAAACAAGATGGACTTAATTGATATTCATAGGACACTCCATCCAAAAACAACAGAATACACATTTTTCTCAAGTGCTCATGGAACATTCTCCAGGATAGATCATATCTTGGGTCACAAATCAAGCCTTGGTAAATTTAAGAAAATTGAAATTGTACCAAGTACCTTTTCCGACCACAACGCTATGAGACTAGATATCAATTACAGGAAAAGATCTGTAAAAAATACAAACACATGGAGGCTAAACAATACACTACTTAATAACGAAGTGATCACTGAAGAAATCAAAGAGGAAATCAAAAAATACCTAGAAGCAAATGACAATGGAGACACGACGACTCAAAATCTATGGGATGCAGCAAAAGCAGTTCTAAGAGGGAAGTTTATAGCAATACAATCCTACCTTAGGAAACAGGAAACATCTCGAATAAACAACCTAACCTTGAACCTAAAGCAATTAGAGAAAGAAGAACAAAAAAACCCCAAAGCTAGCAGAAGGAAAGAAATCATAAAAATCAGATCAGAAATAAATGAAAAAGAAATGAAGGAAACGATAGCAAAGATCAATAAAAGTAAAAGCTGGTTCTTTGAAAGGATAAACAAAATTGATAAACCATTAGCCAGACTCATCAAAAAAAAAGGGAGAAGACTCAAATCAATAGAATTAGAAATGAAAAAGGAGAAGTAACAACTGACACTGCAGAAATAAAAAAGATCATGAGAGATTACTACAAGCAACTCTATGCCAATAAAATGGACAACCTGGAAGAAATGGACAAATTCTTAGAAAGGCACAACCTGCCAAGACTGAATCAGGAAGAAATAGAAAATATGAACAGACCAATCACAAGTACTGAAATTGAAACTGTGATTAAAAATCTTCCAACAAGCAAAAGCCCAGGACCAGATGGCTTCACAGGCGAATTCTATCAAACATTTAGAGAAGAGCTATCACCTATCCTTCTCAAACTCTTCCAAAATATAGCAGAGGGAGGAACACTCCCCAACTCATTCTACGAGGCCACCATCACCCTGATACCAAAACCAGACAAGGATGTCACAAAGAAAGAAAACTACAGGCCAATATCACTGATGAACATAGATGCAAAAATCCTCAACAAAATACTAGCAAACAGAATCCAACAGCACATTAAAAGGATCATACACCATGATCAAGTGGGGTTTATTCCAGGAATGCAAGGATTCTTCAATATACGCAAATCAATCAACGTGATACACCATATTAACACACTGAAGGAGAAAAACCATATGATCATCTCAATAGATGCAGAGAAAGCTTTTGACAAAATTCAACACCCATTTATGATAAAAACCCTGCATAAAGTAGGCATAGAGGGAACTTTCCTCAACATAATAAAGGCCATATATGACAAACCCACAGCCAACATCGTCCTCAATGGTGAAAAACTGAAAGCATTTCCACTAAGATCAGGAAAAAGACAAGGTTGCCCACTCTCACCACTCTTATTCAACATAGTTTTGGAAGTTTTAGCTACAGCAATCAGAGAAGAAAAGGAAATAAAAGGAATCCAAATCGGAAAAGAAGAAGTAAAGCTGTGACTCTTTGCAGATGACATGATACTATACATAAAGAATCCTAAAGATGCTACCAGAAAACTACTAGAGCTAATCAATGAATTTGGTAAAGTAGCAGGATACAAAATTAATGCACAGAAATCTCTGGCATTCCTATATACTAATGATGAAAAATCTGAAAGTGAAATCAAGAAAACACTCCCATTTACCATTGCAACAAAAAGAATAAAATATCTAGGAATAAACCTACCTAAGGAGACAAAAGATCTGTATGCAGAAAATTATAAGACACTGATGAAAGAAATTAAAGATGATACAAATAGATGGAGAGATATACCATGTTCTTGGATTGGAAGAATCAACGTTGTGAAAATGACTCTACTACCCAAAGCAATCTACAGATTCAATGCAATCCCTATCAAACTACCACTGGCATTTTTCACAGAACTAGAACAAAAAAGTTCACAATTTGTATGGAAACACAAAAGACCCCGAATAGCCAAAGCAATCTTTTGAGAACGAAAAACGGAGCTGGAGGAATCAGGCTCCCTGACTTCAGACTATACTGCAAAGCTACAGTAATCAAGACAGTATGGTACTGGCACAAAAACAGAAATATAGATCAATGGAACAGGATAGAAAGCCCAGAGATAAACCCACACACATATGGTCACCTTATCTTTGATAAAGGAGGCAGGAATGTACAGTGGAGAAAGGACAGCCTCTTCAATAAGTGGTGCTGGGAAAACTGGACAGCTACATGTAAAAGTATGAGATTAGATCACTCCCTAACACCATACACAAAAATAAGCTCAAAATGGATTAAAGACCTAAATGTAAGGCCAGAAACTATCAAACTCTTAGAGGAAAACATAGGCAGGACACTCTATGACATAAATCACAGCAAGATCCTTTCTGACCCACCTCCTAGAGAAATGGAAATAAAAACAAAAATAAACAAATGGGACCTAATGAAACTTCAAAGCTTTTGTGCAGCAAAGGAAACCATAAAGAAGACCAAAAGACAACCCTCAGAATGGGAGAAAATATTTGCAAATGAAGCAACTGACAAAGGATTAATCTCCAAAATTTATAAGCAGCTCATGCAGCTTAATAACAAAAAAACAAACAACCCAATCCAAAAATGGGCAGAAGACCTAAATAGACATTTCTCCAAAGAAGATATACAGACTGCCAACAAACACATGAAAGAATGCTCAACATCACTAATCATTAGAGAAATGCAAATCAAAACTACAATGAGATATCATCTCACACCAGTCAGAATGGCCATCATCAAAAAATCTAGAAACAATAAATGCTGGAGAGCGTGTGGAGAAAAGGGAACCCTCTTACACTGTTGGTGGGAATGTAAATTGATACAGCCACTGTGGAGAACAGTATGGAGGTTCCTTAAAAAACTACAAACAGAACTACCATATGACCCAGCAATCCCACTACTGGGCATATACCCTGAGAAAACCATAATTCAAAAAGAGTCATGTACCAAAATGTTCATTGCAGCTCTATTTACAATAGCCCAGAGATGGAAACAACCTAAGTGTCCATCATCGGATGAATGGGTAAAGAAGATGTGGCACATATATACAATGGAATATTACTCAGCCATAAAAAGAAACGAAATTGAGCTATTTGTAATGAGGTGGATAGACCTAGAGTCTGTCATACAGAGTGAATTAAGTCAGAAAGAGAGAGACAAATACCGTATGCTAACACATATATATGGAATTTAAGGGAAAAAATGGCATGAAAAACCTAGGGGTGAAACAGGAATAAAGACACAGACTTACTAGAGAATGGACTTGAGGCTATGGGGAGGGGGAAGGGTAAACTGTGACAAAGCGAGAGAGAGGCAAGGACATATATACACTACCAAACGTAAGGTATATAGCTAGTGGGAAGCAGCTGCATAGCACAGGGAGATCAGCTCGGTGCTTTGTGACCGCCTGGAGGGGTGGGATAGGGAGGGAGGGTGGGAGGGAGGGAGACGCAAGCGGGAAGAGATATGGGAACATATGTATATATATAACTGATTCATTTTGTTGTGAAGCTGAAACTAACATACCATTGTAAAGCAATTATACTCCAATAAAGATGTTAAAATGAAAGAATATATATAAATAAATAAAAACCAAATAAGAGCAAAAAAATAAATTAAAAAATTCTAAAAATTTTAAAAAAATAAAAAATAAAAAACTGTAACCATGAGTATAACAGCTTTCAGTGAGTTCTGTGAGTCCTTCTAAGTATTATCAAACCTGTCAATGGTTTGCGGGACCCTTGAGGGGAAGCAAAATTTGCCACCCTAAAGTATGTCTGTTTGGCATAAGGATTATTTTAGACTGATTTTTTTTTAATTTATTTATTTATTTTTGGCTATGTTGGGTCTTTGTTGCTGCGCATGGGCTTTCTCTAGTTGTGGCAAGAGGGGGCCACTCTTCATTGCGGTGCGTGGGCTCCTCATTGCGGTGGCTTCTCTTGTTGCAGAGCACGGGCTCTAGATGCACGGACTTCATTAGTTGTGGCTCACGGGCTCAGTAGTTGTGGCTGTGGGCTCTAGAGCACAGGCTCAGCAGTTGTGGCCCACAGGCTTAGTTGCTTCACAGCATGTGGGATCTTCCTGGACCAGGGCTCGAACCCGTGTCCCCTGCATTAGCAGGCGGATTCTTAACCACTACGCCACCAGGGAAGTCCTAGGCTGATTATTTTTAAGAAACAGCATACACAGGAGAAGCTCTGAAAACCAAGAAGTTATCCATTTGTAAAAGAAATTTACATTTATAAGGGAAATCTCCATTTGTAAGGGTGTCCTCCTCTCTGTACCTGGAAGAGAAGGATGACTCTACATCTCTAGAAACTCTTATCAACAGAGAAGGCAAAGGCTTAAATCTGTATAACAACCTTACCCTTGTTTACTGTGCTTTTCCTAATAACCTCCCATAACTGGCCTTCCCCAACCCCCCAACATCTTTTGTCTTTAGTTGGAGATGTTATTTAAAGTGATGGCTTGGGCCATTTATGGTAGCTACTCAGTTTTCCTGGGTATCTCCCAGTATAAAGAAGACATATGTTATTAAACTTGTTTGTTTTTCTCCCATTAATTTGTCTTTTATCACAGGGGTGTCTCAGCCAAGAACCTAGGAGGGCAGATGGAATATTATTTTTCCTCCCCCATGAAACAGAGGGCTAACCTGCCTCTCCTGCTTTTAATCCCTTGCTTTTAGTTCATTTAAAAACCCATATAGCTAACAGTCAGTAGCCAAGATAGATAAATAGATAGATTCATAGATTCATACGCCCTCTGACGTATGAATCACTACACTAACAGTTGCTTAAATTGTTTTTCAGGTACTTGGAGCTAGTTCTTGCCCAGTTCAGACCAGTTGAAACCACCGACCATTCAACTGGGCCTGTGTGAGTGTCCAATGGATGACCTTTTGATGCCAGAGGGCCAAAAACTCCACCCTCAGAACATGCCACAATTTTCTGAACATGCATCCTATGAAGAGCCATGAAGCTTAACTACACCTGCACAGACCACTGATTACCTCACTTCTCTTACCTCCAATCACCTTTCCCCACACCTCGAACTACCCTGCCTCTTTATCCCATAAATATCCCTAAACCCTATCTTCAGGGAGGTGGACATGAGATTTGTTCTCCCAGTCTCCTAGCTTGGCTGCCTCCTGAATAAACATTTTCTCTGCTGCAAACCTTGGTGTCTCAGTGTTTGGCTTGCTGTGCACTGGGCAAACGAACATGATTTGGTAACACCTATACCTGCAAACATGGAGTTGGGTGTCAGAAGTGAGGGTGGTCCTGGGGATTCTCTAACTTTCACCCGCTGTTTCACAAACATCTCTTATATTTCCTGCCACTATGCCACTATTCATAATGTCCCTAGAATACCTACTTCACCTCCACTGCTTTCCAACAATATCTAACCCCTGCTTTAAGGTCTACCTCAAATGCCACCTTCCACAGAGCCTTTCTATTTTAACAGCTTTATTGAGATATAATTCAGTCACCATAAAATTCACCCATTTAAGTATACAGTTAAGTGTTTTTTAGTATATTCACAGAATTATGTAAACATCACCACAATCTAATTTTAGAATATTTTTCATTACCCCCAAAAGAAATCCTGTATCCATTAGCAGTCATTCCCCATTCTCATCCTACCCCAGCCCCAAGAAACCACTGACTTACTTTCTGTCTCTTAAGGATTTACCAATTTTGGACCTTTCATATATCATACAATATTGGTCTTTTGTGACTGGCTTCTTTCACTGAGCACATTTTGGAGGTTCATCCATGTTTTAGCATGTATAGGTAACTTCATTCCCCTTTTATTGACAAATAATACTCCACCGTATAGATATACCATTTTATCTATCCATTCATCAATTAATGAATAATTGGGTTGTTTCTACTCTTTAGCTATTATGAGAAATGCTGCTGTGAACATTCATGTACAAGTTTCTGTGTGGACGTATGTTTTCATGTCCGCTGGGTATATACCTAGGAGTAAAACTGTTGGGTCATATGGTAACTATGTTTAACATTTTGAGGAATTGCCAAACTATTTTCCAAACTGCCTAAACCATTTTATGTGCACCAGCAGTTTATGAGAGCTCCAATTTGTTTACATGCTTGTCAACACTTGATATTATCAGTCTTTTTGATTACAGCCAACCTAGCATGTGTGAAGTGGTATCTCATTCTGGTTTCAATTTGCATTTCCCTAATGACTAAAAATGTTGAGTATCAAGTCTCTACCTGAATAGATAAAGAGACTGAACTAGTAATTTTAAAACTTCCTGCAAAAAAAAAAAAAAAGCCCACCGTTCCATTGACAGATGAATGGATAAAAAAGACATGGTATGTACAATGTATGTATACATACATACATACTGTGGAATACTACTCAGCCATAAAAAAGAATGAAATTTTGCCATTTGCAGCAACAACTTGGAGGGCATTATGCTAAGTGAAACAAGTCAGACAGAGAAAGACAAATACTGTATGATATCACTTATATGTGGAATCTAAAAAATACAACAAACTAGTGAATGTAACAAAAAAGAAGCAGACTCAGAACTAGTGGTTACCAATGGTGGGGGAGGATGGGTAATACAGGGGTAGGGGCTTAAGAGGTACAAACTATTAGATATAAAATAAACTACAGGAGGCGGAGTGAAGATGGAGGTGTGGGAAGACACTGAGTTAGCATCTCCCCACAACTAGGGTGGCTGCCGGCCGTTGGTGGGACACCCTGACACCCAATGAGATGGGAGGAACCCCCAAGTGAACCAGTAGGACATGGGGGAACAGATGGGGGAGGAGAAGTGGAGGCCAGACAGGATTGGCACCCCTGAGGCCGGGGAGATCAGGAGAGGTAGGCAAGAGGGGCCCTCTGGGAGGAGTGACAAAGGAGCAGAGGGCGTTTGCCCTGCCCACTTGGGCCCAGGAGCCCGCTGAGCTCCCAAGGCCGGTCTCCTGCCCTCCAAAGCCCTCTCCAGGCCACGTGGGTCCTGGGGGCATAGGAAGAAGGCCAAGGGGAGAACAGGAGAGGCAGGTAGGAGGGGCCCTCCAAGACAGGAGGAGCAGGAGGAGCAGGAGAGGAGAGGAGACCGTTTGCCCCGCCCACTCGAGCCCAGGAAGCCTGCTGGGCTCCCAGGTGAGGTCCCCCGCCCTCTGAGACCAGGTGGGGGGGGAACGCCTGTGCCCCTTCTGTTCCTTGAGCCTAAGCCCACCCCGCACAGCCCCCAGAGCCTTTTCCAGCCCTGGGGGTCCTAAGCAGAGGCCCCACCCACCACCCAAACCTCACCCTTGCTTAGGCCCCACCCTCCACAGCCAAGGCCTTTTCCTGGGCTTTCTTTTTTATTTGTTTTTATCTCTTTTCCCTCCTCTTTTTTACTATTATGGTACTGTTGTACCTTCTGATTGTTGATTCATCTATATTTTTATTTTTATATTCTTTCTAAAATGTCTGTTAGTTTCCGAGTCTAATTTTATTTTTAACTTTGTTATTCTCTTTTTTTTTATTTTTTTGCCACCCCACGCAGTTTGCGGGATCTTGGTTCACGAGCCAGGGGTCAGGTCGAAGCTCCTGCAGTGGGAGCTTCATGTCAGAACCACTGGACAAACAGAGAACCTCAGACCCCAGAGATTATTCATCAGAGTGAGGTCTCACAGCGGTCCTCATCTCAGCACCAAGACCCAGCTCTATCCAACAGCCTACAAACTCCAGTGTTGGAAGCCTCAGGCCAAACAACCAGTAAGACAGGAACATATTCCCATTCATTAAAAAAAAAGAGAGACAGCAAAAAAATATGTCACAGATGAAGGGGCAAGGTAAAAACCTACAAGACCAAATAAATGAAGAGGAAATAGGCAATCTACCTGAAAAAGAATGCAGAGTAATGATAGTAGAGATGATCCAGAATCTCAGAAATAGAATGGAGGCATGAATTGAGAAAATACAACAAATGTTTAACAAAGATCTAGAAGAACTAAAGAACAAACAAACAGAGATGAACAACACAATAAATGAAATTAAAAATACACTAGAAGGAATCAATAACAGAATAACTGAGGCAGAAGAACGAATAAGTGAGCTGGAAGACAAAATGGTGGAAATAACTGCCGAGGAGCAAAATAAAGAAAAAAGAATGAAAAGAATTGAAGACAATCTCAGAGACCTCTGGGATAACACCAAATGCACCAACATTTGAATTATAGGGGTCCCAGAAGAAGAGAAAAAGAATGGGTATGAGAAAATATTTGAAGAGATTATAGTCGAAAACTTCCCTAATGGGAAAGAAAATAGTCACCCAAGTCCAGGAATCAGAGAGTCCCATACAGGATAAACCCGAGGAAAAACACACCGAGACACATATTAATCAAACTAACAAAAATTAAATTCAAAGAAAAAATATTAAAAGCAGCAAGGGGAAAAAAACAACATATAAAAGAATCCCCATAAGGTTATCAGCTGAATTTTCAGCAGGAACTCTGCAGGCCAGAAGGGAGTGGCAGGATATATTGAAAGTGATGAAAGAGAAAAACCTACAACCAAGATTACTCTACCCAGCAAGGATCTCATTCAGATTCGATGGAGAAGTCAAAAGCTTTTCACACAAGCAAAAGCTAAGAGAATTTTAGCACCACCAAACCACCTTTACAACAAATGCTAAGGAAACTTCTCTAGGTGGGAAACAGAAGCAAAGAAAAAGACCCACAAAAACCCAAAACAATTAAGAAAACGGTAATAGGAACATACATATCAATAATAACCTTGGGGCTTCCCTGGTGGCACAGTGGTTGAGAGTCCACCTGCCAATGCAGGGGACACGGGTTCATGCCCCGGTCCGGGAGGATCCCACATGTCATGGAGCAGCTGGGCCCGTGAGCCATGGCCGCGGAGCCTGCGCGTCCAGAGCCTGTGCTCCGCCACGGGAGAGGCCACAACAGTGAGAGGCCCGCGTACCGCAAAAAAATAAAAAAAATAAAATAACCTTGAATGTAAATGGATTAAATGCCCCAACCAAAAGACACAGACTGGCTGAATGGATACAAAAACAAGACCCATATATACGCTGTCTACAGGAGATCCACTTCAGACCTAGGGACACATACAGACTGAAGGTGAAGGGATGGAAAAAGATATTCCATGCAAATGGAAATCAAAAGAAAGCTGGAGCAGCAATACTCATATCCGATAAAACAGACTCTAAAATAAAGACTATTATAAGAGACAAAAAAGGACACTACATAATGATCAAAGGATCAATCCAAGAAGAAGATATAACAATTATAAATGTTTATGGGCCCAACATAGGAGCACCTCAATACATAAGGCAAATGCTAACAACCATGAAAGGAGAAACCGACAGTAACACAATAATAGTAAGGGATTTTGGGCTTCCCTGGTGGCGCAGTGGTTGACAGTCCGCCTGCCGGTGCAGGGGACACAGGTTCGTGACCTGGTCCGGGAAGATCCCACATGCCACGGAGCGGCTGGGCCCGTGAGCCATGGCCGCTGGGCCTGCGCGTCCAGAGCCTGTGCTCCGCAGCAGGAGAGGCCACAACGGTGAGAGGCCCACGTACCGCAAAAAAAAAAAAGAAAAAATAGTAGGGGATTTTAACACACCACTACACCAATGGACAGATCATCCAAACAGAAAATAAATAAGGAAACACAAGCTTTAAATGACACAATGGACCAGATAGATTTAATTGATATTTATAGAACATTCCACCCCAAAGTGGCAGAATACATTTTCTTCTCAAGTGCACATGGAACATTCTCCAGGATAGATCACATCTTGGGTCACAAATCAAGCCTCAGAAAATTTAAGAAAATTGAAATCATATCAAGCATCTTTTCTGACCACAACGCTATGAGACTGGAAATCAATTACAGAAAAAACTGTAAAAAACACAAATACATGGAGGCTAAACAATGCGCTACTAAATAATGAAGAGATCACTGAAGAAATCAAAGAAGAAATTAAAAAATACATAGAAACAAATGACAACGAAAACACGACGACCCAAAACCTATGGGACACAACAAAAGCAGTTCTAAGAGGGAAGTTTATAGCAATTCAATCTCACCTCAAGAAACAAGAGGGAGGACCTTGAAGATGGCGGAAGAGTAAGACGCGGAGATCACCCTCCTCCCCACAGATACACCAGAAATACATCTACACGTGGAACAACTCCTACAGAACACCTACTGAAGGCTGGCAGAAGACCTCAGACCTCCCAAAAGGCAAGAAACTCCCCACGTACCTGGTAGGGCAAAAGAAAAAAAGAAAAAACAGAGACAAAAGAATAGGGACGGCACCTGCACCAGTGGGAGGCAGCTGTGAAGGAGGAAAAGTTTCCACACACTAGGAAGCCCCTTCGCAGCGGAGACTGCGGGAGGCGGAGGGGGGAGCTTCGGAGCCGCGGAGGAGTGCACAGCAACAGGGGTGCGTAGAGCAAAACGGGGAGATTCCCGCACAGAGGATCGGTGCCGACCGGCACTCACCAGCCCGAGAGGCTTGTCTGCTCACCCGCCGGGGCGGGCGGGGCTGCGAGCTGAGGCTCGGTTTCAGTCAGAGCGCAGGGAGAGGACTGGGGTTGGCAGCTTGAACATAGCCTGAAGGGGTTAGTGCACCACGGCTAGCCGGGAGGGAGTCCGGGGAAAAGTCTGCACCTGCCGAAGAGGCAAGAGACTTTTTCTTCCCTTCTTGTTTCCTGGTGCGCGAGGAGAGGGGTTTAAGAGCGCTGCTTAAAGGAACTCCAGAGACAGGCACGAGCCGCGGCTAAAAGCGCGGACCCCAGAGACGGGCGCGAGCCGCGGCTAAAAGCATGGACCCCAGGGACGGGCGAGAGACGCTAAGGCTGCTGCTGCCGCCACCAAGGGGCCTGTGTGCGAGCACAGGTCACTATCCACATCCCTCTTCCGCAGAGCCTGTGCAGCCCGCCACTGCCAGGGTCCCGGGATCCAGGGACAACTTCCCCGGGAGAACGCACGGCGGGCCTCAGGCTGGTGCAACGTCACGCCGGCCTCTGCCGCCGCAGGCCCACCCCGCACGCAGTGCCCCTCCCTCCCCCCGGCCTGAGTGCGCCAGAGCCCCCGAATCAGCGGCTCCTTTAACCCCGTCCTGTCTGAGCAAAAAAACAGACGCCCTCCAGCGACCTACACGCAGAGGCAGGGCCAAATCCAAAGCTGAGCCCCTGTGAGCTGTGAGAACAAAGAAGAGAAAGGGAAATCTCTCCCAGCAGCCTCAGAAACAGCGGATTAAAGCTCCACAATCAACTTGATGTACCCTGCATGTGTGGAATACATGAATAGACAATGAATCATCCCAAATTGAGGAGGTGGGCTTCGAGAGCAAGATATATGATTTTTTTCCCCTTTTCCTCTTTTTGTGAATGTGTATGTGTATGCTTCTGTGTGAGATCTTGTCTGTATAGTTTTGCTTCCACCATTTGTCCTAGGGTTCTATCCATCCATGGTTTTTTTAAAAAAATTTTTTCTTAATAATTAAGTTTAATTTTAATAACTTTATTATACTTTACCTTCGTTCTTTCTTTCTTTCTTCCTTTCTTTCCTTCCTTCCTTCCCTCCTTTAGACAACGAATCATCCCAAATTGAGGAGGTGGTCTGAGAGCAAGATTTATGATTTTTTTCCCCTTTACCTCTTTTTGTTAGGGTGTATGTGTATGCTTCTGTGTAAGATTTTGTCTGTATAGCTTTGCTTCCACCATTTGTCCTAAGGTTCTATCCGTCCCTTTTTTTTTTCTAAATAATTATTTTTTAATTCAATAACTTTATTATACTTTATTTTATTTTACTGTATCTTCTTTCTTTCTGTCTTTTTTCCTTCCTTCCCTCCTTCCTTCCTTCCTCCCTCCCTCCTTTCTTTCCTTCTTGCCTTCTTTCCTTCTTTGCTTCTTTCTTTCTTTCTTCCTTCCTTCCTTCCTTCCCTCCTTTCTTTCTTTCTTTCTTCATACTTCTACTAATTCTCTCTACTTTTTCTCCCTTTTATTTTGAGCCATATGGATGAAAGGCTCTTGGTGCTCCAGCCAGGAGTCAGGGCTCTGCCTCTGAGGTGGGAGAGCCAACTTCAGGACACTGGTCAACAAGAGACCTCCCAGCTCCACATAATATCAAACGGCGAAAATCTCCCAGAGACCTCCATCTTAACACCAGCACCCAGCTTCACTCAACGACCAGCAAGCTACAGTGCTGGACAACCTATGCCAAACAACTAGCAAGACAGGAACACAACACCACCCATTAGCAGAGAGGCTGCCTAAAATCATAATAAGGCCACAAACACCCCAAAACACACCACCAGACGTGAACCTGCCCACTAGAGAGACAAGATCCAGCCTCATCCACCACAACACAGGCACTAGTCTCCTCCACCAGGAAGCCTACACAACCCACTGAACCAACCTTAGCCACTGGAGACAGACATCAAAAACAGCAGGAACTACGAACATGCAGCCTGCAAAAAGGAGACCCCAAACACAGTAAGATAAGCAAAATGAAAAGACAGAAAAACACACAGCAGATGAAGGAGCAAGATAAAAATGCACCAGATCTAACAAACGAAGAGGAAATAGGCAGTCTACCTGAAAAAGAATTCAG
>NW_021703774.1:160758774-160967953 GCF_005190385.1 Monodon monoceros | reverse complement strand
AATGTAAGGCCAGAAACTATCAAACTCTTAGAGGAAAACATAGGCAGAACACTCTATGACATAAATCACAGCAAGATCCTTTCTGACCCACCTCCTAGAGAAATGGAAATAAAAACAAAAATAAACAAATGGGACCTAATGAAACTTCAAAGCTTTTGCACAGCAAAGGAAACCATAAAGAAGACCAAAAGACAACCCTCAGAATGGGAGAAAATATTTGCAAATGAAGCAACTGACAAAGGATTAATCTTCAAAATTTACAAGCAGCTCATGCAGCTCAAAAACAAAAAAACAAACAACCCAATCCAAAAATGGGCAGAAGATCTAAATAGACATTTCTCCAAAGAAGATATACAGACTGCCAACAAACACATGAAAGAATGCTCAACATCACTAATCATTAGAGAAATGCAAATCAAAACTACAATGAGATATCATCTCACACCAGTCAGAATGGCCATCATCAAAAAATCTAGAAACAATAAATGCTGGAGAGCGTGTGGAGAAAAGGGAACACTCTTGCACTGCTGGCGGGAATGTGAATTGGTTCAGCCACTATGGAGAACAGTATGGAGGTTCCTTAAAAAACTACAAATAGAACTACCATATGACCCAGCAATCCCACTACTGGGCATATACCCTGAAAAAACCAAAATTCAAAAAGAGTCATGTACCAAAATGTTCATTGCAGCTCTATTTACAATGCCCGTAGATGGAAACAACCTAAGTGCCCATCATCGGATGAATGGATAAAGAAGATGTGGCACATATATACAATGGAATATTACTCAGCCATAAAAAGAAACAAAATTGAGCTATTTGTAATGAGGTGGATAGACCTAGAGTTTGTCATACAGAGTGAAGTAAGTCAGAAAGAAAAAGACAAATACCGTATGCTAACACATATATATGGAATTTAAGAAAAAAAAATGTCATGAAGAACCTAGGGGTAAGACAGGAATAAAGACACAGACCTACTGGAGAACGGACTTGAGGATATGGGGAGGGGGAAGGGTGAGCTGTGACAGGGCGAGAGAGAGTCATGGACATATACACACTAACAAACGTAAGGTAGATAGCTAGTGGGAAGCAGTCGCATGGCACAGAGATATCGGCTCGGTGCTCTGTGACTGCCTGGAGGGGTGGGATAGGGAGGGTGGGAGGGAGGGAGACGCAAGAGGGAAGAGATATGGGAACATATGTATATGTATAACTGATTCACTTTGTTATAAAGCAGAAACTAACACACCACTGTAAAGCAATTATACCCCAATAAAGATGTTAAAAAAAAAATCCTTAAAAAAGAAAAAAAAAAAGAAACAAGAAAAATCTCAAATAAACTATCTAACCCAACACTTAAAACAACTAGAGAGGGCTTCCCTGGTGGCGCAGTGGTTGAGAGTCCACCTGCTGATGCAGGGGACACGGGTTCGTGCCCTGGTCCAGGAGGATCCCACATGCCGCAGAGCAGCTGGGCCCGTGAGCCATGGCCACTGAGCCTGCACGTCCGGAGCCTGTGCTCCGCAACGGGAGAGGCCACAGCAGTGAGAGGCCCACGTACTGCAAAAAAAAAAAAAAACAACTAGAGAAAGAAGAACAAAGAAAACCCAAAGTCAGTAGAAGGAAAGAAATCATAAAAATCAGAGCAGAAATAAGTGAAATAGAAACAAAGGAAACAATAGCAAAGATCAATAAAACTAAAAGCTGTTTCCCTGAGAAGATAAACAAAAATGATAAATCCTACCCAGACTCATCAAGAAAAAAAGGGAGAGGACTCAAATCAATAAAATTAGAAATGAAAAAGGAGAAATCACAACTGACACTGCAGAAATACAAAGGATTATAAGAGACTACTACAAACAACTATATGCTGATAAAATGGACAACCACGAAGAAACGGACAAATTCTTGGACAGGTACAATTTTCCAAGACTGAACCAGGAAGAATTAGAAAATATAAACAGACCTATCACAAGTAATGAAATTGAAACCGTAATTAAAAATCTTCCAACAAACGGAAGTCCAGGACCAGATGGCTTCACAGGAGAATTCTATCAAACATTCAGAGAAGAGCAAACACCAATCCTTCTCAAACTCTTCCAAAAAATTGCAGAGGGAGAAACACTCCCAAAATCATTCTACGAAGCCACCATCACCCTGATACCAAAACCAGAGAAAGATATCACAAAAAAATAAAATTAATGACCAATATCACTGATGAACACAATGCAAAAATCCTGAACAAAATACTAGCAAAAGAAATCGAACAACACATTAAAAGGATCATACACCATGATCAAGTGGGATTTATCCCAGGTGTGCAAGGATTCTTCAATATACACAAATCAATCAATGTGATACACCACATTAACAAATTGAACAAAAACCGTATGATCCTCTCAATAGATGCAGAAAAAGCTTTTGACAAAATTCAACACCCATTTATGATAAAAACTCTCCAGAAAATGGGCACAGAGGGAACCTACCTCAACGTAATAAAGGCCATATACGACAAACCCACAGCTAGCATCGTACTCAATGGTGACAAACTGAAAGCATTTCCACTAAGATCAGGAACAAGACAAGGATGTCCACTCTCGCCACTCTTATTCAACATAGTTTTGGAAGTCCTAGCCACAGCAATCAGAGAAGAAAAAGAAATGAAAGGAATACAAATTGGAAAAGAAGAAGTAAAACTGTCACTGTTTGCATCACTGTATACATAGAAAATCCTAAATATGCCACCAGAAAACTACTAGAACTAATCAATGCATTTGGTAAGGCTGCGGGATACAAAATTAATGCACAGAAATCACCAGCATTCCTATACACCAACAACGAAAAATCAGAAAGAGAAATTAAGGAAACAATCCCATTTACCATCACAACAAAAAGAATAAAATACCTAGGAATAAACCTGCCTCAGGAGGCAAAAGACCTGTACTCAGAAAACTATAAAACACTGATGAAAGAAATCAAAGATGATGTAAACAGATGGAGAAATATACCATGTTCTTGGATTGGAAGAATCAATATTGTGAAAATGACTATGCTACCCAAAGCAATCAACAGATTCAATGCAATCCCTATCAAACTACCACTGGCATTCTTCACAGAATTAGAACAAAAAATTTTACAATTCGTATGGAAACATAAAAGACCCCAAATATCCAAAGCAATCTTGAGAAAGAAAAACATGGTTGGAGGAATCAGGCTCCCTGACTTCAGACTATACCACAAAGTTACAGTAATCAAGACAGTATGGTACTGGCACAAAAACAGAAAGATAGATCAATGGTACAGGATAGAATGCCCAGAGATAAACCCACGCACATATGGTCACCTAATTTATGACAAAGGAGGCAAGAACATACAATGGAGAAAGGACAGCCTCTTCAATAAGTCGTGCTGGGAAAACTGGACAGCTACATGTAAAAGAATGATATTAGAACACCATCTAACACCATACACAAAAATAAACTCCGATCGATTAAAGACTTAAATGTAAGACCAGACACTTTAAAACTCTTAGAGGAAAACACAGGAAAAACACTCTTTGACATAAACCACAGCAAGATCTTTTTTGACCCACCTCCTAGAGTAACGGAAATAATAACAAAAATAAACAAATGGGACTTAATCAAACTTAAAAGCTTTTGCACAGCAAAGGAAACCATAAAGAAGACCAAAAGACAATTCTCAGAATGGGAGAAAATATTTGCAAATGAAACAATGGACAAAGGATTAATTTCCAAAATATACAAATAGCTCATGGAGCTCAATATCAAAAAAACAAACAATCCAATTAAAAAATGGGCAGAAGACCTAAATAGACATTTCACCAAGGAAGACATACAGATGGCCAAGAGGCACATGAAAAGATGCTCAACATCACTAATTATTAGAGAAATGCATATCAAAACTACAATGAGGTATCACCTCACGCCAGTCATGATGGCTATTATCAAAAATCTAGAAACAGGGCTTCCCTGGTGGCACAGTGGTTGACAGTCTGCCTGTCGATGCAGGGGATGCAGGTTTGTGCCCCGGTCCAGAAGATCCCACATGCTGCAGAGCAGCTGGGCCCGTGAGCCATGGCCGCTGAGCCTGCGAGTCCGGAGCCTGTGATCCGCAACGGGAGAGGCCACAACAGTGAGAGGCCTGCGTACCGCAAAAAAAAAAAAAAATCTAGAAACAATAAATGCTGGAAAGGGTGTGGTGAAAAGGGAACCCTCCTGCACTGTTGGTGGGAATGTAAATTGATATAACCTCTATGGAAAACTGTATGGAGGTTCCTTAAAAAACTAAAAATAGAACTACCATATGACCCAGCAATCCCACTACTGGGCATATACTCTGAGAAAACCATAATTCAAAAAGAGACACGTGGGCTTCCCTGATGGCGCAGTGGTTAAGAATCCGCCTGCCAATGCAGGGGACACGGGTTCGAGCCCTGGTCCAGGAAGATCCCACATGTCGCGGAGCAACTAAATCAGTGTGCCACAACTGCTGAGCCTGTGCTCTAGAGCCCGTAAGCCACAGCTACTGAGCCCACATGCCACAGCTACTGAAGCCTGCACGCCTAAAGCTCATGCTCCACAACAAAGAGAAGCCACCGCAATGAGAAGCCCACACACCGCAATAAAGAGTAGCCCCGCTCACTGCAACTAGAGAAAGCTCACGTGCAGCAACAAAGACCCAAAGCAGCCAAAAATAAATAAATTTTAAAAAGAGAGACATGTACCACAATGTTCACTGCAGCACTACTTACAACAGCCAGGACATGGCACCAACCTAAGTGTCCATCGACAGATGAATGGATAAAGAAGATGTGGCACATATATATAATGGAATATTACTCAGCCATAAAAAGAAATGAAATTGAGTTATTTGTAGTGAGGTGGATGGACCTAGAGTCTGTCATACAGAGTGAAGTAAGTCAGAAAGAGAAAAATACCGTATTCTTACACATATATATGGAATCTAAAAAAAAAGAAAAAAATGGTACTGATGAACCTAGTTGCAGAGCAGGAATAAATATGTAGACACAGAGAATAGACCCGAGGACATGGGGTGGGAGGGGGAAGCTGGGGCAAAGTGAGAGTAGCATTGACATATATACACTACTGAATGTAAAATAGTTAGCTAGTGGGAATAGCAGCATAGCACAGGGAGATCAGCTCTGTGCTTTGCGATGACCTAGAGGGGTGGGATAGGGAGGATGGGAGGGAGGCTCAAGAGGGAGGGGATATGGGGACATATGTATGCATATGGCTGATTCACTTTGGTGTACAACAGAAACTAACACAGTATTGTGAAGCAATTATACTCCAATAAAGATCTATTAAAAAATAAATAAACAAAATAAAATAAGCTACAAGGATATATTGTACAACAAAGGAAATATAGCCAGTATTTTATAACTATAAATGAAGTATAACCTTTAAAAACTGTGAATCACTATATTGTACACCTTTAACTTATATAATATTGTATAGCAACTACAATTTTTTTTAGTTTAATATAAGTAGCTAAATAAATAAATAAGTCCTACTGTGTGCTGCCTGGAGAGGCTGGGAATTTTCAAAAACCAGCTAGGCTATGCTTCTTTTTAACAGACCTTCCTTCAGCTTCTCTCTCTCCTCTAGCTTTCTGCTATGACCAGCCAAAAAAAAACCCAGCTAGCACATTTAACACTCTGCCTGGAAATCTCCTTGGCTACATCATCCAGTTCATTAGGTACATTTTCTACCTTCCACTTTACTACAGCCAACAGTGTTGCTAAACTTTGTCAACGCGTAACCAGTTTCCAAGATTTTTCTCACTTTCCTTTAAACCCTCACCCACAGCCTCCTCAAAGGTCATCAGACTTTTAGAAACAGTTCCTTAAAAGCTCTTCAAGCTTTCACTAGCATTCCCTTCAAAGTCCTTCCAGCTGCCACCCACTGCTCCATTCCATTTGCATTTCTGAAAGCCAAGCCCACCAGATAGATTAAACCATTCACTCATTTGCTCATTTAATAAATATTTACTGAGTACCTATTACATGCCAGAAAGTTTCTGAAGGACTGCCTAACGGAACTTTCATTCTAGTAGGGGAAAAAAGACAATAAGTGAAAAAGTAAATATGCAGCATATAATATGTCTGATGGTGAAAAGTGCTATGGAGAAAAACAAAGCAAGATTAAGGTAGTTAGAAGTATGGGGAGTAGAGGATAAGGGAAAGGATGGTTAAGAAAAAACTCAGTTAAGTTCACATTTGAACAAATGAAGGAGCAGAGAAATGCGGCTCTCTAATCCCTTTGCACTTCAGGCACAAGTATATAAAAGTCCCAAGCACAGATGTACTTGCCTTGAAAGACAGCAAGGCCAGTATGGTTGGAGCAGAGGCAGAGCGAAGAGTAGATGAGGTCTAAAAGGCATAAGAGGGCACACAAGACCAGATGGTGTCTTATGGGCATTAAAAAGATTTTGGTTTTTACTAGAAGGTAAGAAACCACTAGATGGTTTTAAACTTAACAGTGAGCAAAGGGTTACTCTGGCTCAGGTGGCAGCAGTAGAAACAGTAGGAAAGGATGACATTCTAAATACATTTGAAGGCACAGTCCATAGCATTTGCTGATGGACTGAAAGTTAATAAAGTTGCAGAATGTCAGAGTGGCATTCAGTGCTCCTCCAAGGCTGGCGGAGAAACCACTGATGACTCGGCCAAGATTTCTGATATCTTTGCATTTCCGTCTCCCTCTTAGTTATGTCCACTTCTCCTTCTCTGCTACATATCTCAAGGGTAGGGAACTAAACTGCATCATAGATGAAGAAGAAACAGAAATTATTTTCTAAGTTATAATGACATTTTAAATATAATACACTTAAGAGACAGCAAATATACAAATCAAATGCTAAATCTTTTTTGTTTTTTTTTTTTTTTTTTTTTTTTGGCGTTACACGGGCCTCTCACTGTTGTGGCCTCTCCCGTTGCAGAGCACAGGCTCCGGACGCGCAGGCCCAGCAGCCATGGCTCACGGGCCCAGCCACTCCACGGCATGTGGGATCCTCCCGGACCGGGGCACGAACTCGTGTCCCCTGCATTGGCAGGTGGACTCTCAACCACTGCGCCACCAGGGAAGCCCTAAATCTTTTTACCTCCAAGCCCTCTGCATTGGGAGCGCTGAGCCTTAGCCACTGGACCACCTGGGACGTCCCAAAATGGTCTTTTTAAAAACCCATACTAAAACCCGTATGTCTCACATGGAAAGTGCTCCATCATATATTTAGTGAAAGGTGAATAGCAGAACAAACTGTCTGATATAATCTCATTTGTGGGGGAAATACATCCATATATTTATTTATCTATCTATCTATTATCTGTGCTTCTGACCAATTGGCTATAGATTAGGGGTTCCAACAACCCCCTCCTACTCAGGATGCCAATCCCAAATCCAGGTTATTAACTATACTTCTGACCAGCTGGCTATAGATCAGAGGTCCCCACAACCCCCTCCTTAGGTTCAACTGCTAGAGTGGCTCACAGGAACATTGTAATTGCTAGATCACCGGTTTATTATAAAAGGATATAACTCAGGAACAGCCAGATAGAAGAGACGCATAGGGCAAGGTATGTGGGAAGGGGTACGGGGCTTCCATGCCCTCTCCAGGCACGCCACTCTCCCTGCACCTCCACATGTTCACCAACCTGGAAACTCTCTGAACCCTGTCCATTTGGGTTTTTAATGGAGGCTTTATTACATAGACATGATTGATTTAGGCAATGGCCATTGGCAACTGAATTCAATCTCCAGCCCTTCTCTCCTTAGAGGTAGGGGAATGGAGGGAGTGAAAGTTCCAACCCTCTAATCACATGGATGGCTTTCCTGGCAACCAGCCCATCCTTAGGTTACCTAAGGGCTTTCCAAAAGTCACCTCATTAAATATAAAAGACACCATTATCACTCATAACGCAGGAAATTCCAAGGGTTTTAGGAGCTGTGAGCCAAGAACCAAAGACAAAGACCAAATATATATGAAAAATATAAAACAGAGATAATGACAGTACCTACTTCATTGAATTTTGAGTACCTGCCACTGATAAGGCATGTAACGTCCCAGCAAAGTGCCTGACACATAGAAAGTAATCAATAAATTACATATTGCTATTATCTGTACATCTTTTCTTCCCCACAAGACTGTAAGCAACTTAAGAGCAAGAACTCTGCCGTTACTGTCTGCTTTGAGCCTGTTTTTCATGTGTAAAATGGGTATCACTATATTACTACTACACAGAATTGCACCAAATAAGATAACTCAACAAATTCCAGCACAGTGTCCAGCTTAAAATGCTCAATAAACATTAACTATTATTATCCCATACTTTTGTTTCTTTGTAATGACTAACAGAGAATCTTGCGTATGGGCCAAACCCGGGTGGGCTTTCCAATTCTCCTAGTTGGGTGAACCCGGGTTCATTACCTCACCTCAGTTTCCTCATTTCCATAAGGCTGATGACACGTATAACACACATTAAATACTTAATACAGTATGTGGCACCCAGCGGATGCTTAATAAATATTAGGCCAGCTCCCCCCCCCCGTCTCTTCTTCTTTTTCCCCTAAAGTTGCATGCTCTGGGCAGGTAGATGGCCGGCAACCTGACAAGTAGGGAAGAAACGGACCTCGGGGCGAGAACTTCCGAAGTCTGCGTACGCACCCGCCCCTCCGTATTTCAGCCTCTGCTACCGTCTTGAAGGGACTCCGAGTTAAGGGGTCTGCTGCATTACGCTCCTCGGAGCACATTTTCTCTCCACCCTCTTCCCTCACCTCGAAACCTCGCTGCCCCAGTCTCTCCACACACACCCCACCCCACCCCCCCGCCAGCCTGCCTGCCTTCAGCCCCCATTTTCTCTCCACCCTTCCCAAACCCCATTTTTCAACCTTCTTCAGACTCCAGCCCCTCTCTCCCCTGAATAGCCAAAGCTAGTCGTTCTCGGTCCCCGAGTCTATCTCCACATCACATCCAGGTCCTCCCAAACTCCTCACTTCTCACACCTCCGGGCCTCTAACCCCTCCCCCAACACCCTCTCTCGCCTCAACGCCCTACCTGCGTTTTCCGCCTCTTCAGCGCCGCCGCGTCCAGCCACACGCCGCAGGCCTCCTCCTCCTCCGGGCCTCTGCGCCTCATGGCCGCTGAGGAGACGAAGACAACGGGATAACGGAGTGGGGATCCGGCCGCCTCAGGAAACCGCCATAACTGACTCCGCCGACGTTCGAATCTCGCGCCAACGCTGGGAGCGGAGCTACGCCGCGGCCGCCCCCGCTCAGGCACCGCCCCCAGCGTCAGCTCCGCCCCGGCCCAAGCCCCGCCCTTTCCCTAAACCCTGCTAGCCTGACCCCTTAATGTTACCAAGGCCACGTTCTTGCTGGTTTTCTCATTCAGAAGTTGTATTCCAGAACTGTGCTGTGTGAACGCGTTCGCGACACTGCACAAGGAATGCACATTTTCTTTTTGCTGAGTTAGTTGCACTTTCTTACTGATAACTATCAGGGCTCAGGGTTTTCCTTGTCTTATGGCTGAATCCTCAGGAACATCTCAAAAGGAAGAGCAGAGGAGGCTCTGATCCGCCAACTGCAAAGCTGGGGTCCTCAGTGCTACCTTAGATGGATTACTTTTGTAATTCAAAACAAGAAACAAAAAGCTAAGTATAACTATGAAACCTCATGGGAGAGGATTTAGAAAAGGTTAAGTAGAATAAAACTAAAAATCTGCAGTCAAGAATTAGCTTTCAGTATTGCTTTTCTCGCTTACTGTGTGGCCTTGGATTTTAAAGAGGATCAAATAAGGTTTGTAAAAGTACTTTGTAAATTCTGAGAGCCCCTCAGAGATGCAGAAATGCTGGCAACCATAACCACAATCTCCATAGATGTACTATATGTATAACAGGATATTTTAGCAGTGGAGTGACATTTCTCATTCATTCAGGGGTTTTTTTGCTTTTCTTACCTGTACTTCCTAATTTTCCTTCACTGTACGTATATTACCATACATTGCTTATGTACTGTGGAAAAGGCAACACTGTTAATATTAACATATAAAAATATCATAAAAGTTAACATATAAGATCTTCCTTGATTGAAAAACCAAAAAGTGAAATCTTTGTCAAATCATGTATTTTAAAACACATTCTTTTAACTTCTAAAACTTATTTAGTAATAAAACTGCCCCACCTTTTCTACCAAAAAAAAAACGTTCACATATATAGTGAATAAGACCCCAACCCCACCCCCAGGCAAAGATAAGACAGGATCTGTCCCCTCCTCCCTATGCCCACCCCCAGCCTCCCCATGAAAACCTCCTCCAACACAGTGAACAGATTCAAGGGGCACCAGGGCTCCCTCTCTAGGATAGGAGACAAAAAGCAAAGAGGCAGCTCTTATCACAGTCACTTTATTGCATCCAGGACATCAGAGTCCAGACCACTCCTAATTCCAGCCGCAGTGAACTCCTTCTTCCATACCTCTTGGCCTTTGGACAGGTTTTTCCCTCTACCTGGAATGCCCTTCCTCTTCTCCATCTGTAAACTCCTATTCACCCTCCCCAACCCAAGACCCTGAGGATCCCAGGCAACACTAATTATTCCCTCCTCAGTGCTTCCCCTGACAGTTCATTCCGATATTAAAGCCTTTACCATCCTGCATTGATCCACGGAGCCCAGTCAGTGGCCTACCTCTGAGCAGAGGCCCAAGAAACACTGAATGGATAAACACTGAATCATGAACAAGGGAACCAGGGAAGACACTGGGAACAGGATGTGTGGGACATAGAGGCCAGAGCTAGGAGGGTCAGGGCTCACTGTCTGGGATAGTGGCTGAAGAGGTATGGGGCACTGGATGGGATCCATTTCTACCTGGCACAATCTTCTATCTTTGGGGGCTCTCTGCAGCACCAAAACTTCAGGCTGGGGTTCAAGAATGGTAAGATCCTGCACACATTTTGGGCCTGTCCTTTCCCTATCCACCAGTGAAATCTGGGTAGAGGGCAGTTGCTGACCCTTCCTCTATCTCTCAGCTCAGATTTGACTCTGACCTAAATCCCAACTTCACCCCCTCCCAGATAATCTGGAAGGCCCAGGCCAGGGTCTTGGCCCCAGCTGATCCTCCATCCTCACCCCTAAGTGAGAGGCAATGGGGGGAGGCAAACCAGGGTGCCCCACATCTTTCTCTTTCCCTCTCCCAGGGCAGGGAGCTGGGGCAGGCCCTGAAGTGGACCCCAGCAGCTCCAGTCAATCCTCAAATCCAAGGACTGGCCAGTGCCCCCCTTGGCAGCTGAGGCGTGCACAGAGAAGTCACTGAGGGCCAGACACAAGCAATTTTACCAGGCCTTGTTCCCATCTGGAGCCAAGCCCGGACCCTTGGGCCCCCTCTATACCTCCCTCCCTAAAAGCTGCCACCCCCCTTCACTGGGTCTTCCGATCGAGACTGAGTTTGCGCCGTACCAGCTGGCTCAGAAGGAATGCAGTGAGGATGCTGCTGCCTACAGTAAGCAAGAAGAGGCCGGAGAAGTTGTGGGGCCAGCGGGTGTGCAGAGGCTCATAGATGGGCCGCCGGGCCTCGTAGTCCAGCGCCACGGCCTCCAGCTGAGCCAGTGTGCACAACACCAAGAAGACATGGAAGAGCTGGTGGCCCTGCCCAAAGACATGGCAGCTGCCAGGGAACCAGCGCTCAGGCACGAAGGCAGAGAAGAAAGTGGCAGCCAGCAGAAAGAAGACCACCTGGCATTTGTGGTAGAGAAGAGCCGGGTCGTCCATGGCAGGGTTCGGGGACACGAGGATGCGGTGCACCACGGGGCTGATGTCCAGTGCGTAGGCCAGCGCCGAAGGCATCTCCTGGCAAGTGCGGCCCAGCAGGCCGGGCTTCTGGATGTACTTGTTGTAGCAGGAGCCAGCGCAGGAAAGCCAGGCGAGAAAGGCAGCCATGGGCAGGTAAAAGGTCTGCACCTGGGCATGCCAGGCGGGCTCAATGGCGTAGTAGAAGTGTGCCAGGGCACTGCCAAACTGGTACACAGCCACACCCACGTAGTCCAGGAAGAAGAAGCTGTAATGCCAGAACTCGGACTTGGCCTGCAGGAGGTGAGCCAAGGCACTGAGGGAGAGGTAGGTGACGGAGGCAAGAACAATGATGAAGAGGGGCAGGGCGTGCAGGTCTCCCCGGAAGTCCACGGTCCCCACAAAGATGGCCAGCCGCAGCAGCAGCACCAGGGCCGCCAGCAGGTGGGTCCAGACGTTCACCGCCTCGTTGTGCTGCTGGAACAGTGTGCGGAAGTAGAAGCGCCAGGTCCTATGCAGCGGCCGGTAGCCCACATAGATGTATGGCTTCCAGAAGATGGGCGGCACCTCGGCTCGGTCCACCGTGAACACAGGCTCTGGCTGCACAGACGGCCGAGGCATCTGGTGGACCTGCCGCAAACTGGGCAGGAGGTGGCTGAGCTTCTGGGCCACCATTGTGGCCATGGCTGTGGGTGGGGCGAGGAGCTGGGAGAGAGGCCCGAGCA
The DNA here is from genome assembly GCF_005190385.1 of Monodon monoceros. NCBI lineage: Eukaryota > Metazoa > Chordata > Mammalia > Artiodactyla > Monodontidae > Monodon > Monodon monoceros. The sequence continues at coordinate 160,955,413 of NW_021703774.1, read as the reverse complement.
AGGTCAGGGGGCTGGTGTCCTCACCCTCCTGCCCCATGAGCAGCAGCTGGGGGGCTGTGCTCTTCCCCACCCCCTTATCCCTACACTGAGTTTAAGAGGAGGGGAGTTGTCCTAAGGGAGAGCTCAGCTCTGACTCATGATTGTTCTTCTCCCTGATGTATCTCAAGTGCCTAGAACAGTGCCTGGCACATAGTAGGTGTTCAGTAAATGTTTGAGGCATGTGTTAAAGAGGCTCACTATGTCATCCTACTTCTTTCCAGTCCAGGCTCTATACAGCAACCCTCACTGTTTTCTCCTGTGTTCATGTTGCCATCAGTGTTTACCTGACAATGACCTTGCTAACAGACCTGCTGCCTCTACCTTTAACTCCTTCAGAGTGGCCAGGGTCTGCCATTGACCCTCCATCACCCTACATGATCTGGTCCCTACTACCTTTCCTAGCCTTATTACTCAACCACAGTGCATTTCACATCCAGCCAGAGCCTCATCAAAACCGTGGGCCTGCTGTTTCACATGTCTATAGCTCTGCACAAGCTATTCCCTCCATCTGAGCCATTTACCTCATCTTGCCCATCTGGCAAACTCCTATTCATCCCTCAAAACCCATTTCTTCTGTGACACTTTCCCTGGAGGTCCTCCGATAATGATCCCTCTAACTTGAGTGCCTACAATCCTTTGACCATTATAATACTTCTCACGGGCATTAAATTGTTAATGTGAGCTCCTCCAGGGTAGGCAGTTTGTCTTATTATTTTGTGAACCCCTGGTGCTTAGCAGGTAGCTGGTGCTCAATGTTTGTTGAATGAAAAAACAACATAATAGCATCCTGATAATACTTCATAGCCTTCAAGGCCCAACTCGAAAAGCCACTTTTTTCCCAAAAGACCCTAGTAACAACTGATCCTATAAAAACAGCCCTTTCCCTCAGCCACACCCTCACTCAAAAGTTCCCCCCTCCAGCCCTTCCACCATTGCTAATTGCAAATAAATCCAATCTAATCCCTCACCTGGCATTCAAGACCCCATGACCTGCTCCCACCCTCATTTCCCACCTAACCCAAATGTCAGACCCTGTGCCAACTTCCTTTCCCTCTACTGAAATCCTTTAAAACCAGTACAAGCTGCCACCTCCAGGGGACTTCCTTAATGCCCCCTTACTTCTCCCTGTGGGAGATCTATAATGGGTTATACAATTTAGCATTTAAAACACATTCATTCATTTAGCAAACACTTACTGAGCCCCTTCTCTGCTTCATGTCCTGTGCCGGGTCCCAAAGGTGGGGGTGGGCAGGAGAGTAGAAAAGAACTTGATCCCTACCTTCAGGAACTTCATGATATGGTAGAGGTAACAGAGAGGAAAACAAAGCATAGCAAATGCTTACACAGCATGTGCTATGTGTCAGTGTCTTAAGCACGTTATGCATATTTGACTCATTTAAGCATCATAGCACCCTATCAGATAGGTATTATCATTATGCCCGTTTTTCAGATAAGGAAACTGAGGCACAGAGAAGTTAAGTACCCTGCCTAGGAAGTGGCAGAGGCATGATATAAACTCAGTTTGCAATCTTAACCACTTCCTTAAACTGCCCTTTGCAAAACAAGGTGGCAAGTACTATTAATCATTTCATAATTATATACTGCTTTTGCCTGGTACCAATTGCTTAATTCAGGCTTATCATTATTCACTGTTTCATTCATTAAATCAAATATCTGTTGAAAAACTAGCCAGACAACTAGCAAGACAGACAACTCCCCTCCCTCAGATTCTCCCCCAAGAAGCTTATTGGACTCGGCAGCCAGATGTACTCTGTCCCTCGTTCATCAGATACTTATTGCAACTTCCTTTGCACCAGTCATTCTAAGAGGCAAGAAGATCTGCACTCAAGTTCCCCGCCACCAGCAGCACCGTGATCACCCCCAAAGCCACCCAATAATTCGCACATGGTCCAAGTAAATGCAATGTGCTTGCTATGCAAAGGCAACATCAAGACAAGCCCCCAGCCCACACACCTCCACACCCCGAGCCTGATTTGCATCCCTGAGCTCCTCCTGCATTACATTCTGGAGTCAGCTCTGGTCTCTGGCCTTTCCTCATCTGGTAGGGAGGAAAGAATTAAATGTCATTACACCACTACTTTCTATTCCCAGACAGCCTGGCAGGTTTAGGAAGAAGACCTTGCTGATGAAGTAATTAGTGGGGCCACTTCTGTCCAGAGCATAAGAACTCCCCTGGTTGAGGAGCCAGCACTGGATTTCTTCTCCTCCCCAAGAGACAGGGCTTTAGCCTCAACAGTCTGGCCTCTACCCTTGTCTACAACTTTGTCTTCCCAACTCAGAACTTCAGGGGACCAGAAAAGGCCTCTGAAAGCATCTCGCAGCTCTTTTGTTTTACATTGAGAAAACAAGAGCCCAGAGACAGCAAGCCCTTCCCCAGAGTTGCCCAATCCAGCCACGTTTCCATTCCACCATGAGGGCAAAGACCAGGAGATGATGACATTCGATGGTGCCTTAGTTCCTGAGTCCCTGTGATCTGTTAAGTCCAGTCCGATGCTCCACATCCCACTCTTAGAACTTCCCAAGTAATAACAGCATATTAAAGGCTCGGAGAAGGTCTGCACCAAAGAAGCCTGCTTCACTTTGTTGAACCTACATTTGCCAAGCTTACATGACCAAGGATTCCTTTCCCAGTAATGATTATATTATAAAGCTAGCTGAAATGTAGTAAGTGTTTACTATATGCTCACTCTTCATAGCCTTGTTGCAATTAATTCTCATAACTAGCCTGTGAGGTAGGTATTACTATGCCCATTTTGTTGTTGAGTGAAATTCAGAGAGGTTGGGAGCTCCTTAGCCAAGGCCATACAGAGAGAGGGAGAGGGAGAGAGAGAGATGGAGCCAGGATCCGGACCCAGCTCCCCGACTGCAAAGCACAGATACTCGCAGCCACTCCTGCTGCCCTGCTTCTTGTCACACCTAACTGCATCCCAAAGAACTACTTTGGAAAACACTGGTCTAAAGCAGGCAACTAGGTCCTTTCCCATAAATTATTTCCTTAGGCTTCTAGCAACTGACTTGCATCCAGGGACCTCAGACTCACCCAGTTGCCAGCTACCCACTCTCTCTGCACCAATGAAGCCCTGGCTCACAGCTACCTCCTCAGGTGGGCGATAGCTCACTCGCAGCCCTTCCCCTCCCCCAGACACAGTGGGCCCTAAGCACAGAACCCAGAGGCTGCATACTGGGATGACAGAGGTCAAGTTGCCCTATTTCCTTTAGACCTTTAGACCAGTGGCCCCATTCCATTTGAATAGCTCTATTTTCAGAGTTAGTTCCCATCTCCTGACTCCATGGAAAGGGGCACTGGATCCAGGGGAAAGAAGCAGGGGCAGGAGTCTAGCAAGAGCCAGAAGGATGAGGGTGAGTATTCAGAGGGCACCCTCAGGGCATCCTTTGAGTAGTCTGCCCACCAGGCTGCCAGAACCTGGCTGTTCCAGGCATCCCACCCCAATCCAGTACACCTCCATGGCCCCCCTCCAAGTCTCCCTAATTGCACTGGTTACCTAAGGATTTCTCTTGAACCCAGGGGCTGATGACTTCTGCTGTGGAACAGGGCAAATTCGCCAGATGCCAAGCACTGGGTGGCACTTCCACAGGTGAGGGTCACTAGGGGTGGGGCTTCCAGGGACTGTAGGGGTCTTGTGTGATGTCACCAGAGGGTGGGGCTAAAGACAACCTCCACCCTCTCCCCTCCCCCGATCACCACTCCCACGTTGGTCAAATCCAGGCTAAACTCTGCATCCCTAGCCAGGCCTTAGCTGCAGAAGGAAGCTCGTGGTTAACCTTGGCATGAAACATTTGGGGAAACCGAGGGCTAGCTGAAATGTTGTGACTTACCCAAGATCACACAGCAAGGCGGGCAAAGCTGGGCTGAGACCAGGTGTCCAGGGCCTGGTTCATGGATGTGAGGCAAACTTGATTGGCTTCTGTCCTCTACTGACTGGGAATCACAATGAAAGGAAGTTAGGAACCAAGGAGAAAAGAGACACTATAAAGGCTCGTGAAGGAGATGGACTTCAGATTTGGACAAACCAGGTTTGACTCCTGATTCCATAACATACTAGCTGTGTGACCTAAGACAAGTGTCTCACCTTCTCTGATCCTTCTCTGATCCTCAGCTCCCACATAAGAATTATATTATCTACCTCATAGATTGCTACAAAGATTAAATTTATGAGAACAGTTTTAGCACTGTTTAGGGATTCAATAAATATTATTAGTATTAATTACTAATAGTAGTAGTAATTATTATTATTAAGAGTAGTGGTATTTGAAGTATCCCCAGCCTGAGTATTAGTATTTAAAATATTGCCAGCTTGAAAAATTTACTTGGGGTTCTCTAAAAAACTCGGTCCTCTTTTAGCCCTTGATAGCTGGTTCCACTGGGTTTGGAAAGTTAACTATCTCTTTAAATCTTTACCCTTCTCTGAGGATGCATTTAGGGACCAAGGGAATTTGGTTGGAGTTTAATAATTAAAGTGTTCTCAGCAAAGACCATTCAGAGTAACCTCTGGATTCACAGGGCTCTGAAGATTTGCACTTGCCCACTGACCCAAGAGAAATGGCTGGCAAGTGAAATCCCCAGAGAAAAGGGCCTCAAGCTCAGCAGCCCCAGGAGCCCCATCCCAGAGCAGGAGGGTAGAGGGGGTAGACTGTGCTAGCAGGTAATGCAAAAGGCCTGTGGCCCGGTTGGGGCATGTCTCGCAGGTTTGGGAGGCTCCTGGGTTGGCTGAACTTCAGAACTGGGATCTCCAGGGCCCAGGTGGGAATTCTTCTGTCAATCTGAGCAGCACCTTCCTCCTCTCCTCTCCTAACTCCCCAGCCCTCCCAATTCACATTCCCCTTTTCTAAACTCAAGGTCAACCTCCTCACCTCCTTCCTCAACCAAGGCTTGCCACCCCTAGTTCCTCCTGGTCTCCCCCTGATACCTCTGGGGGCAAAACAGCAGACCAAGTTGTGGGGATGGGGTAATGAATAGGCTTTGGAGTGGGAGAGCCCTGGGTTATACCCATCCCACAGATTTTACTCAGTGTTTACTATATGCCAGGCACAAGGCAGGGGCACATGGTGAACGAGGCAGACAGGCTCCCTGCCCTGACAGGGCTCACCCACACAAATGAAATGCCCTTGGGCCCAGGAAAATCCAGCCCAGAGAGAAGCCACCCAGGTGGTAACCATGGAGAACTGGAGAGAGCTGCTCCCCCCAGGGAGGGCACCAACCTCTCACCTCCGGCAGATATTTCAAGAGAACCCAGGTCCCCATTTTTATGTGAGGATGAGATTTCAGGTCTGGAACTTACCAGCTGTGTGACTTTGCTAAAGTCCCTTTACCTCTCTGGGCCTGTTTCTTCATTTGAAATCGGAGGATAATAATAGCTACCTCAAGCAAAACAAAGTCACAGATGCTAGCTAGGTGTTGGCTCTGGCACAGCATGGGCTCCACTATCTTTGTTGGATTCTAGTCCTGACTCAGCCACTCAATCCCAGTGTGACCCTGGACAAGTCCCTTCCGCGCTTGGCCCTGTTTCTCCAAATGTCAAAGGACAGAGTAAATTCACCAATGACTTCAAAGGGCCCTTCAGTGCCTGAGACTTTCCAGCAATATTTGCTTTAGGCTTACTGTGTGTCAAGAGCTGAAGCTTCTGCAGTGAACAAAGCAGTTAAAACACCGCCCTCATAGAACTAATAGTCCAGCTAATTAACAGCTAAGGGTAACCCCTAAGGGTATTAATACCCTGCCCATTTGGAGCTTAACAGCCTAACTAAATAGCACCTAACTCTTTTAAGTATCATTTGATTATAATTCTACTTCCTCTTTTGCCTCCTTCCTGGCATGCAAAATATTCATTGTTGCTTCTCTGGGCCCTGATGTTTCAGGAACTCCCTTAAAGACAACTTTATCTTGCCATGAAAGGCAAAGTTTAACCTCATTAGATAAAAATAACAAAAAAGCCAGACCAGTGTTAACAATGGGGCTGTCAGAGGTAAACCCTCTTGAGGGGTCCTGACAAGGATGACACAATATGGCAGAGCCTGAAATATTATTAATAAGACTAGGCACTGGGCTTCCCTGGGGGCGCAGTGGTTGAGGGTCCGCCTGCCGATGCAGGGGACACGGGTTCGTGCCCCGGTCTGGAAAGATCCCACATGCCGCGGAGCAGCTAGGCCCGTGAACCATGGCCGCTGAGCCCGCGCGTCCGGAGCCTGTGCTCCGCAACGGGAGCAGCCACAACAGTGAGAGGCCCGCGTACCACAAAAATTAAAAAAAAAAAAAAATAAGACTAGGCACTAACATTAATAATTTACAGTAGCTTGCTGTTTACAAAGAACTTTTACACACATTTCACCTCTCCCTCTCAGCAACTCTTTGAACCTGTGGCTAAGCTGTTGTCACAGCCCCAGAGTGAGGCAGGATGGCAGAGCACATCTTACTCCAAAACCAGTGCTCTTGCCCTTCAACTGCTGTGGTCAACTCCCAGGCACCCAGTGGGTGGCCACAGATTGTACAAGCAAAGTTTTCATCCCTGGCTGGCTTCTTGATATCTCAGCAACTGGGTCACCTCCCTCAATGCAAACCAATTCCCCAGTTCTACCCAACGTGTTTAAAGAAAAGTTTCCTCCATGTCTTCCAAAACTGAACAGAAAACGCTTTTGTTTTTGTAACTGCACTTTGGGCTTCCATTTGTACTGGAAAGTGTGATCAGCATGAAATAAATCACTCTTAAAAGAATTCCTAGGATCTCAGACTCAGAACTGTTTTGAGGAAAAGGAAGCACCTGGTGGAGGAAAGCAGGCCCAGAGAGGTTGGGTGAACTAGCTGGTTTCCAGCCCAGGGGGACAGAAAAGGGACCTGGGTTTTACCACTGACCAGTTTCACCACTGACCTCTTGGCAGGGAAACTGAGGCTGGGGAAAAGCAGCCTCTCACTAAGGGGCTCAGCGATGGCACAAACCACATGATGGGAGGCTGAGTCCGTCTCTAATGGGACATCCACCTAGGAGCAGCCAGCCAGGCCCTGAGAATACATCTAACTCTTAAACTCCCCAGCCTTGGCCTGACCTGACCTCTCACTCCCGCCAGGCTTGGGGCGGAGTGGAGGGGGAGGGGGGGCCGGTGGCATGCCCCAGGGAAACCTCTAGAGGTCCTCAAAGCCTATAGTCTTGAGGCAAGTGCTTCCCTCACTGAGTGGGAGGAAACCTCAAGCTCTCCGGACACCAAAGGAGGCTTCCTCCTCCCACGGGACCTAAGCTGCTTTGGAGCAAGAACCCCTCTGAGCCCCAGCAGCGCTCTTACCACTGTTTCCGGTTTCCCAACTGGGAGCCCCTCACATCACCCAGTTCCAGGTACTCACGCCCCTTTTTGCCCCCAGAATCTCACTAGATTCCTCCTTCAGTGGAAGGAGCGTGCTCCGTGCCTATTCTCTTCCAAGACACCACGGCCCTCCCAGGCAAGCTCGCGCCTCTGCTCACTCCCTCACAGATGTGCTTCCCTCCGGCTCTGATGGCCCCTCTCCTCCAGTCTCCTCCCACTCCTCCCTGAGACTCTCGGCCTCCAGCTCCGCTCCTCCTTCCTGCTCCAGTCCCTCCTCAGTGGCCCCCCACTCCAGCTGATCCCCGCTGTCAGCCTCCCACTCCCTCCCCACGTGCCCCCACCTCACCTAGCCCCGAGTTTCGGCTGCACACAGCTCCCCGCGCTCCGCCCCGCGGGGAGAGCCCCCTCTGCCCGCCGCCCGCCCCTCCCACTTTTCCCCCAGCCCGGTACCGAGTTGCAAAAGGAGACCCGACTGCGACCCGGCGGCCCTCGGCGGCCCTCTGCATCCCGGCTACAAGCGGGCAGATAAAGGGGCGGCCAGGCGGAGGCTCCGCCCCGAGCCGGGGGAGGGCGGGGCTGCGGCGGGCGGCAGTGGGCCTTCGCTTGGGGCTCCGGGCCCAGGACTAGGCCGCCGCCCGCCCATCGCGCCCGCCTGGCCGGGCGCCAGCAGCCTCTACCGAATGGCGTACACGTGTTGCACGTGGAGGCTAGAGTGGTCACCCACACCGGTGACGACAGTCTTGGGAGTTCCTGTGGTATTCGTGCTGATGGGAACTCGGAGGCCCAGAGAGCAGACGTCGTTGCTCAGCAAGCGCTCCAGCTGAGCAGTTTCCACTTCCGGCTGCCTTGAGCCACAAGCTTCCCAATCTGGAACTGGCTGACCTGAGAGGGAGGGGGCAAGTTGTAGCAGGAGCACCCGAGTTTCCCAGCGAGAGCGTGCGGCCCAACCCTGAAGCCACTTAAACCCACACAGCCCACCTCTCCAGGATGCTTCTGGTCAGGACACACCTGACCTTCCCCATCTTCATCTCTCTGCCTGGGGAGCTCCACCCCACCTCTGCTCCCCTAACTTATTTAAGTTCCCACCGAAAGCCCTTTCTTTGGGCAGCTTCGCCTGATAAGCCCAGCCTAAGGCACAGAGTTAGGACTTCTGTTGAAACACCTTTCTACTCCTAGTGTAACATCTCCCCGCAGGAGTGGGAGCACCTGAAGGGTGAGGAATCCCTGCACATAGTAGGCCCTCAGTAAATATTGGACCAACAATGACAGGGCATGTCAGCTCCTCAGGTGTACAAAGACCTGGACCAGGCAGAGTGGGGAGACACCCCAACCCTTCTTGGAAGCATCAGCCTGATGGATGGACCGCTGAGAGAAGACAGTCTAGGAGGGACACCCCTTTGCCCTCAGGGAGCTCTGAGCCCATTCAGAGAGACAGCTGTGGGACACAGGCCTGATGACAGGATCCAAGTCCTGGTGGTGTTACCCCAACTCACCGTGTGACTTTGGGCAAGGCTCCTCCTTGTTCTCTCTGGGCTCAGTTTTGGGTTTTTTTTCCTTTTTATTTTTAATTTAATTTAATTTTTTTTTATACAGCAGGTTCTTATTAGCTATCTTTTTTATACATATTATGTATATATGTCAATCCCAATCTCCCAATTCATCACACCACCCCCCCACCACTTTCCCGCCTTGGTGTCTATACGTTTGTTCTCTACATCTGTCTCTATTTCTGCCCTGCAAACCGGTTCATCTGTACCATTTTTCTAGGTTCCACATATATGCCTTAATATACGATATTTGTTTTTCTCTTTCTGACTTACTTCACTCTGTATGACAGTCTCTAGATCCATCCACGTCTCTACAAATGACCCAATTTCGTTCCTTTTTATGGCTGAGTAATATTCCATTGTATATATATACCACATCTTCTTTATCCATTCATCTGTCGACGGGCATTTAGGTTGCTTCCATGACCTGGATATTGTAAATAGTGCTGCAATGAACATTTGGGGTGCATGTGTCTTTTTGAATTATGGTTTTCTCTGGGTATATGCCCAGTAGTGGGATTGCTGGGTCATATGGTAATTCTATTTTTAGTTTTTTAAGAAATCTCCATACTGTCCTCCATAGTGGCTGTATCAATTTACATTCCCACCAACAGTGCAAGAGGGTTCCCTTTTCTCCAGCATTTGTTGTTTGTAGATTTTCTGATGATGCCCATTCTAACTGGTGTGAGGTGATACCTCATTGTAGTTTTGATTTACATTTTTCTAATGATTAGTGATGTTGAGCAGCTTTTCATGTGCATTTCTCCTTTGGAGAAATGTCTATTTAGGTCTTCTGCGCATTTTTGGATTGGATTGTTTGTTTTTTTAATAGTGAGCTGCATAAGCTGTTTATATATTTTGGAGATTAATCCTTTGTCTGTTGATTCGTTTGCAAATATTTTCTCCCATTCTGAGGGTTGTCTTTTCGTCTTGTTTGTAGTTTCCTTTGCTTTGCAAAAGCTTTTAAGTTTCATTAAGTCCCATTTGTTTTTGTTTTTATTTCCATTACTCTAGGAGGTGGATCAAAAAAGATCTTGCTGTGATTTATGTCAAAGAGTGTTCTTCCTATGTTTTCCTCTAAGAGTTTTATAGTGTCCAGTCTTACATTTAGGTCTCTAATCCATTTTGTGTTTATTTTTATGTATGGTGTTAGGGAGTGTTCTTTTACATGTATCTGTCCAGTTTTCCCAGCACCACTTATTGAAGAGACTCTCTTTTCTCCATTGTATATCCTTGCCTCCTTTGTCATAGATTAGTTGACCATTAGTGCATGGGTTTATCTCTGGGCTTTCTATCCTATTCCATTGATCTATATTTCTGTTTTGTGCCAGTAACATATTGTTTTGATTACTGTAGCTTTGTAGTATAGTCTGAAGTCAGGGAGTCTGATTCCTCCAGCTCCGTTTTTTTCCTTTAAGACTGCTTTGGCTATTCGGTGTCTTTTGTGTTTCCATACGAATTTTAAGATTTTTTGTTCTAGTTCTGTAAAAAATGGCACTGGTAATTTGACAGGGATTGCATTGAATCTGTAGATTGCTTTGGGTAGTGTAGTCATTTTCACAATATTGATTCTTCCAATCCAAGAACATGGTATATCTCTCCATCTGTTTGTATCTTCTTTGATTTCTTTCATCAGTGTCTTATAGTTTTCTGAGTACAGGTCTTTTACCTCCTGAGGCAGGTTTATTCCTAGGTATTTTATTCTTTTTGTTGCAATGGTGAATGAGATTGTTTCCTTAATTTCTCTTTCTGATCTTTTGTTGTTAGTGTATAGGAATGCAAGAGATTTCTGTGTGTTAATTTTGTATCCTGCAACTTTACCAAATTCATTGATTAGCTCTAGAAATTTTCTGGTGGCACCTCTAGGTTTCACTATGTATAGTATCATGTCATCTGCAAACAGTGACAGTTTTCCTTCTTCTTTTCCAATTTGTATTCCTTTTATTTCTTTTTCTTCTCTGATTGCTGTGGCTAGGGCTTCCAAAACTGTGTTGAATAATAGGGGTGAGAGTGGACATCCTAGTCTTGTTCCTTATCTTAGAGGAAATGGTTTCAATTTTTCACCACTGAGAATGATGTTTGCTGTGGGTTTGTCATATATGGTCTTTATTATGTTGAGGTAAGTTCCCTCTATGCCCACTTTCTGGAGAGTTGTTATCATAAATGGGTGTTGAATTTTGTCAAAAGCTTTTTCTGCATCTATTGAGATGATCATATGGTTTTTATTCTTCAATTTGTTTATATGGTATATCACATTGATTGATTTGCGTATATTGAAAAATCCTTGCATCCCTGGGATAAATCACACTTGATCATGGTGTATGATCCTTTTAATGTGTTGTTGGATTCTGTTTGCTAGTACTTTGTTGAGGATTTTTTGCATCTATATTCATGAGTGATATTGATCTGTAATTTTCTTTTTTTGTAGTATCTGTCTGGTTTTGATATCAGGGTGATGGTGGCCTCATAGAATGAGTTTGGGAGTGTTCCTTCCTCTGCAATATTTTGGAAGAGTTTGAGAAGGATGGGTGTTAGCTCTTCTCTAAATGTTTGATGGAATTCACCTGTGAAGCCATCTGGTCCTGGACTTTTGTTTGTTGGAAGATTTTTAATCACAGTTTCAATTTCATTATTTGTGATTGGTCTGTTCATATTTTCTGTTTCTTCCTATTTCAGTCTTGGAAGGTTATACCTTTCTAAGAATTTTTCCATTTCTTCCAGGTTGTCCATTTTGTTGGCATAGAGTTGCTTGTAGTAGTCTCTCAGGATGCTTTGTATTTCTGCAGTGTCCATTGTAACTTCTCCTTTTTCATTTCTAATTTTATTGATTTGAGTCCTCTCCCTCTTTTTCTTGATGAGTCTGGCTAAAGGTTTATCAATTTTGTTTATCTTCTCAAAGAACCAGGTTTTAGTTTTATTGATCTTTGCTATTGTTTTCTTTGTTTCTATTTCATTTATTTCTGCTCAGATCTTTATGATTTCTTTCCTTCTACTAACTTTGGGTTTTGTTTGTTCTTCTTTCTCTAGTTCCTTTAGGTGTAAGGTTAGATTGTTTATTAGAGATTTTTCTTGTTTCTTAGGTAGGCTTGTATTGCTATAAACTTCCCTCTTAGAACTGCTTTTGCTACATCCCATAGGTGTTGGATCATCGTGTTTTCATTGTAATTTGTCTCTAGGTATTTTTTGATTTCCTCTTTGATTTCTTCAGTGATCTCTTGGTTATTTAGTAACGTATTGTTTAGCCTCCATGTGTTAGTGGTTTTATGTTTTTTTCCCCTGTAATTGATTTCTAATCTCATAGCGTTGTGGTCGGAAAAGATGCTTGATATGATTTCAATTTTCTTAAATTTACCGAGGCTTGATTTGTGACCCAAGATGTGATCTATCCTGGAGAATGTTCTGTGTGCACTTGAGAAGAAAGTGTAATCTGCTCTTTTTGGATGGAATGTCCTATAAATATCAATTAAATCTATCTGGTCTATTGTGTCATTTAAAGCTGTTTTTCCTTATTAATTTTCTGTTTGGATGATCTGTCCATTGGTGTAAGTGAGGTGTTAAAGTCCCCCACTATTATTGTGTTACTGTCAATTTCCTCTTTTATAGCTGTTAGCAGTTGCCTTATGTATTGAGGTGCTCCTATGTTGGGTGCATATATATTTATAATTGTTATATCTTCTTGGATTAATCCCTTGATCTTTATGTAGTGTCCTTCCTTGTCTCTTGTAACATTCTTTTTTTAAAAGTCTATTTGATCTGATATGAATATTGCTACTCCAGGTTTCTTTTGATTTCCGTTTGCATGGAATATCTTTTTCCATCCCCTCACTTCCAGTCTGTATGTGTCCCTAGGTCTGAAGTGGGTCTCTTGTAGACAGCATATATATGGGTCTTGTTTTTGTATCCATTCAGCGAGCCTGTGTCTTTTCATTGGAGTATTTAATCCATTCACGTTTAAGGTAATTATCGATATGTATGTTCCTAGTACCATTTTCTTAATTGTTATGGGTTTGTTTTTGTAGGTCCTTTTCTTCTCTTGTGTTTCCCACTTAGAGAAGTTCCTTTAGCATTTGTTGTAGAGCTGGTTTGGTGGTGCCGAATTCTCCTAGCTTTTTTTTGCGGTACGTGGGCCTCTCACTGTTGTGGCCCCTCCCATTGCTGAGCACAGGCTCCGGATGCTCAGGCTCAGCGGCCATGGCTCACAGGCCCAGCTGCTCTGCGGCATGTGGGATCTTCCCGGACTGGGGCACGAACCTGTGTCCCCTGCATTGGCAGGCGGACTCTCAACCACTGAGCCACCAGGGAAGCCCTCTTAGCTTTTGCCTGTCTGTAAATCTTTTGATTTCTCCATCGAATCTGAATGAGATCCTTGCCAGGTAGAGAAATCTTGGTTGTAGGTTCTGCCCTTTCATCACTTTAAATATATTGTGTCACTCCCTTCTGGCTTGTAGAGTTTCTGCTGAGAAATCAGCTGTTAACCTTATGGGAATTCCCTTGTATATTATTTGTCATTTTTCCCTGTTGCTTTCAATAATTTTTCTTTGTCTTTAATTTTGTCAATTTGATTACTATTTGTCTCGGCATGTTTCTCCTTGGGTTTATCATGCCTGGGACTCTCTGTGCTTCCTGGACTTGGGTGGCTATTTCCTTTCCCATGTTAGGGAAGTTTTTGACTATAATCTCTTCAAATATTTTCTCAGGTTCCTTCTCTCTCTCTTCTCCTTCTGCAACCCCTATAATGCGAATGTTGGTGCATTGAATGTTGTCCCAGAGGTCTCTTAGGCTGTCTTCATTTATTTTCATTCTTTTTTCTTTATTCTGTTCCATGGCAGTGAATTCCACCATTCTGTCTTCTAGGTCACTTATCTGTCTTCTGCCTTGGTTATTCTGCTATTGATTTCTTCTAGTGTATTTTTCATTTCAATTATTGTATTGTTCACCTCTGTTTGTTCTTTAATTCTTCTAGGTCTTTGTTAAACATTTCTTGCATCTTCTTTTTCTGTTGTTGTTGTTAATTAATTAATTAATTATGTTTGGCTGTGTTGGGTCTTCGTTTCTGTGCGAGGGCTTTCTCTAGTTGCGGCAAACGGGGGCCACTCTTCATCGCGGTGCGCGGGCCTCTCACTATCGCGCCTTCTCTTGTTGCAGAGCACAGGCTCCAGACGCGCAGGCTCAGTAGTTGTGGCTCTCGGGCCCAGTTGCTCCACAGCATGTGGGATCCTCCCAGACCAGGGCTCAAACCCGTGTCCCCTGCATTGGCAGGCAGATTCTCAACCATGCACCACCAGGGAAGCCCTCTTGCATCTTCTTGATCTTTGCCTCCATTCTTTTTCCAAGGTCCTGGATCATCTTCACTATCATTATTCTGAATTCTTTTTCTGGAAGGTTGCCTATCTCCACTTCATTTAGTTGGTTTTCTGAGGTTTTATCTTGTTCCTTCATCTGGTACAAAGTCCTCTGCCTTTACATTTTGTCTATATTTCTGTGAATGTGGTTTTCCTTCCACAGGTTCCAGAATTGTAGTTCTTCTTGCTTCTGCTGTCTGGGCCTGAGTTTTTTTACCTGTAAGATGGAGATAATAATACCACCTGACAGAGGTGTTAGGAGAAGTAAATAAAACAGTGGATATGAAGGTTGTTTGTCAACTGCAATGTACTAGAGGAACATACATTTCTTTATTATATTATAACAAAATGTATATAATCATAATGTAATAGGATGAAACAGGTCTTTACTTCAACATGTTCAGACAAACATACAAGAATTACTTAAATCCCCATTACCCTTATGCTTAGGAAAAGTGGCATAGGAAATCCAGTCATTTAGAACAGGTAGGCTGTAGGAAATGAAAAAAGTAAGGACAATATGGAGATTATATTCTACGTAATGAAATATATCCTATCATAGTGAATAAAAACTTGAAAGGTGTCTTGGATTCAGCTTCCATTTTTGAAACACCTGCTCTGTCCTAGACTTGTTTTTTTTTGTTTGTTTTTGTTTGTTTGTTTGTTTTGCGGTACGCGGGCCTCTCACTGTCGTGGCCTCTCCTGTTGCGGAGCACAGGCTCCGGACGCACAGGCTCAGCGGCCATGGCTCACGGGCCCAGCCGCTTTGCGGCATGTGGGATCTTCCCGGACCAAGGCACAAACCCGCGTCCACTGCATCAGCAGGCGGACCCCCAACAACTGCGCCACCAGGGAAGCCCCTAGACTTGTTTTTAAAGCTCTAGTTTATTAAGCTCTTGCAGAGCAATGTGCTAAACAGTTGCCATGACTACCTCCTTTGATCCAGATAACCCTATTAACCCTTTACAAATTGGGAAACTGAGGCTCAGCAAGGGGACACAGGACTGTTAAATTATCTCATTTGGGACTTCCCTGATAGGCCAGTGGGTCAGATTTTGCACTCCCAATGCAGGGAGCCTGGGTTCAATCCCTGGTCAGGGAACTAAATCCCGCATGCATGCCACAACTGAGTCTGCATGCCGCAGCTAAGAAGCCCACATGCCACAAGGAAGATCCCGTGTGCGGCAACTAAGACACGGCACAGCCTAAATAAATAAAATAAATATATATTCTTTAAAATCGAAAAAAAAAAAACTCGCACTTGGCCTCCTGCATTCCTGCATGTTGAACGTGTTGGTCCCCATTTTATGGATAGAAAACCTGAAGCCGAGTGAAGAGAAATGATATATTCCCGGTCATGGAGCTCCCAATGTATCCAGGCTCTGGGAAATGAACCTGGAGGTGTGCTTGGGGGAGAAAAACCACTTAACCATGAAACTTGGTTGTGGACACTTGAGAGCTGAATGATAAAAATAATAAAAGTAAGAAGAGTGATCCGTCATGGAGCACTTGCCGTGTGCAAAGTCCATTAGATACACTGTATGCCATAATAGGGTTCTGCCATTATCTCTGTTTGTGGATGAGGAAACAGGCTCAGGAGGATCCTACTTGTCCAAGGCCACCCAGCTGGCTAGTGTCAGACCTTAATCAAAGGCCAGTTCTTACACAGTACTGGTATCAAAGAATGAAGCTATGGGGCTAGGACACTTCATTCCCTGCCCTGCTCTGCTGCTCCAACTCCTTCCAGCCCAGGGAGAGTGAGAGCAGCCCCAGGGCAGCGAAGGGCACCTTCCTTCCCTGCCCTCCTGCAGCTCAGCCCACCTGGTTGAGGCCCAGTGACTCCACTGTTCCAGGATCCCAGAGCCCTATAAGACTTTGAGTCCAGTCTCTGGAAAGGGGAACCTATCCGGTAAACTGTGCATCATCCATCTGCCCTCCCAGGTGCCAGGCTCAGCCCTTGAAGGAACAGGGAGACTGGATCCCTGGGCAGGCCTAAGGAGCCAAAGGCCTCAGAAGTCAGGCTCTGAGCTGGGAGACCATCAGGAAGGGCTTCAGCAGACTCAAAGTAAGAGAAAGAATGAATGGGGGTGCCTGAGCTGTCTGGAACACATTCTTGTCTTTTCCCCAAAACAAGTGCTTCCATTCACTGGAAGCAGCAAAGCAGTGAGACACATGAGTGTATTTTGCCTGGGTTCACATCTTAGTTCTACCACTTACCAGCAAGTTATGTAACCTCTCTGGACATCTATCTCCTCCACTCTAAAACAGGTTAATAATACCCATCATATAGGGTTGGCATAAGGAGTAAATGAAGTAATCCATGTGACGTGCTCACAGAGCCTGGCTTAGAGTGACTGCTTGATAAATGCCAACTATCACTCTATTTCAACTCTTTACTCCCTCCCTTTGCCAATAGGTGAGGAAAATAAAGGTTTGTGGTAAGCCCCCAAATTTTGAGATGGTTTGTTACACAGCATCATTGAAGCAATTCCTGACTCATACACATAGTGAAGCCAGAATTCAAACCCAGGGAATCTGACTCAAGACCACAATCTCAACCACACCTGGTGCATTGGGAGTGCAATGCAGGAGGGACTGATTTCCTACAGAGATTCATTGTCACTTGGGTTGAGTCTTAGAGGATGAGGAGGAGTTCACCAAGCCATGAGGAGGGGAGAGAACTTTCCAGGCAGAGGGAACAGCATGTGCAAAGATGCAGAGGTATGAGTGGTGGGGTAAGTTTAAAGAATCAGGTTCTGGGCCTGAAATATAGGAGACCTGGTGGCAACAGATGACATTAGAAGGTAGGGAGAGGCTAGAATGCAGACAGCCTAACCAAGATGGGAGGGCTTTACTGTGAAGGCAATGCGGAGACTGGAGTTAGAGATTAGAGAGAGCGTTTTTTTCTGGAGAGAGTTGGGTAGGACGGGGTGGCTTTCCTCTCACTTCAAGCCTGGTGAGAGGGCTTCAGGGAGACCAGTCAGAGAGGTGGTGGGCACCCCCTGGGACTCCGTGGCCTGATATCTGACTCTTGCCCAAGAATCCCACAGGGATTAGTAGTAGCAGAAAATAGCACAGTGGTGGGAAGGAACTTCACTCCTGCGTGCTCAGGCCATGGGTCGGTGCTGCCCCCAGACCAGAACTGGGCAACAAGGGAGAGTCAGCCTGGGGCGACCTTAGATCCAGCCCAGAGAGGTCTCCAGAAGTGGCCATGAGGCCTCAGCAGAAACAGGCTGCAGGTGTCCTGGGATGTCTTGGGATTCGGGGAGGTGCATCGTAAGCAACTGGCTGGTGGACACACTTTGTTCTCAGCAAGGGAAGCAAGGGATAGGCAGGTGGGAGACCCTGCAGTGGCTATCCGTGTGTGGCAAACACAAGAATGGCCCAGGTCACACCTTCTTGGCCCCAGTCATTTTGATTTGCCTGGTTCTGAGTCCGTATTTGGTATATCTCAGGATCCTTCCATGTGTGCACTCGCATCTCTCAGCCAAGATGGATTCCAGTGAAGAGGTCTATGGGTAGCCTTGACATCATTCCCCTTTTAACCTCCAAAGAACTTTCTAGCTGGGAAGGTCTCCTTGACTTCAAGAATGAGAAATACGTGGTCTCTTATCTTTTATCTGGGCAAGTCCCCACCTCCTCTCTCTATTGTCCTGCTATTTTCATCTTGGAGTATCGGTCCACAGGGAACAAACTCCAGCTGTTTACCCTGGGGGACCCATCTATCTCCTGCCCCAGGAGCATCCTCACATCCATCCCCCAGGAGCTGGTTTGACACACCAGCATCCTCACCCACTGGTGTGTCAAAGCTGCTGAAGAAAGCCCCAGCCTCCTGTGCAAGCGAGGACAACTCTGGAGGCATTCTGTCTGCAGGGCAGGCTGGCAGACACCTCCGCCTTTGTACTCTACTTCCTTCCTTGTCTCACTGCGCCTACTCCCTCCCTTCTGCTTCCTGGGATCACCTCCCAAATAAACTGTGTGTACCTAAGTCTCTGTCTCAGGCTCTGATTTTGGAGAAAACTAGACCAAGACTTCCAGGAAAGAGGCCCCACCCCCAAGAAGAAAGGGTCAGCTTTAAACCCCTGCCAAACCTGGAGAGCGAGAAAACTAGCTCAAGACAGGGCAGTTAAGTCACACCCTTCCTGACCCTATAACCTTCCCTGCTCCCTCCCTCCTGTGGGGGAGGGGCGTCAGAACCACTGTGGGCAGTGGGGGGAGAGGTGCAGGCTCAAAAGGCAGAAATAGAGAAGCCAGGCATGGCCCCACCATGGCTCCTTTCCTACTCCAAACTCAAGCTGCCAACTCATTCCCACCTCTTCACCTTTGCACTTGATGTTCCTTCTGCCTGGAGCTCAGTTTGCCCCAGACAGGACCTACTACATAATTTCTGGGGTCCTGTACAAAATGAAAATGCAGGGCTTTGTTCAAAAAATAAGAATGTCAAGATAGCAACAGTAGAGCGTTAAACCAAGCGTGGGACCCTTCTGAGCGCAGGGCCCTGTGGAACTGCATAGGTCCCAAGGCCACAAAACTGGGCCTGGCTCCAAACAGCTGAACTTCTGGCCACCCCTTCCTTCACATCTCTGTTTAAATGTCACCTTAGCAGAGAAGCTTTCCCTGACCACCTATATAAACTGGTACCCGGCACCCACTGGCACCCGCATCCTACCAGGTACCTCTGATAGCCCTTTCCAGCCTCATTTTCCTTCTGGGCACTCAGCACCCCTGCCATACCGATGACCCCAGAGGTCATCAGTCCTTCCTGGACACCGCTCTTTCCCCAGGACTGGAGCAGTTCCTGACACACAGTAGGTGCTCAACAGAGATTAAGGGAATGGAGGGAGGGAGGAAAAGAGGGAGGAAGGGGAGAAGGAAAGAAGATGTCTTCACCCATGGAGCAAGCCTGGGCTGGGGGAGAGGAAATCTTTGAATGGTCTGAAGTTGCGACTCTTCACTCTTTCAAATTACTGAGACTGTTTCACGACTTACAGTGATTGGAAACGTTTTAAATCTGAGAGCGTCCAGTGAAGTCATGGAATCTGCTCTCAGTTTCAACCAAGGGACAGCTGCAGAAAGTGTCTAAACAGGCAGTGGGGGTAAAAGACAAAGCTGTTTTCTTTTTTTTTTTTTTTGGCCACACCGCACGGCCTGTGGGATCTTAGTTCCCCCACCAGGGATCAAACCCACGGGCCCTGCGGTGGAAGTAGCACAGAGTCTTAACCACTGGACCGCCAGGGAAGTCCCCCAAAGCTGTTTTCTTTGGTACATCATTTGCCTGTGTGCAAGGATTTTCGAAAGATGAAGTTCTAGAAGCAGAATTATCAGGTCAAAGGGGATTCTGATAGATATCACTGGAGTGTGCTTCACATTGTATTAATTTACACTCCTGCCAACAGAGTGTGCTATCAAACCTTTTCCTCTTTGCCATCCTGCTACGTGAAACATGGAAACTTGGTTTTCTTTTACTTCACTTTTCTCCAATTACGAGTGAGGCTGAATATCCATTAAAACACATTGTGATATTGTGATTTATTATAAGAAATATATGTTTGGTCTTTGGCCCCGTTTCTGGCACCGAGCTCCTGAAACCCTTGTAATTTCCTATGTTATAAGAACACTAAGAGCATCTCTTGTTCTAATATTTGTCTTTGACCCTGTTCCTGACACAGGGCCCCTAAAACCCTCATAAATTCCTAAGTGATAAGAGCACTAGGAGCATCTTTTGTTCTATTAAGGTGACTCTGGGTGGGCTCCTGGATGGCTCCTGGATGGGGGCTTGTAGCCAGGAAAACCAAACCATGATCAGAAGCTTAGAATTTTCAATTTTAACTCTGTGTATCTCTTTATCTAGCTGTTCATCTCTATCCTTTATCATATCCTTTAATAAACTGGTATATGTCAGTAAGTATTTCCCTGAGTTCTGTGATCCACCCTAGCAAAATAATCAGATCCAAGGAGGGGGTCGTTGGAACCTCCGATCTATAGCTGGTTGGTCAGAAGCACAGGTGATAACCTGAGCTTGCAACTGGCATCTGAAGTGGGGGAAGGGGTTAGTCTTGTGGAACTGAGCTCTTAAACCTGTGGAATCTGACACCGTCTCTGGGTAGAAAGTGTCAAAATTGAGTTGAATTCTCAGAAGCCCTGCTGGGTCTGAGAATTGCTCAGTGTTGTGTGAGAAGATCCCCCCCCCCCAACTCAGACATTGGAATCAGGTCCAGGAATCCAAAAAACACATTTAAAAGAGAAACAGTTCACCCCAAATCCCCTCCTCTAACACTCTAGCTGACTTTAATTTCCCTAAGTTTACAGCCCATTTTCAGACATTGTTTTTCATAGTTTTAGAGAAGACAGAATTTAATGTTCTGCCCTTTAGTTTCATTCATCTTTTTCAACAAACATTTATCCATATACTAGTCAGGATGAGCTAGGTTATGCCACAGTAACAACAACAATATCTCAGCAGTGTAAAGCAGGTTGTATTTCTTGTTTACTCTACATGTCCATTGGCAGTGTCTCTACTCCTTATCCTCATTCCAGGGCCAGGCTGATGGAGCAGGCTTGAGGTGCATCGGTCACCTCTGCAGAGGTTAAAGTATAGTAAGTTGCACACTGACTCTTAAAGTTTCTGCTCAGGAGTGACGTATAGCACATCCTTTCCCGTTTCATTGGTTAAAGCAAGTCACAGGGCCACAA
Organism: Monodon monoceros; assembly: GCF_005190385.1. NCBI lineage: Eukaryota > Metazoa > Chordata > Mammalia > Artiodactyla > Monodontidae > Monodon > Monodon monoceros. Next base: position 160,934,460 of record NW_021703774.1, on the reverse strand, counting down.
TTAACTTCAAGGGGTGGGGAAGTGCAACAGGAGAAGAAACAAATATTTGGTGGCCGGCATGAGTGGCTACCATGTGGAGTGTCTAGTCTGTGTCTGGCTGTCTGCTCAGTCCAGGAAAAGGGAAATGAATTCAGTGTTGTCCCTACCCTCTACATTCTCCATGGTCAGAATGATCCTTCTGGGGGAAACACATAACAACCACTTTTAATAATCCCAGAATATCCCATCAGTAGAACAGACAATCATTTGCTCAATCATTTATCAAAAGCCTACTCAGGATATTTTTATTTTCCTTGCTTTCTCTTTTTCTTTCAGCATTAAAATAACATTGCACATGGAAACAACCTAAGTATTTATCAGTGGATGAATAGATAAAGAAAATGTGGCATATATATACACACACACATACACACACACACACATATATACAATGGAATATTATTTAACCATAAAAAAGAATGAAATCTTGCCATTTGCAACAACATGGATGGACCTCGAGGGTGTTATGCTAAGTAAAATAAGTCAGACAGAGAAAGACACATACTGGATGACCTCACTTATGTGGAATCTAAAACAACAACAACAACCGAAAAAACCGAGCTCATTGATACAGAGGACAGATTGGTGGTTGCCAGAGGTGGGGGGTAGGGGATGGATGAAATGGGTGAAGCAGGTCAAAAGGTACAAATGTTCAGGTATAAAATAAATAAGTCATGGGGATGTAATGTATAGCATGGTGACTATAGTTAATAATAATGTATTGGGGATGTAATGTATAGCATGGTGACTATAGTTAATAATAATGTATTGCCTATTTGAAAGTTGCCAAGAGAATAAGTCTTAAAAAGTTCTCATCATAAGAAAAAATTTTGTACATATGTATGTATGGTGACAGATGTTAAGTAGACTTATGGTAATAAGTTTGAAATATATGCAAATATTGAATCATGTTGTATGCCTGAAACTAATATAATGTTAGATGTCAATTATACCTCAATATAATATATAAATAAATATAAATTAAATAAAATAACATTGCACATAATCACATCAAAAGGAAGTAAACACTGAGGAATAAAAATAGTGCAAGACTTGTACAATGAAATCTACAAAATATTGCTGAAAGAAAATTTAAAATATATAAATATATGGAGAGACAAACTATGTTCATGGAATGGAAGATTCAGTATTGTTAAGATAGCAGTTCTCCCCAAATTGATCTATATGTTCACTTCAATCCCTATCAAACTCCCAGCAGACATTTATTTTGCAGAAATTGGCAAACTGGTCCTGATCCAGCCTCCAAAGCTGATCCTAAAATATGAAAATGCATTGGACACAAAATAAGCAAAACAATTCTGAAAAAGAAGAATAAAGTGGAGGATTTATACTTCATGATTTCAAAATATACTATCAAACCACTTAACCAAAACACTGTGGTACTGGCATAAGAATAGATTTCAAATATACTATCAAACCACATAAACAAAACACTGTAGTACTGGCATAAGAATAGATATAGAGATCAATGGTATAACATTGAGAGTCCAGAAATAAACCTTTACATTTATGATAAATTAACTAAAAAAAAAGATAAGTCAGACTGGGAGAAAAATATTCCTAAACATCACATATCTGCTAATGAACTTGTATCTAGGATATACAAAGAACTCTTACAACTAAATAAAAAAGATAACTAATTCAATTTTTAAATGGGCCAAGTATTTGAATAGATATTTCACCATAGAGGATTTATGAATGGCAAATAAGCACATGAGAAGATGTTTAGGATCTTTAGTCACTGTAGGAATGCAAATCCAAACCGCAAGGAGTTACCACTTCACGACTACCGGAATGGCTATAATTTAAAAGAAAGGAAACAACAAGTGTCAGGATGTGAAGAAATTGGAACACTGTTCATACACTGCTGATGGGAATATAAAAATGATACAGCCACTTTGGAAAACAATGTGCAGTTCCTCAAAGAGTTACACATAGAGTTATCTATCATATGACCCAGCAATTTCATTCCTAGGAGTCTATCCAAGACAATTGAAAACATATGTCTACACAAAGACTTATGTGGAAATGGGAATTTCCAAAGACAAATGGGAATTCCCTGGCAGTCCAGTGGTTAGGACTTGAAACCTTCACTGCTGAGAGCGCGGGTTCAATCCCTGGTCGGGGAACTAAGATCCTGCAAGCCGCATGGCATGGCCAAAAGAAGAAGAAAAAAAAACTTATACAAAAATGTTCAAGGAAGCATTTTCCAAAAATGGAAACAACCCAAACATCTATCGATGATGAAAAGATAAATAAAATGTAGTATATCCGTACAATTGAATACTGCTTGGCCATAAAAAAGAATGAAGTACTGATACACGGTACAACATGGATGAACCTCAGAAACACTGTGCTCAGTGAAAGAAGCCAGATGCAAAAAACACATACTGCACGATTCCATTTATATGAAATAGCCAGAAAAGGCAAATCTGTAAGACAGAAAACAGATTAGTGGTTTCCAGGGCTGGGGGTGGGAACAGGCATGAGAGATCTCTTTAGGATGATCGAATGTCCTAAAATTAGATTGTGGTGATGGTTGTACCCCTCTATAAACTCACTAAAAGTCGTTGAATTATACCCTTCACAGAGGTAAATTTTATGGTATGTAAATTTTGTCTCAATAAAACTGTTTAAAATAACATTGTAATTAACCTCTAAACAACAAATTAAAAAACTTTTATTTCCTCACTATCGGAGGAGATCGTTTTTCAGCTTGTTGCCTGGCTTCCTGAGGCCCACCTGAGTTTGTTTCAGACTTTGGGCTTAGGACACACTTAATTTTCCTGCTTAAAACTACGAGACCTCAGGTGCTTTTACAGACTGGCAAAGTCTGGCAGGGCCATTTAAAAACAAACAGAGGCATTTCACAGCTAGAGAAACTGAGGCTCAGAGAAATAAAGGGCCTTGCCAAGACAGCACAGGAATTTGCAACAGCTCCATCAGTGCCCAGCACAGACTGGCTTCATAATACAAACACAGGGCAGCCGGTAGCTGATCAAGCTGGACTCGGCCTGGCACCGGCAGTCCCATGGTTCGTTCCTGCCGGCGCCCCTTTAATTTCTCTGAAGACCCTTGATCCTGCTCAAGATGCTCCTGTACCCTTTCCCTCTTGGGTGTACAAGCGCAGTCTCATTTTCTGGGTTACAAAAAGTCCGGTCCTGTTTTCCATTAAAATTTTCAGGTTCTATTCGGTCTAAAGCTTCCCCTCTTTGACACCTCGGAGGAACCGATAGAAGTAGGAGAGTTATTCTTTGTCTGGCATGGTTGCAGTTGGACTTTGGTGCTTCTGGGCATGGCAGGTACCCACATGCAGATTCTGTCCTCATGGGAGGTTTTTGTGGGTTCCTAAGAGAAAGCCCCACCGAGGACTTCATGTTGCATCCCAGGCAGGGTGGTGGCACTCTTATGACCCCCACCCCTCCACTTCTGCCTTCCCCATGCACCTCTCCACTGCAGGTGCCTTGCCCTGGGAGGAAGCCCCCTTGGGCAGGGTCACAGCCACCTTCCTTCCTAAGGCTCTACTTCTCCCACCCACAGAAACAGTCACAGTTGCCCACCGTCTGGGCAAGAGCAGCCTGTTCCCACAGGAACTGGATGGGGAGCTGCTGGGCCCACTACATGTATTAGGCGTGGTATGCTCCAAGGACAAAGAACAAGGTAAACTCAAAGGGCCAATATTGCCAGGACAAAGACCTACAGGACTCCTATCACTCTGTCACAATGTGACCATTGCAATGTCCCAGAGCCCTCCCAAGCAGCATGCCCTGTCGCTTTCCCATCCATATAAGGAAAGACATTTGCCCTGTTTTTCTCCCGCTCAGCACACTGAAAGTATACATACTCTGCCCAGTCAGCAGATGACTTAACAGGTTCCCTGGCTATAAAAACAGATAAGCAACCCATGCTCATTATCGACTTTCCCTGGCTACCAGGAATTCAGCCCTCTGTTCTTACAACGACACTTTCACTTTAATAAACTATATCTTCCTTACATTCTGCCTTGTGTCTGGAAATTCTTTTCCAACCCACGCTCGGACCACGACATTAGGTAGTATATCTGAGCTTTACAGCAAACTATAAGGTAGGCATTTTCACCCCTCACTCAACCTCCCTTCATAGCTGAGTAAACTAAGACCCAGAAACAGCAAATAGAACTGGCTAGAATTAGAATTCAGGTTTGCCTGACACCAAAGCCATTTTCTTTCTTCCATATCAAAGATCCTCTTGGCCGGACTGAGGTCATCGCTATCACTAATAGCAAATATTTAATGATCACCTGGTGCTGGTGAGTCAGATCAGACCACACGATCTAGTCAGACTGGAAGCCCAGAGCTGGGCAAAGGGCAGGAGCAGGCGGGAGAGAGGTTTGCTCAGCTGAGGTCTGGCTTGAGGCCCAGGCCCATGCAACAGAAAGTAGATCTGGAAGAAAAAATATATATACTGTATCACCAGCTAATCTTCAACCTCAGGGCAAAGGGACAGGAGGTGGAGGTGAGATTAATCAAGGCCAAAACCGTGGCTTCCAAACTTTGCTGCAATGGAATCACCCAGGGATCTTTAAAAAAATACTGAAGACTGGACCCCACCCCCAGACGTTCTAATCTAATTGATATGGGGAAAAATCAGGGCATCAGGATTTTTAAATGTGTGGCAAAGTTGGTGGCAGGGACAGGGTATAGAGTGGAGGGGCAGGGAGCACTGGAGGTCTCATAGGAGGAAGTGGCAATGACATAACCTCAAGGCCTGAGGTTCCAGGGTGGGGAGCTCAGGGCCCAGGGCACTGGGCTGGCCAGAAGTGGCCCTTGGGAAAGATTAACTGGAGGACCATGGGAGGGAAGGGCAGGAGGGAGGGAAGGAATGGAAGAGAAGAGAAGCAAAAACCCAGGCAGAGCAGTGAGTTTGAGTCCATTGTCTGTCACTAACTTTCTGTGTGACCTGGGACAAATTGCTTCCCTTCTCTGGGCCTCAGTTTCTCCATCTTGAAAAGGAGGGGATTGAACTTGATGATGGCTAAAGGTCCCTCTGGCTCCAGGGTTGGAGGACGCCCAAGGCCCCAGCAGGCTGGGCCTAGTGTGAGATAAGCCCAGATGGAGCTCCAGATCTGCAGATCTGCAAAGGATGCTGCACACCAGTCTGGGCTGGGGCAGGTTTAGAGGTCCATGAGATTGGTCCTCCCCTGGCCCCTCCCTGGGCTCCTGGGCCACTCTGTCAGGCTGCCAGACATGGTTCATGGAAATTTCCTCTCAGCCCCTCTAGCCAAGCTCAGGGAACGTGGCTATTGTTCCAGTTTCTAATGGAAATTTCCACTATCCCTCTGACAGCTGGTGGGAGACAGTGCCTTGGAGCTGGAGAAACAGAGAGGTCACAGCAGTGGTGGTGGGGGACAAACACCTGGTTATAGGCCACACAGGCTTTGTCAGTGGCCCAGGCATCTTCCTTCAACAAGTAGTTATGGAGCACCTCACCTACTCTGTGCTGGGCCCTATTCCAGGTGCCAGGGACTCAGGACAGGACAGACTCAGAACTGGACAGACACCTGTCTCCTAATGGGGGAAAGAGAATATACATAGATACTGTGAATACAACGAGGCAGGGTAAGGAAAAGGCTGTGATGCTGGGGGCAGGGTCGGGAGGGCGACCAAAGAAGGCCTTGCTGTGAATAAGGTGACATTTGTGTGATTATCAGGGGAACAGCAAGTACTATAGTTTCCGGTTATCCGCGGTTTCCCTTATCTCAGTTTCAGTTACCCACCACAACCACAGCCAGAAAATATTAATGGGAAATTTACAGAAGTAAACAATTCGGAGTCACGTGATGAAATCTCGTGTGGTCCAGCTCCGTCCTGCCCAGGCCGAGAATTATCCCTTTGTCCAGTGCATCCCACCCGCTACTCACTCAGTAACCAGCTGGGTTATCAGGACGCCTGTCAGGAGTCGCAGTGTTTGTGTTCAAGCAACCGTTATTTTACTAAATAATGGCCCCAAAGCACAAGAGCAGTGATGCTGGCAATTCGGATGCGCCAAAGAGAAAAGTTTTTCTTTAAGTGAAAGGGTGAAAGTTGTGGACTTAACAAGGAAAGAAAAAAAATTCTACGCTGAGGTTGACTGAATCGTCTATCCATGAAATTGTCAAGAAGGTAAAGAAATTCGAGCTAGTTTTGCCGTCACGCTTCAAATTACAGAAGTTACGGCCACTGTGCACAGTGAATGCTTAGTTAAGATGGAAGAGACATTAAATTTGTACAATAAGAAATTTTGAGAGAGAGCCACAGAGAGACCACATTCACATAACTTATTACAGTATATTGTTATAATTGTTCTATTTTATTATTGTTGTTAATCTCTTACTGTGCCTAACTTATAAATTAAACTTTATCATAGTTATGTATGTGTACACAGGATAAAGGGAAAGACATCACATATGTAGATAGGGCTCTGTACTATCTGTGGCTTCAGGCATCCACCGGGGGTTTTGAAACGTGTCCCCCACGGGTAAGGGAGGACTGCTGTACAAAAGCCCTGAAGCAGGGTCTTGGCTGGCCTGCTGAGGACAGCAGGGGAAGAGAAGAAGGTGATGGGATCAGAGAGTTTCCTGCCAGGCATCAGGACCTCACTTTGCCAGGGGCGACCTCCTGGCCATCAGAAGCTCATGGCCCTTCTAGGGGAAGGAGGAGGAGGACACAGCAGGGCCGTCTCCTGCTCCAGGTCCAGGGTGACGTAGCACTGCGTCCCCGCAACGTCAAGCACCAGTTCCCTCCCAGCTGTGGTAGTGAAGCCATAACCTCTTTCTGTCAGGATCTCTGTGAGGTCGTCTCTCAAGTCACTGTTGGTCAAGCCCAGATGCTGGTGGGGGGCAGGGCTAGCCCTCACTATTGGGCACCGTGTAGGCGGCACTGCTCCTGAGTCCACAACCATCCCGGTGGCATGAACAGAGGCTGGGCAGCAGCACACGTGGGGCGGGGGGCAGGGGGGACTGGACGTCTCACACCCCACCTGGGTCATCCTCTCTCTTGGTCTTAGAGTTTGGTGAAGCTTTGGTGAAGGGAACAGGGTATTCCTCGGGGCAACGTGAAGCCGTGGGACAGGGCGTGATGCCGGGTCTTCCTCCGTGTCAGCCCAGGTCAAGGGGGGGCCCTTCAGGGTCAGGGCGCCGTTCTTGTTCTGAGTTCATCACTCACATATCTGTCCTGTCCCATGGAACACTCTGGGGGCATCATGCCCGCTAAAGCCAGCTTTGCACATGCCAGAGTCGTTGAGGGTGAAGGGCTGCATGAGCGTGGCGGTTGCTGCTTCCATGTCGATGTAGCCGAGGTAGCAAAGGCCTCGGGCAGAGCGCTGGGGTGGAGAACTTGACTCCAGAGGGTCATGGGGCTGCCTTCGAGAACACACTGTAGAGGGACCGGGGCAGCATTTGGTGGGGGGGCTAGTGTGGAGGCTCCCGTAAAGATCCCAGACAGTGATGGTGCTGGTCCAGTCATGGGAGTCATGGAGGAGGAGGTGACAGAAGTGGTGTCCAGCATCCAGGTGGCTGCCTGACTTGTCCTTCCACTGTTAGCTCATTCAACCGTCCCCTCCCTGCACGGAGCCCCATAGTTATCATTCCTTCTTCCACGGGTTCATTCCAGCAACAAGTGTTTATGGGTTGCCCAGAAAAATCTGACCTGGACCCACCCTGCTCACCACCCATCGGTGGCTCCCCAGTGGCTACCAAATCATGTCCAAATCAAGTCCAAACTCCTTGTCCTGGCTGACAACGCCTTGCGTGGTCTCCCAGCCTCGTGCCTCCCTACTGCCCCTCCATCCACAGTCCAGTCACCCCCACGTGTTGCCACCTCGCCTCTCTCAGCCCTCCACGTAATGCTCCCTTTGTCTGAAACACCCACCACTGTTTTTTTTCACCTGCTCAACTCCTGCTTCTCCTCTGGGACCCAGCTCAGGTGTGAACTCCTCCAAGAAGTCCTCCCTGACTGGTCGCCACTATTTCGATCTGAGTTGATTGTCCTTTTCTGTGCTTCTGTTGACTCTTCTGATACCAACACCCAGTACACTGACTCCTATTAATTGCCTGTCCTCCTCCTGGGCTGAGTGTGTTGTTCTGTGACTTGTCTTGCATTCCTAGCACTCACTGCAAAGAAATCCTCTTGAAAAATGGGACGAATGAATGAAGGGTGCCCGGACTAGACAGACGAAAAAGAGACACAGTCCCCGCCCAAAGCAAGGAGAAAGGGGAAATCAGGAAATGGTTTGTCAAACAATGACCAAAAGCAGTGTAGGGAAAAGGGGCCACGAGGTTGCCCAGGGAGGCTGTGAGTACAGTGGAGTTTCTGAAGTCAGAAAGTCCTGGGTTCAAATCCCAGCACAGCCGCTTATCAGCTGTGTGACTGGGGCTGCTTTCTTTTTTTTAAATTTATTTTTGGCTGTGTTGGGTCTTCGTTGCTGCGCGCGGGCTTTCTCAAGTTGCCGGGAGCGGGGGCTACTCTTCAGTGCGGTACACGGGCTTCTCACTGAGGTGGCTTCTCGTTGCGCAGGCTTCTCTCGTGCTTGCGGGCTTCAGTAGTTGTGGCGCACGGGCTTAGATGCTCCACGGCGTGTGGGATCTTCCCGGGCCAGGGATAGAACCCATGTGCCCTGCGTTGGCAGGCGGATTCTTAACCACTGCGCCACCAGGGAAGTCCCAGGGGGCTGATTTCTTGAACTTCCTGCAAGATGGGGGTGATAATAAAACACCTGCCTCATAGAGAATGCAGCCCCGTGTTCGGCTCATAGAAAACACTAGAGAAATACGTTGACCATTTTGATTTACGAACATAGTGGGTGGGTGAGGAAGGTTGTGAGGACAGATGTGCCACACTCTAGCCCCGTCACCTGTCTGTACTTCAAACCTTACTACCTTTGGATCAAATGAGAATGTACAGCCCAGAACTCAGGTCTGGCTTCCAGATTACACCAGAGTGTAAACTCCTTGAGGGCACGTATTTTTGCCTGTTTTATTCACTGCTGAATTCTCAGCACCTAGAAGGGTGTCTGGTACATAATAGGTCCTCAATAAACATTTCTTGAATGAATGACTGAATTCTGGCTCCCCCCCGCCCAAATCTCAAACTCAGCATGATTCCATTAGCTATAATTGCATTCAGCAGCATACAATGAAAAGCCACAAAATGGTGGCTTAAAGAAGTAAAAGGAGAAACTTGCTCCCCATAACAGGAACTTGGGGGCAGGCAGTCCAGGTATGTCAGCTCACTGGTATAACCAAGGACTCAGGCTCCATCTACCTTCCTGCTCCAGCCATCTTATCATGTGGCTTTTATCCTCATGGTCACAAGGTGGATGCTGTACCTCTAGTATCATGGCTCCATTCCAGGAAGGAAGGAGGAGGATGGGAAAAGGGCAAATGGTCAATACTTAAAGAAAAGCCTGTCAGGCTTCTGTTACAAGGAAGGAGAGAGTTGATATGGGGAGGGCAGCCAGCAACGTCTGCCATGATGGCTAAATGGAGTCATTGCTTCTCCCCAGCCTGCAGTCGCCACATCTGTTCTGTCCCCAGACTTCTTCACAGGAGTAGATGACCCCTCCACTCAGTCGCCCATGTGAAAAACCCAGGGGTCAGCCCTCACCCCACAGCCCACAGCCGGCCCATCAGCATCCTGTTGGCTCCACTGTGACATAGATCCTGAATCCGACCCTGTCTCTCCAGCCTGTTGACCCCACCTTAGTCCAAACTACCCTCATCTCTCCCTCCTGCACTCCTGCTCACTTTACATCCATCCTCCTCACAGTGGCTGAAGGATCCCTTAAAACGTAACCCCATCACATCACTCCCTAGAGCCCCTAGAGGCTTCATATCACACAGAATATAACGCAACCCCGCCTGGCCCACAGGCCTGCATGGCTGGGCCCTAACAGCCTCCCTTGCCCCAGACCTCCTTGCTCACCTCATCCAGCTAAGCAGGCCTTGTATGTGCCCCTTCCTCACACCTGCTGGCTCCTGCCTTTGGGTCTTTGCACTAGCTCTTTCCTCTTCCAGGAACACACTGCCCCCTGCCCATCTATCTGTGGAGACCCCTCACTCCCTGCCATGGTCACTGCCTATTATTGCAACACATCACCCCTTTCGTGTTCTCCATGCACTCCTCATAAGCTTTTCTACTGTCTTTCTCCTCCACCAGGATGTAAGCTCATGAGGGCAGAGACCACGTCTGCCTTGTGCACAGCCATATCCCCAGGGTCTAAAACTGTGCCGGACATGTAGGAGGATTCAGTATTTATTCAGTGAATAAATGAATGAGCGGAGAGGCTTGTTTTGGGTGTTCCCTTAAGGAAACTTCCAGCTCTTGGACATCTAAATAGAAAGGAGAGGAAGGAGATTGGGGGCAGGGAACGTGATACCTGAGATATAAGTCAGAAACTGAAACCAACAAGTGACCAACTTTCCACCGACATCCAAACCCTCCTCCCTCACTGCCCAAGTGATCCTGCCAGGCAGAGTGCCTCTGGGGTGGAAGTGAGAGCCTATTTGGGGAAAACAGGAGGGAGGAGGTGAGCACAGGCAGGCACCACATGGAGTCTGCTCTATTCCGACCATCTGGGGAATAATGTTCAGAGCGCCCCCTGCTGGCTTGGCCACTGACAAGCTATGGGGTCAGTACTGTAACCTCTCTGAACCTCAGTTTCCTCTCATGGAATAAGAATAATATTTAATTCACAAGAAAGTTTTAAGGATCCATTAAGATGGAATATGTAAAACACTTATATGGTGTGTGGCAAATAGTAAGTGCTCAAAACACCTTAGCCATAAAAGGAGGAGAAAAGGGAGACAGCAGAGAGTCAGAAAGTGCAAAGAGGCAACGACGGAGAGAGGCAGGTAGGTGGCTGGTAACCCAGGGGCAGCCCAGTCTGACCCGCTGGAAGTTTGACTCTCCCACAAAAGATACAGAAAGGTAAAGCATCCAAACTTTAGCACCCACTCCCCAAAATGGACTTGAGTTCTTCTGGTTCAACACCCTCATTTTACAAAGGTTCTGAGTCCCAGAAAGGACAAAAATGTCTCTGAGATGCTCAGAGGGCTGGCAGAGGAGCCAAGTGTGGAGGGATGATGGCCAGCTGGGGAGGGAGCTGCAAAGACGGGCCGGTGCCCTGGCTTACGTTTCCTGTTCTCCGCAGTCCAGAGGGAGAGGGTCTGCCTTCCTGTCCCCTCAGCCACAGTGATCCCTCAGAGCACAGCAGGCTGAGAAGAGGATCACTGGGCAGGAAGGGACAGGGAGGGGCAGGGAGGGGCAGGGGACCGACTTGTCCTGCCCAGGCCCTGTGCTAGGAGGCACCTCCTTAAACCCAGCACAGACTCAATACTCATCCAGCCTGAGAGGGATTATCCCCATTTCACAGGTGAGGGCACAGATGCCCAACGTCCCTGAAGAGCTAACAGAACTAGAACTTCAACCTCAGTCTGTGTGACTCCAAAAAGCCCTGCCCCGCTTCTGCCTGGGAATTGAAAGGCCTGGATTTGGGACCAACACTAACTGGCTGTAACCTTGGGCAATCCTTTCTCTCTGGCCTCAGGCTCTTCCTCTAAACAAGAAGGGTAGACACTGGTCACTGAGGGCCCTTCCAGCTGGAGCTGACATTCTTAGAATTCTAAACAAAAGCCTCCCCCAGCTGAGTCAGGAGGAAGGCCTGCCAGATACCCCCACAGCCTATCATGCGGGCTTCTTGCCCCAGGAGCACAGGGCAGCCCTGCCCAGGGAGAGCCCCTCGTCCTGCCCCAGCCCCGGGCAGCACGATGCCTCCTCCCCTCCCTTCCAGGGTGGTGCCCATCCGTCCATGCCTCTAGCCCAGGGAGCCTGGGCCTCAGCACCCCCAACTCTCTGGGGCAAATCTCAGCTCAGCAGTTTGGGGAAATGAAACTAAAACAATGAATCAAGCCCTTCAATCAGGAGCATATTTCCCCCCAAATCTTCAAGGCTTTGGGGAGCCCACAGGTCAAGATTTAGGTCAGTGCTTCTCAAACTAAAAAACAAAAATTTGGTTTTTAATCTGCTAAGAACTTAGACTTTTGTAAAATTAAATACACTAGATAGTGGTAACGGTTACACATTATGAATGTTCTTAATGCCACTGCATCGCACACTTAGAAATGATTACTACAGTACATTCTATGCTATGTATATTTTACAATAAAAAATTTTTGATGAAATGAAAAAAAAAGATGCAAAATGCTAGCCTCAACTTTAATAGTCTTCAACAGACCTTGCAAGATTGTTATGAGAGTTTCTATATTCTTACTTTCCATTTCTGTACTTATCTCATTGCAGACCAGTAACATTTTGTGGACTGACAACGGTCCCAGGACTGCTCTTTTTTTTTTTTTTTTTTTTGTGGGCCTCTCACTGCTGCGGCCTCTCCCGTTGCGGCTCAGCGGCCATGGCTCACGGGCCCAGCTGCTCCGCGGCACGTGGGATCCTCCCGGACGGGGGGCACGAACCCGCGTCCCCTGCATCGGCAGGCAGACTCTCAACCACCGCGCCACCAGGGAAGCCCCAGGACTGCTCTTTGATAGTACTGATTCAGGCTGCTGAGAGGTGGACTCTGGCTTTGCAGAGCCTATCAGGAGACCTTCCAGAAGGAACAAGGTTTCTGCTCCCCAAGCAGGTACCTCTGGATACCAAGCCAGTCACCCCAAGCAGCCCCAGGCCAGGCACACTGATCTGAATTATGTCTGGACCCCTTCTTCCACCCTAGTCTGTCTCCCAGAGTCTTCTTGATGTGCATTATTAATAATGTGTCCCTGTTTGTGGCCCCTGATAAGTATAGGGAATTGTGAGGTAGGGGATGGAGTGGGGTGAACTGGGAGAGAGAGAAGTACAGGGTAGAACTGTGATCTTCTTTGTGATCTAACCCCTATAGCAAACTTGGCCCAAGCATCACCTCCTACAGAAAGTCATCCTAGGCCCACAGTGGAACTGAGGCGCCCCCAGCCCCCACTGCACACTTCTCCCTGTATTCTCATTGAATGGCTGACGTGGAATATTTGAAAGTGGTGCCTACTCTTCTGGGGTATGGTAGGCCTTGGTTTGCGGGTCTGGCCAGATTTCAGGCGTTGGCTGGGCGCTCTCGCGCAGGGTATTATCTGTACAGCTCCGAGCAGCTGCGCTGATGACTGGGGCTCCGGGCCCAGCTCCACCAGACTGTGGGGTACTCCAGAGAGCGGCCCACGTTTGGGATGTTGTACCTGAGTACAGCGGTCTCTGCTTGGCTGAGCAACAGAAAATACTGTGGGCTTTTGAGAGATCTAGACACCCGGGCTCCAATTTTAGAGTCTACCTCCAGAGGTCTGATGAGGGTCCTGAATCTCTGTATTTTGAAAAAGTGCCATGTGACTCTGATGCCCAGCTGGTGTCTGGCCCATAAGAGGTGCCCTCGAGTGTTTGGTGACTGTGGTCATAGTGGTGCAGCATGTCTGTGGAAGGAGACTCGGGGACCTCCAGGAGGGGAGCTGGGGGACGTTGGGAAGGAGTGGCACTTTTATATACCCTTTTGTACTGATTGGACTTTGACCTAAAAAAAATGTGTGGCTGACTGATGAAGTGGCTGTCATCCATGTCAGGAACTGCAGACTCTAGGCCTGTATTTATACCTGGGGCTGCGGTCCTTAAGGACAGAAGTGGGTGGGTCAGAGGAATGGAGAGCTAGAGAGCACACATCCCACCTCAAGGGGGCAGCAGCTGCCCAGAGCTTGCTCCGTGGGACTGTGAGCCCAGGGTGGCCAGATCTGGTTTTTCAAGATAAGCCTGAAATCATATTTCCAAGTGTAATTAATTGTCAACTGATTCAAAAATTTAAAGCACAGCATGGAGTGAAGACAACACGCCTGCCGACCGGCTCTGGCTGCAGGCCACCAGTTGGCGCCTTTGGATCTAGGAAGATGCTGTTTAGGATTGGGCACCTCCAAGGCCAGTCTGCAAAGCCAGGACAGAGCCAGTCTTTGCTTCTAGAAAATCGGATTGACTCCCCACGGGGTCTACACAGGACAAGAACAAAGCAGGTGCCCAGAGGAGTCACCACCCACTCATAATTCAGCACATATTAACCTCCCACCATGTGCCAGGCTCAGTGCTGGAGATCCAGTGATGTGACAGGCACAGCTCCTGCTCTGGGGGACGCTTCCTTTTAACTAGAGAGACACACTTGAAATAAATAATTGCATGATAATGAATTCATTTGTGAAACATGAGGAGCTGCAGCATAGCATGGGGGTTAAAAGTTCGGGTTAGGGCTTCCCTGGTGGCGCAGTGGTTGGGGGATCGCCTGCAGATGCAGGGGGCACGGGTTTGTGCCCCGGTCCGGGAGGATCCCGCGTGCCGCGGAGCGGCTGGGCCCGTGAACCATGGCTGCTGGGCCTGCGCGTCCAAAGCCTGTGCTCCGCAGCGGGGGAGGCCGCGGCAGTGAGAGGCCCGCGTACCGCAAAAAAAAAAAGTTCGGGTTAGATTCCTGACTCCACACATAGCCAGTTATGTCACTTTGGGCAAATACCTTAACCTGTCTCACTTGCCTCGTTTCTTGCCTGTGAAACGGTCATGATAATGTCATAGGGTTGTTCTGGGGATCCATTGAGATCATGCAAATAATTATTAGCCGCTGCCATGAAGTACAGAGAGCTGTGAGACCACGTAAGAGGGAGCCTAGGCTTCACAGAGAACCCCACCAAGGCCCCCCAATCCCAGCGATACTGGAGCTTCTCCCCAGAGAGGGGAGTGGGAGGCCACAGGCCTCCAGCCTCCCATCCAGAGGGGGAATCTCCTCTGTAAGGAGCCTGGCCTTACCTTCTTGTTGTTCCCAGCAAGGCCCAGGGACTGCTGCACCCCCAGAGCTCGGTCCTCCTTGTACCCACCATTCTGCTGTAGCGGCCACGGGCATCTGGCCCATCTCCCGCCTATTTCTTCTCCCCTTGGATCAATTTCACAGCCCACTGGCCCCTAGTAGGATTGGTGCCCAAGGACAGGGAAGGTACTGCTCTTGACCACACTGGGAGAAAGCTAGGCATTTCCCACTATGGGCCAGAGCCCCTCCACTGAGGTTGCTGCATTTCAGAACTTATCAAACCCTGCAACTGTTTTACAAATCTGAGTGCCTGTAAAAAACAAGTCAGAAAACCTTCCTGGTGCCACTGAAGTGCAGAACACCAGCTTCCACTGGCAGGGGCCTGAGCCATGGGGACACTGTGGACCTTCTATTTGACCTGGGCAAAGAGGGAGGAGGCAGACGGCAAGAGGCTTAAGTGCCATCAATGTTTCTGGGGCCTTGAAGTTCAGCTCAGTGGAGGGATCCTCAATGGCCAAGATACGGTTGGTCCCTGATCTAACCAGGTAGCGAAGACCTGCAACTAGTCTTGAATGTGGAAGGGAATTTCCAGGGCACCTAATCCAGCCTCCCGTCCAAAGGGGGAATCTCCTCTATAAGGAGCCTGGCCTTATCTTCTTGTTGTTCCCAAACAAATCACTTTCAACAGTGATTCAGAAGCCAAACTAACAGTAAAGTGGTCAAACCATTACCTGGGAGGACAGAGTTATATGGGGTGGCCCCCTCCAGCTCAGACGCTCATCACTTCATCCCCGTGCTGCTGAGACAGCCTCCTGCTGTGGTCTCCATCGCCTTCTCTCCAATTCATCCTGCCCCTGCCTCCATTTTCTCTCCCTCAAAACGGCTCTGTTCACTGAACACTACCATTCCTGTGTTCTAAAGCCCCACTGCTTAGGATAAAGGGAATGAGAGCCTGCCATGAGTCAGTAATCATGGCAGGTTCTCAAAAAGTGCGTGCTCATCAGTGCATGCTTGGGTCAACATTGGACTTCTCAAAGGACTGGCTCAAGTCTTCCCTCCTCTATTAAGCTTTCCAGACCACCGACGCCTGTGGTTACACTCTCCACCGAACCACCAAAACACACTTGGCCAAGTACAAGCATGTGGTCGAGACCATATTCTCAGCAAAGTGTTCCACAACCCTCCGGCCCGCTTCCTCCATAAGCACAAGGTGCGCTGGGACCCCATCTCATCTTTTCATCGCTAGCACATAGCTCAATGTGGAGCACACTCTAGCAGCTTGTTAAACGTGGATTTAAGGGCTTTCTTCATCCCTCAAACCTCTCTCTTCTGCTGAGGCCACTCAATCGCCATGTCCAAGCACAAAAGCCTCAGGAAGAAGGGACGCACCTCATTTTCCACTCAAGTCAAAGGAAACAGAGTGTGCTCCGTGGTAACAGTCAAACTACTCTGGCCTTACAAGCCCAACCTATGACATAAGTCCTGCCAGGAGCGGCTGGCCCTGCTCACTTTAAGTACAGGACAGAGTCCCCGGGCCCAGGAAAGCACAGACAGACATTCCCCAGAAGCTCCTGGACACCCACTCCTCCTTCTCTCCAAATTATAGGCAAAGACTTTGCGTGGAAATTACTTAACCTAGTTCAACCCTCTCACTTTAGCCTGGAGAAAACTGAGGCCCAGGACTAGTACGTCTCCGAAGGTCAGAGGTAAAATAGAAAAGCCAGGGCTTCTGATTTTGTTGATAAGATGCATCCTCTTCAGTTCCCTGTGACAATAGTTGTCACAAGGTGGGAGCTCAGGATCACTTTTTGATACTAAGTCAGGGCCACTGTGGGGTTGGCTGTAACTAACTGGGGGATCTCTCAAGCCCATCTTGACCCTCTTCTTGCTTTTTCCTGATCTCTGTTACCTAGTCTACATGTCCCATATAAACAAAAACTTACTGCTAACCGTAGGACACCTAGTATCATTACTCCAAATTTCTATCTTCACGCCATCTTTACATCCCAACTACTCAGAACTGGTGCTTTAAAGACTCCCAGAGGCACCATCTCACCCATGCAAATCTCCAATACCTACTATATGCACACAAGCCTCACCTTTGCCTGTGTTCAGGTATTGCCATCATTAACCGAACTACACTTGATCCTTTTCCTGTTTGCCCTGCATGGTCATGACTCTTTAAATTCAGCCTTCTTTCAGAACCCCTACAATTGATCACCTTGTAAATTTATAAGTCAATTCAAGGCATACAAAAGCTTCACAGTCATTTCTACCTCAAGAGTATATACTTAGCTCACTCACTAGCCTCTGGTTAAAAAGTTATTTATATATAGTGCTAAATATATACTAAATACGGTTCTAAGTGTGCTCTACACACACACACACACACACACACACGCACACTCACTTAATCCTAACAACGTAGAAGAAAGGTTGGTAGGCTATTATTCTAAGTTTGGTAAAACCCAAATCAAGAGCTGCAGAGGCATAAGCATGGCAACATGCAGACCCCACTGCAGTATTAGCCGTCATCCTGGAAACTTTCAAGGAGCGTGGCTTCCAAGAGCTTTTCCACAGATGTCTGAGAAGCAAATAATCATATGTAATTAAGGCTATTTCCCAAATAGCCTAGGAAAGCTGCCAAAGGCTTTCCCGGAATTGAGAGGCAATCCTCGACAACTGTGAACACTGTAGCCTCTGGATACAAGATGAAGCAACTGCCAACCTTCACCACCCAAGTCAATGCTGCTCCAGAAAATAAGGTTCCCTTTCTCAGTTCATAAGGGCTGCTATAGTGGTACACAAGGTTTTACTACTCTTTTGACTCTTGAGAAATGGCTCCTATGGCAGGAAAGCATTAGGATTCACGCCACCCCCAGCTGTAACGTAAAGCAAATAAACCATCAAATATATCTAACTAGGATCTTAAGATTTCTCTAAACTGTTCTCTAGAAACACCATTTGCCTTTTTAATGGGGGCACGGAAACAAAAAATGCTTGTTCGCCAATAAACATCTGAAACACTATCGTAACAGCTGATCGGAGCCGAGGCATCACAACAAAGTGACGATTGTGGAAGAAGACAATGCATACAACTCTGGAGCGAGAAACTCCAGGGCAGAGAACTCACAGCGATGTGTGTGCTGGGTATTTCCGCCAGCCTAAAGGCCCCATCTGGAACAAATATAAACTAGGAGGGTCTCTATCACTGGACAATTTATTACCTGGACAGAAAGAAGTCACTGCCACCAACAGCACTGTGCAGTTTTATTAACCATTCAAGTACAGTAGCATCTGTTAAGATCGGGACAGAATTGGGATTTAAAAGTGAACAGATATTCAGCATCTAACAGTTTGAAAGAAGCCACTACATACTCTTTTCACAAACATGTTTTCACAGAGCCAATACAGTACTAGCCATTAACCCAGCACACCAAGTGTACTGAAGTAGAAAAGATGCAACAAGAAAAATAGCTACATTAGAAAGACTTCAACACTTTAGAAAAAGAGTAAAACACTTTTAGTTTCTCCCCTTTAGCCCCTAAAACAACATCATACAGTCTGGATCTACCTATACAGTCCTACATCAGCTTCTAGAATATTTGTCAGGAGGGCAAAAATAAAATGACACTGGCCAGTACAGTCTTTGGATATTTAGGAAGGGGAGGGGGAGAAAGTCAGTTCTCAGAACAAATTAGTCAGCTTCAGTCTCATCAGCAGGATCTTTGGATTCTTTGTTCTTCCGCACTTCTTCAATGTGCTTGTCCTGTAAAGAAACAGTATATATCATCAGTCAAGTAAAAGAAGCCTGCCAGGTCACACCCCCAAGAGGCCCAAATCAGCATCAGTACGTATGTTATATAACATATATAATAATATACTATTATTATATAATTATGTATTATGGGAATCACATAATTAGAGTTCTAAGACATCATCTTTGAACTTCCTGGGTCACTCATGGAACCTAATGATTCAGCCTTCTACTGCACTTCCAAACAATGTGCAATTATGCTGGAAATTGGTGAATATTCCTTCTTATTTAATATAAGATGCCTCTGATTTAACATGTTAACCCCAAAAGTGATGACAAAGACACCAAGCACATGTGATCAAGGCAGAGAGTTCAAGCCACTTCGTTGGTGTATCAAACCTCAAGCTCTTAAGCCCCTCAAAGCCAGGAAGAGACACCAACCTTCTCTCGCAAACGCTCCAGTTTGGCAGCCATTTGCGCCTCTCGGTTCTCTTTGTTGGCTTCCATTTTGTGGGTCAGCTTCTCTTCTGCCATTTTACTGAAGTTGTTGTTCTCCTCTATCGCTTTTTGAAGCACTTCCTTCTCATGCTCTCGTTTCTCAGCAAGCTGCTTCAAGACCTCAGCTTCATGGGACTGGAAAAAAATTTAACAGGCTAGGCTCTCTGAAATGTTATTTAGCATAGTTAAAAATCACAAAAGAAATTATTAATTGAGGATTGAAGATAGAAAATTAGATCTCTAAATAATACTGAAGTCAGGACCTGAATTATCCACATCAAAATACCGTGAAAATTATATTCTTTTTCTAGCGTTTGTATTTACTTTGGAAGACTGCCCATATTTGTTCAGAGATTCTTGCCCAATTATTCCTTAAGGAAATATTCGTAAGATTTACTGCTTAATGGTATCAAGATGACTTGAGTGACATGCACTTAGGAATGACACTTTATTGTAAAGAATTTTGGTTTTTTAACTTCAAAGGCTACCTAAAGAAAATTAGGTCATTATAAAAAATGTAACCATATTGATAAAAAGAAAATACATGGCAATGATAGAAAATTTAAGACTAAGCCTCCAGATTACTATTTAAGTCAGAGGATTTGTTTCAAGGAAAGGCTTATTAGCTTTTTTCTGTGGAAGCTGCATTAAATTCCAGACCACTGGAGCTCTGTTACCACGGTGTGCCTCCTTCAACAGACCCAGAATAGCTTATTGCCAAACAGATTCCAACGTGTTTGGAAGCATCAACTTGCATGAAAACTTCAGAGCATCTGCCACTGGTTCTGTTAATTCTCTTCTTCAAAATCCCAGTCGTGATAAGAGTTTCACTATATTTAGCCAGTTACTATGCAAAGCGCAGACTAATGACTACAGGGCCAGCACTGATTCCTAAAAAAAGTCTCTGTCCAGCCTTTGGCTACATCTCTTCCATGAACTCAAACTAAGTGAACTCATTCAAACTCTATCAACTCAGACTAAACAGAAGAGCAGGTGGGAGATGAAACACCATTGCAAACACAGCCACTCTTCCTGGGGAAATAATTCCATGTTGACAGTGGGTCAGCACACATACATAAAACATGCGGCACCAAAAGGTGCACAGCACGTGCTACAGCAGCTTAAAAAGGGGCCCAAAGTGTATGTGTGTGGTTACATGTACCAGACTTCAAAACACTAACTGTGTTGGTCGTAGGCAGGTTACTACTTCACCTTTTTGTGCCTTCATTTCTCTAATTTTAAAATTAAACCCACTTACCCCAAACAAGGTTGTTGGAAAGGGGGACTAAATGAGAATTTCTGTAAAATTCTTAATGAAACGTTAAATAGAGGGAAATACACCAAAATGTTAACAATAGTTATTTCTGCGAAGATAACGGATACTTTTAATTTCCTACTTATAAACTTCTGCGGTTCTCAATTTTTCTATAACAAGCATATTAATATTTGTTGACTTTTCTGACTAGTTCTTTTTAAAGACAGCTACTTTATAACAGAAGTACTTAGATAATAGCTGCCACAATACCAGTGTGCCAGCTGAGCAACACAATCACATAACTAGCAATTTAAAATGTTTTTATTGTACAGCTCTCAAAAAACGAAACAAACAAAAAAAAACCACAGACATACAGAGAAACCCAAAAAACAAAACAAAAAAACCCCAAACCTTAAGAGACAAAAAAAGAATCATCCACCAACAAATCTGTTTTTCAAAAAGAAAGCATGAGAAGCATGAACTTTGGTTTCAGGCAGACCTGGGCTTGAATTCTGGCTCCAATACTCACTAGCTATATGACTCAGAAAAATGACAACATTCCTGAGACCATTTTCTAATCTAGTATCTCAGACAACACCTACCCTCTAGGGTAACTGTAGAAAAGGAGAATATAAGTAAAGGAGATGGTACACAATAGGAGCTCAATAAATGATGGCTGGTATTTTGTTCCCACCACTGGCATATGTAATTTTCACAGTTATAATCACCATCTGGCTACAATTCTGTTTTCCTCCTCTTATAAAAATAACACAGATTTGCCATATTACATTAATAAATATCCTGTTTTCTGTGAATTGATGTTTACCTTGCGTCTTTCTTCTGCAGCTTCTAGTTTCTTCTGAATTTCCTCCAGGGAAAGATCCTTCTTCTTTGGAGGGGAAAGGGGGAATTCTGGGACAGATTCTTTTGATCGAGGGCTGAGAATCAGCTCAAAAGCCTGGCCTGAGGCACGCTTCTCCAGTTCCTTCACCTGGATATCTGGATTTGATCATATTTATAATATATTCAGAAAAATGGAGTTTTCCTATTCTAATAAACTGTTCTACCGTTTTCTAAAAACCAAATCAATTTAATGAATAGAATTAGGGCTGATGAAGCAGCTGTGTTTACAGGCAAGAAATTATTATCTAAATACCACCTCCCAGAAAAACAAAGCTCAACATTTTTGGATTAATAAATACCATTCTAAGATATCAGTATTGACAATCATTTCCCTGAACAAAACAAAGACTTATGCAAAACTCCACATTTTGCTTTACACCAAGCCAAATCATCTAATAATGAACAATAATTATGAGCTCTCAGTACATTCAAGTAATAATATTTTTTTCTTTTTTAATTATTCTCTGATTTATAAAATAGATTTTTTTTTTTTTGGTAAGACCAAAACACAAGTGCCAAATTATAAGCTTAAGACTTGAGCCATCTCCTATTCTAAAATTAGAAGCCCATCACAATTTCGGATTTTCCAAATAGATTACCTACCAGAAGAAGCCATGGTGAACAGAAGACAAGAGACTGGCAGTGTATTCTACACAATCCACTAGCAAGGAAAACCCTGGAAACGATTTTCAAAAGCATGCGATCAATTTCTTTGCATTTCCATGCCATCGATTCAAAGGGACCTCAAATCACATCCATATAAATCAATGTCAGAAAAATCACTACTGTGGAATTAAATAAGACATCATTAACTAGAAAATTATAAAAATCCATAAAATACTCCAACACTGGAAAATCTGAATTGAAAAGAACGCTGGTTGCAGAAGATGAAGTTAAATGAACTTGCCTGTTCAAAAAATACTTATATTTTTTAAATTAGACGGAGTTTCAGTCACAAGATTTTTTCCTCCCCTATATTTTCCCCCTGGTGAGAAGATATTCCAGGTTCAACGCCTAGTGAGACCGGAGCCATCTTAACACTGCCTACAACTCATTGTGCAAATGAAATACCCAACCCTGCTTTGTCTGTGTCTGCCATGTGGAAAACAAAACGCCCAAGCTAATATTAACCAATAATGTCGAACTCCCATTGTTCCTGCGGTTTAAGCTCCTTGTCCAACAGCTGGTAACATTAATTAGTTTTTATGAACCTATAGGTTTTAGGTTACAATAGTTGCTGCCTTGTGTAGAATTTTTTCATGAAAAATTCTACATCCCTTGATTTTTTTTAAAGGTCATGATTCTTGTAGACCCCAGACTAGTACCAAAACCGTAGGAATACAGGGTCTCAACACCTGGAACTTAAAATCCGAGTCAGCAACACGGTGTAACCCCGGCGGAGCATTAGACTCAGCACCAGATCCAGGGTGGGCGTGGCCCTGGCCCAAGCGAGGAAAAGCGGCAGGCCGCCCCCGACCAATCAGAGCATGCCCTACACTCCGGCCTCTGGCCCCGCCCCCTTCCTCCCCGCGCCTTTTCGAATCTCCCCGAACTCATAACACCCCGGAGCCCGCGCGCGTGGGAAGGGGCGGGATAGGCGGGGCTAACGGTCCTATCCGGGTAACTCCGCCCTTCCCGGGCTCGCCCCGTGCGGACGCCCCCACCAACTCCCGCCAAAAACACCTTGCGGCGGCCCCCACCCTCGCCGCAGCTGGGCGGGTGGGGCAGTCCCCGGAAAAAAACCGTGGGGTACCCCACCATCGGCTCACCACCTCTTTCCTTCACTCCCAATCTGCCGCCACCCAAGCGGTCCGCGCCCCACTCCATGAGGACTGGAGCGCTCTCATGGGGTGTCAACCTCTCGGGCGCTGCTCCCTGGGGTCGCCGCCCCGCCTCTTGAGACAATGGGGACCCCAGCGGGGCCGCGCCTGCAGGAGGAAGGTGGGGGCCAAACGAGGGCCTACGCCCCCTATTGTCTCCTCGACGACCTCCCGGGGCTAACGCACCGAGCTCGCCCAGCAGGCCGCGCCCCCTCCCCACCACAGCCGCGCCCCCGGGGAGCAGGGACAAAGCCGAGGCTCCGCCCGAGCCACACACAAAGCGGAGCGATCCCCGCCCGCCAGCCCCTCTGGGGCCGCGGCCCCGCCCGCCGCCCTCCAGCAAGGGGTCGCTGCCAAGACCCTGCCCCTCCCTCCGGCCGCGTCCCTCTCGCTGCCCCCAGCCTGCAGCCGCCGCCGCCACCTCCTCCTGGAACCCCGCACCCACCTGCTCGGTCCGAGCCGCCTGGCCACACTCTGAGCACCCACAGACCCGGGCGCGCACAAAAGCGCCAAACAGCGGCACGTGACCTCCCCGCAGGGCTCCGCATTGGCTGAGAGAGGCGGCACGTGCCGGCCCCTCCCCACCCCCGACAGCCCAAGTGAGCCCCGCCCCTGGGGACCCCGGAGCACCTCGGGAAGTGTAGTTCAGGCTGGCGGGACAGAAGGACAATGCGAGGGGTGAGGGCTTCTTGGCGGTGTCTCCAGGTGTGAGCCGGGGGCTGGGACGGTCGTCTGGCCGCGGAAGAGGGTGATGCGGTGACCCTGCCTGGGTCTGAACCAGTTCTCCCATCCTTAGGAAAAGGGCGGGGCAGGGTCCCTTTCTACCTATCAGACGGTGGCCGCCTGGACTCCGCGTCTGTTGAGCCACTTGCCCCACGTCGCCCCAAGGGCAGCACTCGGACAGCGCATTGCCCCTTCGGTGCCCCACCCTGTACCGCCACGTAAGACGCCCAAGCCCTTGTGACAGGACAATGCCACTCGACGCCCCCATCTGCCACCTGTATTGTGACATCATCATAATCTCTAACCCACTCAGCCCTAACAGGGCACGGGCGTGGCCCTTAACTCACTGTGTGAGTTCTCGCTACCATATTAGGGTCCCTGAGCTGGTGACCAGAGACCTGTGGGGGGAAAGCAAGAGGCTCTGGAATTTGATCTCCTTTGGTCTAACAAAGTCAGTCGGCTTAAATGCAGACTCCCATCTGTTCTGCCAAGCCTTTTGCCGGATGATAGGGAAGGAAGCGCAATAGCAGTTCTAGACTACTACACAGTCTGCAGTTAAGTGTTGCTTTTGTTCTTGAAGCACGTGCTCCCTGATCGGTGGGGGCCCTTTTAAAGAATCAAAACAAAAGAAGCCACAAGGTCACGGTTCCCCCTGCCCTGGATAGATCAGAAGCACAGCAGATACACAAAGGAAATTGGTCTGACCCTGGCTATCTTAGAACGACTAGCCTCATTCTTACCACAGAAAAGCCAGAGGAAAAATAAATAAAATGAACATGGTTCCCAAGCCCCTTCTCCCATTCCCCCGACCAAGGCTCTGTCCTCGGTGGTGGTCATTCCACCAAAGCACCTGCTTTGAGGTCCTGACTAGGCAAAAGGACACCTTCATTTTATTGCTCCACCTCCCCAAACCAAGAAACAAACACGACCCAGTTTGCCGAAACAGGAGTCCTAATTTAAGGACTCCCATGTCCAGCTAGTCACTAGGGATATGCTGGAGTTAAATACAATTCAGAGTGCCTGAGACAAGGAAAACTGGATCATACAGGCAGCAGACACACCACACAAAGCAAACAATTAGCAATGCACTGATGCCTGAAATATGCTTGTTGCAGCATTTTCTCCAACAATCCTCCTTGTGTGGGGTCGGCCTCTCCCCCGCCCCCAGTCTAAGTGGTTTTCCCTTAGCATGTGAGCAGGACCAGGAATAATTTCAGATTCTGAACCCTGAGAGCCTTCTCCCTCTCAGACCAAACTTAGCCACCGAACAGCCAGGTGTTTCCATCTTTCAGATTTTCTGAGCAAAATCTCAGAAATCGTTAGGAAGAGGAGTGGGGATAAGAGCTCGCTGAAAAGTGACAGATTGGCAGGCAACAAGCAAGAAACCCAAGGCCAAGAGGTCTGTTATCCCCTGAACCAGCCTTTATCTTGAAGTCTTTGTACTTGATCTGGAGGTTTGCAGAGGAAGGTCCCACCCATTTGACACACTTTTTTTTAATACAAGAAATTGCCACCAAAATCTCACATTTCTGACTATTAATGTTATGACAGAAAAAAAAATAAATCTTTCAAAACACTGATTATTTTAAAGCACTTATACCGCTTCCCCCCACCTTTTCTTTCTCCCTGGAGCAGATGTCTATTTCCATGGAAACCACAGCTAGGAATGAAGATGTTAGAACTCATGTAGATTTTTAATCTTTTTTTAACGATGCCACTTGGCTCCTGGGTTTGTTGATAGAAGCCTGGCCCTGCCAGCCTCTATGACAAGGATTTCCTGAGATCCCCACTGCTGCTTGATGACTTGAGGGGGCTGGAGTAAGGTTTCCCCCAGAATGATCCTGTGAATAAAAATGTGTCCGGTGGGATGATCCTATTCTTTAGGATGGGGCTGCTTTTCTAAGAACTAGACCACAGCTATCTATTGTCAACTCTTTTTTTTTTTTTTTTTTTTTTTTTGGCCACATCGCATTGCAGGCGGGATCTTAGTTCCCCCACCAGGGATCAAACCCGTGCCCCCTGCAGTGGAAGCTCGGAGTCTTAACCACCGGACCACCAGGGAAGTCCCAATTGTCAACTCTTATGAGTGTTCATGTATGAGCCTTGGAATAGGAAGGACTTCAGACTGTAAGGAGAGGAAACAGCTTTGCCATTTCACTTTGGAGAGGGGCAGGAGCCCCCTTCTTGGAAGCTTCCTAAAACTAACTTCAAAATCCACTCCCTCCTGAAGTGGCAGCAAGGAGTTAATGTTCACATCTTGGAATTGTCTGTCTTTGCCCATGAGAATTATTTTTGCCTCTGCTCAGATGGTTTGGTCGAATTGCTGTGGAGCTGGCTGCGACTATGGATTAGCACAAAGTGAAGTAGAGATATGGCAGCCATCCAGCTTATTTGATCTGTGTAGACAGCTAAAGGAGAGCGCTTCAGGCTTCAAAGTGCAGAAGGGATGTCTACACTGATCAAACAAGCTGGGCTGTTGTCAGATCTGCTCTGTTCTTACAGAGCACCGGCAGCCTTTGTTCACTGTTGGTTCTGAGGCTGCAGGGTTGTCTGCCACAGAGGCGCCTCCAGGTTCCACTGCTGCTTACAGGGCCTGTCCTCGGCAAAAGGGTGTCGTGGGAGAGGTTTTCTCCTTGTCCCCAGCCTCACTGTTCCCTTTGTCCCCTAATCCTTAGGCATCGTGCTCTAACACTCCTTTTCCTGTTCAAACCCTGTCTGTGAATCGGCTATTTTACTTGTCTGTCTCCCTCACTAGACAACTAAGTCCACGAGGGCAGGGGTTGTGTCCTCGTCTCGGTATCCTTAGTGCCTGCGCAGAACTGAGCCTGGCCCCGGATGGTGGGGCCTGGATGTTTGCAGTTGACTTTAGGCAAGAACCACTTCTCTCATCCTCAGCTTCCTCTTCTGGTGCTGGACACCCTCCACCTGATAGAGGTGGTGAGGATTAAATGAGGTAATGTATGTGAAAGTGCTTAGCACAATGCCTGGCACATCTCAGTGCTGAGACTTGTTACCCATTATTGCTAGAGAAGTTTCTTGATTACTATAGGTTACTGAATAAGTGAATGAATGATGACTAGTAGACTTTCTCCTTTTGGTGGGAATCATTGTCACTGGCTTAACTCTTCCTATGGGGTATTTTTAAAAATTCAATTAATGTAACATTTTGAATAGATCAACACATTCACATAGTTTAGAAATAAAGTATAGGAAGTTCTCCTCCCTTCTCTATCCCCATCTGCCAAATTCTCTACTTACACCTCCCCAACCCTAACCATTGTTATCAGTTTCCTATGTATCCTAGGGTTTCTCCATGCGTACATAAGCAAATTTTAGCTATGTATACTTATTCCCCACTTCGTAATAAAATGGTAGTCTGCTGTAACTGTTCTGCACTTAGCATTCTTTCAGTTAACAGTACATATCAGTGATCTTTTCCCTGTTCATACATTTCCTGGATCTGGGATCCAATGTATGAATGTTCCATAATCTAGTTAACCAGTGCCCCATCCATGGCTCTTAGGTTATTCCCAACTATTTGCTATTTCAAACAATGCTGTAATAAACAAGCTAGTATATATGGCATTTTCCATGTGGGTAAGTATATCTGAAAGTGTGGTATTGCTAGGTCAAAGGGCAAATACATTTGTAATCTGGATAGTTCCAAATTGCCTTTTATAGGAGTTGTACCAATTCAACACCCACCACAAAACAATGGTGTTTTAATTCATTATCTCAGTTCATTAAAAAATGGATGGGGCTTCCCTGGTTGCGCAGTGGTTGAGAGTCCGCCTGCCGATGCAGGGGACACGGGTTCGTGCCCCGGTCCGGGAAGATCCCACATGCCGCGGAGCGGCTGGGCCCGTGAGCCGTGTCCGCTGAGCCTGCGCGTCCGGAGCCTGTGCTCCGCAACGAGAGAGGCTACAACAGTGAGAGGCCCGCGTACCGCAAAAAAAAAAAAAAAAAAAAAAAGGATGGAAAGGCTTTGTTCCTAGAAATTTCAGGCATTAGGGAAAAGGAGGGGGAGGACTAGAAATCCCAGGAAAGACATGGCTGTCAGTTCTGTCTATATTAATAACTGCTCGCAGCAGCTGATCTCAGAACAGCTCTGGTGCCTGCGCTGTATCACTGTCTCAATCAGTCTTGTGGTAGAAGTATCTGCAGGTGCCACCATGAGATTGGAAGATTATTGAAGGCAGGGTCTTCTTCATAGCTGTATCCCACTCCCCTCTCCATGATGCCTGACACAGTGGCTGGCATATATTTTATTTAATCCATTCTAAGATGTATTTTCCCCCACATTTGTGGATCTTTGAAATCAGTGTGCTCATAGTCCATAAGTACCAGGTCATAATTGCTGACAGCATATTTTCTTAGTGGCATATAAAATAATGCTATCTTAAAAATAAATGGCAGGGGCTTCCCTGGTGGCGCAGTGGTTGAGAGTCTGCCTGCCGATGCAGGGGACACGGGTTCGTGCCCTGGTCCGGGAAGATCCCACATGCCGCAGAGCAGCTGGGCCCGTGAGCCATGGCCGCTGAGCCTGTGCGTCCGGAGCCTGTGCTCAGCAATGGGAGAGGCCACAACAGTGAGAGGCCCGCATACCGCAAAAAAAATAAAAAATAAAAAAAAAAAATAAATGGCATATGTGAGTCAACAAAATATGGTAAAATGCACACACATTAAATGTGTGAGTGGAACGGGGCCTAGATGTCACTGCCCCTGCCATATTCTCACTCTATGTTCTAACCTTCATCCCTTTTATCTACCTCCATGCCTTCCTCCAACAATTCCTTTTATGGGGATGACTGCCTATTTGCCTTCTTGAGCTTCCATCTCTCCCCTGAACTTTAAAAAACATTTCCAGCTGCCTAAAGGACATCTCCTCATGGATGCCCCATAAGGTCCTCAAATTCTATAAGACCCACATTGAACTAACATCTTCCCACCAACCATACCTCACTTCCCCATTCTGCTAGAGGCTTTGCTAGACTCTTGCCCTCCAGATCTAAAACTTCAGTCAAACTCAACTCTTCCCTCTTTCTCACTCAAGCTTCCACTTATAGAAACTTAGCATTTTCTAATAGAATGGAACCTTTAAAATGATAGTAGCTATAAGAACAAAGCTGGAGGACTCACACTTCTTGATTTAGAAACTTGCTACAAAATTACAGGAGTCAAAACAGTGTGGTACTGGCATAAAGACAGATATATAGACTAATGGAATAGAATAAAGAGCCTAGAAATAAACTCTTGCATATACAGTTGAATGATTTTTGACAAGGGTGCTAAGACCCATTCAATGGGTGAAAGGATAGTCTTTTCAATAAGTAGTGCTGGGACAACTGGATAGCCACATGCAAAGAAATGAAGTTGGACTCTTACCTCACACCGTATACAAAAATTAACTCAAAATGAATCAAAGATCTAATTATAAGACCTAAAACTATAAAACTCTTAGAAGAAAACATAGGGCAAAAGCTTCATGATGTTGAATTTGGCAATGATTTCTTAGTGTGACACCAGGCAACAAAAGAAAAATTGGACTTCAGGAAAATTAAAAATTTTGTGCATCAAAAGACAATATAAACAGAGTAAAAAGGCAACCCACAGAAAGTGAGAAAATATTTGCAAATTATATATCTTACAAGGGATTAATATCCTGTAACTCAAAACAAAACAACCTGATTTGAAATGGGCCAAGGGATGGACCTTGAGGGCATTATGCTAAGTGAAATGAGTCAGACAAACTCTGTATGATCTCACTTATATGTAGAATCTAAAACAAAACAAAACCAAACCAAAAAACAAGCTCACAGATACAGAGAAAAGCTTGGTGATTGCCAGAGTGGAGGGTGAAATGGGTGAAGGGGGTCAAAAGGTATAAACTTCCGGTTATAAAATAAATAAGTCATGGGGATGTAATGTACAACATGGTGCCTATAGTTAATAATACTGCATTGCATATTTGAAAGTTGCTAAGAAAGTATATCTTAAAAAGTCCTCATCACAAGAAGAAAAATTTTTGTAACATGTATGGTGACAGATGTTAATTAGATGTTATTATGGTAACAATTTTGCTGCTACAAATATCAAATCATGATGTTGTATACCTGAAATTAACATAATGTTATATGTCAATTATACCTCAATGAAAAGTTTTTTTAAAAAAGAAAGAAAATGGGCAAAGTACTTGAATAGACATTCCTCCAAAAAAGCTGTACAAATGGCAAATAAGCAACATCACTAATCATGAGGTAAATGCAAGTCAAAACCACAATGAGACGTCACCTCATAGCCATTAGGATGGCTACTATCAAAAAAACAGAAAATAATAAGTGCTGATGAGGATGTGGAGAAATTGGAAACCTGTGCACTGTTGGTGAGAATGTAAGGTGGTACAGTCACTGTGGAAAACAGTATGGAGGTTCATCATAATATTGAAAATAGAACTGTCATATGATCCAGCGAGTACAGTTCTGGGTATACACACCAAATAATTGAAAGCAGGGTCTTGAAGAGATATTTGTACATCCATGTTCATAGCAGCATTATTCACAGTAGCTAAAACATGGAAGCCATTCAAATATCCATTGACAGATGAATAGATAAACAAAATGTGGTGTAGACATACAATGGAACATAAATCAGCCTTAAAAGGAAGGAAATTTTAACATATTCTACAACACGGATGATCCTTGAGGATATTATGCTAAGTGAAATAAGACAGTCAAAAAAAGATAAATACTGTTTGATTCCACTTTCTTTTTATTCCTTTTTTTTTTTTTTTGCCACATTTTGTGGCGGCGAGATCTTAGTTCCCCGACCAGGGATCGAACCCGTGACCCCTGCAGTGGAAGTGCGGAGGCTTAACCACTGGACTGCCAGGGAAGTCCCTAATTCCACTTTTATGAAATACTTAGAGTAGGCAAAATCTTAGAGCTAGAAAGTAGAAGTGTGGTTGCCAGGGACTGTTGGGGGGAGGGGGAATAGGGAGCTATTGTTTAGTGGGGATAGAGTTTCAGTTTTATAAGATGAAAGGAGTTATGGAGATAAATGGTGGTGTTGGTTGCATAACATTATGAAATACTTAATATCACTGAACTGTATACTTTAAAATGGTTATGATGGTACATTTTATGTTATATATATTTTACTACAGTAAAGAAATTTGAAAAAAATGATAATAGCCAACATACTTATAGACTGCTTACCACATGGCAGGCACTGGTCTAAACACTCCATGTTTGTTAACTCATGTTAATCCCCAGAACAATCTTATGAGATTTATTAACCCAATTGTAAAGATGAGGAAGTGAGGGTGGCCAACTGTCCCTGTTTGCCTGGGACTAAGGGTTTTTCCTGGGATTCAGGACTTTCAGTGCTACAACTGTGAAAGCCCGAGGCAAACCCTGATGAGTTGGTCACTCTAAAGGAAACTAAGGCACAAAGAGACAGTATCTTCCTAGACTTGTCAACAGGGTCCTTGTCCTAGGCCCTGCACTTTAAAGGGCTTCACTCTGACCCTCCTCCAGCTGTGCCCATTTTCATAGGCGAGGAGTCCCCTGGGGCCAAGAAGCCATGCCCACCCTGAGCCTGGGCACCCTTCTAGACCATACTCTGGGAACTGGGACTCCAGAATTCCCTGTCCAAATGGCCAGAGTCTACTTTCAGCAACTGCACCAGCCCCTTCCCTGGGTCTATCCTCCCAAGGGCAAACTTCCCTGCCAACCAATGAGTACACCCCTGTAGGCTGGCTGCTCGTAGGGGGTGTGGATAAATCCTGCACATGGGGGCTGGGGGGTAGGGAGTGTACACAGGAGCCAGAAATAGGAAGAGAAGGTATCTAGCTCAGCCACAGTCTGACCTGGAACTCCAAGGAACCCAAGAATTCTCAACTCAAAACCTGGCTTTCTAAGTTACTTTGGAGGTATACTTGTCAAAGTACAAGGATAAAGCATATATTTTTAGAAAATGGTTTGTTAGCTTGATTTATAACTCTTAAATGCTTAGACGTAAGGTATATGGGCTTCCCTTTTATACTCCTGACTTGGGTCTGGCAAATGTTAGCAGCAGGCCTGCAAAGAGATTGTCACTTAACCAACTAGTCCACACACAGAGAAGCACAGACGTTTTGCAGCCAGGTTCCAAGTCTGTGTTTTTAGCTCTCACTGTACACTGTTTTATTAGCCTAACCCTATTATTTTACGAATGGGGGGAGGAAAGCCCAGAGAACTTTAGACATTTGTCCAAGGTTACACAAGCAGGAATTTGAATCTGTGCTTTAAATGATGCTGTAGGTACTGTTCAGTTACTACTGTGTGAGCTTGGGCACGTGACTTCCTCTTTTGGGGCCTGCGTTTCTTCATCTGTGAAATGGGGAGAATTCCCCTACTTCATAGGGTTGTTGTCAGGACTAAATGAAATAATATGTGTAAAGTATCTAGCATTATGTCTCATGCCTAATAAACCTTCAATAAGTGACAGCTATCATCAAGCAAAGCTCTGATC
This sequence comes from Monodon monoceros, assembly GCF_005190385.1. Classification (NCBI taxonomy): domain Eukaryota; kingdom Metazoa; phylum Chordata; class Mammalia; order Artiodactyla; family Monodontidae; genus Monodon; species Monodon monoceros. Next base: position 160,902,113 of record NW_021703774.1, on the reverse strand, counting down.
ACATGACTTTTCTGCTTGAAAACATTTGATGAATTAAACTTTGGGGCACATTACATGAGAAAAATAAAAATTCCTGAAACCTAAAAAAAAAAATTGATGACTCCCTTGGATTATAGTCCAAGGGTCCTTGGCATGGCATTTGAGGTAACTGCAACCTACCTCAAGATCAGTTAAACCCTGAAATTCTTTGATTCTTGATGTATTTGAAGATCTGGCATCTTCAAAAAGGGATAGTTGGAGGGAAGCACAATTAAGATGCATGGAAGAACTCTGTGGTCACTGGACTTAGCTAACAATAGAATGGATGTCTTAAAGAATAAATGAGATTCTTGCTAGGAGAGGTGTCCAGACAAAGATCTGTCAGCCAGCCACCAAGATGGTGAAGAAGGATTCTTGCATTAAGAGGAAAGTGACCTCCCTTCGTGCTTTAAGATTCTTTTTAAATGAGATGGGGAAAGGCTCGTGATATTAAGCTAAATGAAACAAATAAACAAAGGCTACCCAACTGTACGTATAGTATGAGCTCAACTACAAGGAACAAAATATAATGAAGGAAATGCACCAAAATATTTGTTCTGGGGGCAAAATAGTCTGGATTTTCCAACATATATTCCTTTTATTAATGATGAAACAATTATATATTAAAAATAGAAAGGAGTTTTGTCCTCCTCACTGAGCTTAGGTCCTTCTACGTCTCTAAGACCTCTGTCCCCACTTCTCCCCACCCCTCCGAGTTTCAGCTTTATTGGACTCTTCCCATCTCCCTGGAAAGTCACACACCTATACGTTTTGCTGACACCAACCCCCAGCCTTGAGTCCTTGGCTTTTGTCTCTATTGAAATTCTCTCCACCTTCAAGGTCTTGATCAATCTCTCTGATCCCCACCCACTCTCCAGGTATTGTAGCTATTTATACATATGTTTGTCCCCCTCACTAGAGAGTAAACTCCTTCAGGGCAGGGCTCTATATGGTTTTGTCTTGGTATCCTTACAGTGCCATGAATAGACAGTCGGCAAATGCCAAATCATCTGATGTCTTTTTGGCCATTAAACAACACTTAGGGCTGAGGGTCAGACAGCATAACTAAGGGTATATTCTGGACCAGTATTATCGCAGAGACATTTAAATATATATATATTTAGCTTGTTTTTAAACTTTTAATTTTGAAATCATTTTAGATTTCCAGAGAGTTGCAAAGGTAGTACACAGGGTTCCCATAGACCCTTCAGCCAGCTCCCCGCTACGTTAACATCTTACATAATCATGGTCCATTTATCCAAACTAAAACATTAACACTGGTACAGCACTATTAACCAAATGGCCAGCTTTAACTGGATTCCCCAGTTTTCCATTGGGGTCCTTTCTGTGTTCCAGGATCCTATTCAGGATACCGCCTCGCAGGTAGCATCCTGTTTCCTTAGCCAGTGACATTTCTTTTAGTGGGGAGGCTTGGCGGGGGGTGGGGGGGTGGAGGGGTGGGCAGGTCGCTTTCTATTGTTCCTTCCAATCAACCTTTTCCAAATAATCAAAATACGACACGAAAGGTGGCGATGGCATGGGGATGGTGAGGTAGAAGCACTCACCCTCTGCTGGGCTGTTGGGACTTTGAACAGGGAAATGAACCATTCTTCCCACATGGGGCTGGGAAGATGATTTTCATCTTAGATCTAGTCTTTTTCTTAAATGGACACATATGGGCCTAAAAACAGCAGGGAGTTACTTTTTTTTTTTGGCCGCTCTGCGCAGCTTGTGCAGGATCTTAGTTCTCCGACCAGGGATGGAATCTGGGCCTCCCACAGTGGAAGCCCCGAGTCCTAACCACTGGACTGTCAAGGAATTCCTGACTCATTATTTTTAATTCATTAAATTTCTGGGCCATTCCATAGCCCATTTTCCCATGGCCTGGCACAAAACACGTTCCTAGTTACTTATAAAAACTTCCAAGCAGTTGGCATTTATCAGCAGTCTTAGTAATTCAGTGAGAACTGAGGTTACAGCTGTCACAGGAAGTTGAAAGGAAGGCTGCTGAAATCACACCCATTCCGAGGCAGGGTGAAAGTTATACACTGAGTAGAATTCAAGCCCGGAAGGTGGAGGTGGCTGAGGCGTCAGGTGGAGAAGGGTGGGATGCTGTGGAAGAGAAAATACACGAGGGAAAGAAAACCAGATGATGCGGCTCTGGAACTCAGAGCTGGTTTACAGACTTTCTGGGATTATTGCTAAGCCCTACATCCATCAGCAAGCACTAGCTCTGCAGAGCTCTCACAAACCGCTCCCCCTTCCCCACCACTTTACTGCATCACCACAGACCAGCTACTAAATGGTCTTCAGTCCGTCCCCTTCCTCGAATCCATTCCCAGCATAGGCATTTACCAACTCAAATCACTGGAGAGTGCGGGCCGCATCTAAGCGAGAGCGTTGCTTTCCTGGGGCTGCCTTAACAAAGTGCCAAAAACTGGGTGGCTTAAACAACAGAAACTTATCATCTCACGGTTCTGGGGGCCAGAAGTCCAAAATCAAGATGACAGCAGGTTCCTCCTGAGGGCTGGGAGGGAGAATGTGCTGTGCTCTCCTCTAGTTTCTAGTAGTCCCAGCTGTTCCTTGACTTATAGATGGCATTCTCCCCACGTCTTCACATTGTCTCCCTCTACGTGCATCTGTCTGTGTCCAAATTTCCCCTTTATATAAGGACACCAGTTATACTGGATTAAGGCCTATCCTGGTGACCTCATCTCCACTTGATCATCTATCTGCACAGACCCAATTTACAAATAAGGTCACTTTCAAGGTTACAGGTAGGACTTCAACATCTTCGGGGGGGCACAGTTCAATCCATAACAGAAGGTTCCCACCTAGCTTTGGCTGATGGCTATCGTAGAACAATGTGCGGCTAGAGAAGCCGGAATTTAGGATTTCTTGTGAAACCGCCTGATTTTTAAATATCGGCATCTAATTAAATATAAGTAAACGGTTTCTCATACCATGTCGGCATCTAATTAAATATAAGTAAACGGTTTCTCATACCATGTCGGCATCTAATTAAATATAAGTAAACGGTTTCTCATACCATGGCTGCCAAAAGCAAGTCAACCTCTACTCCACGGTCACCACGGGGTTCTCTCTAAAAGTCTGATCCCATCTTTCCCTTTTATGGGATTAAGGCCAAGTTCCTTAGCCTGGCACACACAGCCCTCCACAATCCAATTCTTTTCTGTCTCTCCAGGATCCTTTCCCACCACTGTTCCTGCAGTGCCCCTCCCCACTGTACCATCATATCAAAAGACCTGTCCTTTTCCAAACATGCCGTGCTGTTCTACACCTCCGTGACTTTGCACTCTCCCTCTGCCTGATACCCTCTCTCCTCCAGCTGCTCAGGAAACTCCTGGCCATCTTCCAAGTGCTTTCTCATTGCCACCCCCAGGGAAGACCCCCTGAAGTCTTCCCTGTCCATCCCCCATGTAGTTAACCTCTTCCTTCTCTAAGCCTCCACTGCACCCTACATTTCCCTAGTACAGAACTCAACATTTTATTTGCTGTTATTTGATTACACGTCTGCCTCCTGTCTGGACCACAAGCTCTTTGAGGATAGGGACGGTTGATCTGGATCACGTAGCACAGATCCCAGCACACGGCAGGTACTCAATAAATGTTGAGTAAATGAATACTCTGCACAACACCCAATTAGGTATCATGAGGGACCCAAAGAAGCATCATGTGGGGTCCCTGTCCTTAAGGTCCTTACAGTTCAGCTGGGTTCACAAGATACACACCAAAGAAAAGGCAAACCATACCGGTGGTATATGACAACAGGCAGGAGGAGAGGCTCCTGGGGCCTCTGGTGGTCATCCTCATGTGGGACAGAAAAGATCCTGTTTTAGTGGCCTGATGGAGCACTGCTTTGTAGGAAGAAAGGTCAAGATAAAACCTGGCTAACTTTCCAGAAAGAGTGAATTGCTGCACTGCATGCTCGCAGAGATAAAGTTGACTGTGGTGGCTCATGACAAGAAGAGAGAGTGGGGCAAGGAGAAGAAAGAAGGAGAAAGCCCAGGGAAACAAAGCTGGAGAAAGAGGAGGGGTAGAAGTATGAAGAGGAGGACCTAGGACCCATGCTTGTCTCACATCCCTCTCCTGCATCCGTCTTCCCTGCATCAGCGTATTTCCAGGCTGCTATTCATTCCGCCTTAAACCTACCGATAATTCCTTCCAGAGTCCCCCATTTCCCTGCTCAGCCTTTATAACGACATGCTCCAAAAGGGCCGTCTTCGTTGCTGTCTCCGACTCCTCTCTGCCTTTTCTCTTTAAACCCTCCTCATGCAGGTGCATGCTCCACCTCTCTCTGCAGACACTGCTTGCCGAGATCACCAATGACATCTACGTTACCCCACCCAACGGCCGACTCCACATCTCGTCATCCTTGCCGCTGTTGACCTTGAGTCACTTTATTCCCTGGCTTACAGGGTACTACACTCTTTTAGTTTTCCTCTTACCTCCCTGGCTGTTCCCTGTTAGTCTCCTTTGCTAATTCTCTTCATTTCTTTCACCTCTAAGTATGGTAGGACTGAGTACTTGGACCTCTTCTCTATACACAATCACATCCCTAGCAATCTCAGCCAGTCCTATGGTTTTATTTTCATTTATTTATTTTTTTAATTGTTTATTTATTTACTTATCTGGCTGTGGCGGGTCTTAGTTGCAGCACATGGGATAATAAGTTGCGGCATGTGGGATCTAGTTCCCCGACCAGGGATTGAACCTGGGCCCCCTGCATTGGCAATGCAGAGTCTTAGCCACTGGACTACCAGGGAAGTCCCAGTCCTATGGTTTTAAATACCATCTATGCTGCTGATTTCCAAATTTGTATTATCTAGCCTAGGCTTACACCCTGGGCTCTAGACATTTATCCAACTCCTACTCTGCATCTTCACTTGGCTGTCTCTTAGGTGTTTCAAACTAAGTGTGTCTTCCCCCACCCTCCAACCTGTTCCTCCCATTGTCCTGTATATTCCCTCCCTCTTATCACAAATAGGCAAATTATACACTTATTTATTTCTGTCTCTTCCCCACCACCGACTTGAATGTAAGATCCGTGAGAATCGGGGCTGTGTCCGTTTTCGTTATTACTATAGAACAGTGCCTGACACATAGTAGGCTCTCAGCACGTATTTGGTTCATGAACAAATTGAGGCATTAGGGGCTTAAAGCATAGTGGTTAAGAGTGTGGGCTCTGGCGCCATAGTCTGGTTTCAAATCCTGGTTCTGCCCTTTACCTTATGCAAGTGGAACCCCCAGAGTTTCAGAGTCTCTAGAATGAATAGCAGGAAACAGCCCGAGAAGAGTTTGCTGCTTTTAATCCTAATTGGACATTCATTTACCAGATAGTCACTAAGGACTCTGAGATGGCAGCCCTGCGCTAGGCCCTGGGAGTACAGTAATGAGGAAGGCAAGTCCCTGGTCCCAAGAGCTCACAGTAAATGGCAATCAGCTCAGAGTACTGAGAGGGTACAGGGAGCAGCGGCTAACCTAGGCAGGGGAGGGACAGCAGGGAAGGCCTGCTAGGGAAAGGGGCAGCTGAGCTAGGGAGACCTCAAGGAACTCTGCAGGCTGAGAGGAAGGGAACAGGTGCCAGGAAGAGGAAAGAGTACAAATAAGTGCCCAGAAGAGAGAGTGAGCCTAGCACAGTTGTGAACTGCAAGTGGCCTGCCCTGGCTGGAGCCCTCCGGCTTCAACTGGTGAGACTGCACCCAAGACTGCGGAGTGGGTGGAGGCTGGAGCACCAGGGCCGTTGAAAGCCCTTCAGGGTAGGGCGAGGACTTTAAGGATGATGACTAGAATCACAGGATCGCAGGCTCTTGAGCTGAGGGATTTGATGGGTCACACAGTCACTCCTGAAGCCCTTCCCTGCCTTTTTTTCTTTTTTTCTTTTTTTTTTTTTAGGTAGACAAGTCACCATTTATTTTTCTGAGATGGTTTGCAAACACAGTCTGTTCAAAAAACAAAGGACAGGTGTGCTACAGTTAAAAACCAATCTGAACTTTGCAGGTGGATTTTAAAAGGTGATCATTTAGTGTATAAACTGCTTACTATATTCTACTGAATCTAAGATGCACTTAAAAAACTACCATCTTTGGGCTTCCCTGGTGGCGCAGTGGTTGAGAGTCCGCCTGCCGATGCAGGGGACACGGGTTCGTGCCCCGGTCCAGGAGGATCCCACATACTGTAGAGCGGCTGGGCCCGTGAGCCATGGCCGCTGAGCCTGCGCGTCCAGAGCCTGTGTTCCGCAACGGGAGAGGCCGCAACAGTGAGAGGCCCGCGTGCGCAAAAAAAAAAAAAAATTACCATCTTTGGAATGGGATGTCTTTTAATCGGTTGATATCAGAGTTTAACTGGTACCAGTTTTTCTTTCTTGGTATTACATGAAATAATGGTGCATTCTACAGTTGACAACATCTTAGATTTGATGATGTATTCTACTAGATTGATGGAATGGCTGAGAGCAGGATTTTGTTAAATAGCTATGTCTTCTATTGAATTTTTTTTTACAAAATTTTTTTTTTTATTCTGTTAAAGTACACATAGGGACTTCCCTGGTAGTCCAGTGGTTAAGACCCCACGCTCCCAATGCAGGGAGCATGGGTTCGATCCCTGGCCTGGGAACTAAGATCCCTCAAGCCACGCGGCACAGCCAAAAATAAGTAAATAAATAAATACACGTACATTGTCGTGCAGCCATCACCACCATCCATTCCCATAACTCTTGTAGATCTGAAACTCTATCCCTATTAAACAATAACTCCCCCTCTCCTCTCCCTCCAACCCCTGGCAACCATCTTTCTACTTTCTGTCTCTATGATTTTGACTACTCAGTACCTCATATAAGCAAAATCATACAGTATTTGTTTTTTTGTGGCTGGATGATTTCACTTAGCATAATGCCCTCAAAGTTCATCCATGTTGTAGCACATGTCGGAGTTTACTTCCTTTTTAAGGCTAATATTCTATCACAACATTTTGTTTATCCATTAGTCCTTCGATGGACATTTGGGTTGTTTCCACCTTTTGGCTATTGTGAATAATGATGTTATGAACACTGGTGTACAAATATCCCTGCATTCTTTTTCCTTGTAAAATAGCATTATTATTTACTTTATTTACTTATTTTTTTAAAATTTATTTTATTTACTTATTTTTGGCTGCATTGGGTCATTGTTGCTACGCGCTGGCTTTCTCTAGTTGTCGGGATTGGGGGCTACTCTTCCTTGACGTGCTCTGGCTTCTCACTGTGGTGGCTTCTCTTGTTGCGGAGCATCGGCTCTAGGCGCGCAGGCTTCAGTAGTTGTGGCTCGCAGGCTCTAGAGCACAGGCTCAGTAGTTGTGGCGCACGGGCTTCGTTGCTCCGCAGCATGTGGGATCTTCCCGGACCAGGGCTCGAAGCCGTGTCCCCTGCATCGGGAGGCGGATTCTTAACCACTGTGCCACCAGGGAAGCCCTATCCCTGCATTTTTAAAAACTAAAACAAACCCCAAAAAGTACAAAGAAGAAAATAACACATATTTCCCATCACCTGGAATAAACCATTGTTTACATTTTGACATTTGTTTCCAGTGTCTTCTTTATGAATATGCAGTTTAAAATTCCTTAATATAGGGCTTCCCTGGTGGCGCAGTGGTTGAGAGTCTGCCTGCCAGTGCAGGGGACACGGGTTCGAGCCCTAGTCTGGGAGGATCCCACGTGCCGCGGAGCAAATGGGCCCGTGAGCCACAATTACTGAGCCTGCGCGTCTGGAGCCTGTGCTCCGCAACAAGAGAGGCCGCGATGGTGAGAGGCCCGCGCACCGCGATGAGGAGTGGCCCCCATTTGCCACAACTAGAGAAAGCCCTCGCACAGAAACGAGGACCCAACACAGCCATAAATAAATAAATACATAAAAATTAAAATTCCTTAATATAGGAATGCACTGTCATTGTTTTAAAGAAAAAAATTAGAATTTACAAAGAAAGCTGAGGTTCCTGTTCACCTCCACTCACCATCCCAACTCCCTGCCCCTCTCCCTAGAGAAAGTCACTTTTCAGTCCTTTCATTAAAAAAAAAATTTCTCTTATTACATATGTTTGAAGATACAGAAAATCCACAGTTCTGTTTGCTATGTTGCAAAAACCGTATTATGTTGTATACATTATTCTACAACTGTTTTTACTTAATAGATTTTGAACTCTATGCACGTCTCTGCATATATAGATCTAATTTATTCCTTCTAACAGCAATATAGTGACTCATGAATACGGGCCTTATTTTATTTATACTTTCCCTATTCATGGCCAGTGAGCTGTTTTCAAGGGTTTGTTATTAGATATGGTCGTGCAATGGACAGCCTTCTTGAATACATGTGCAAGTATCTCTCCAGGGTAGAAACCAAGAAAGAGAATTATCAGGGCACAGGGTATGAATATTTTCGGTTTTACTAGATAAGGACAAATCGAGAGAATCCATTTCCCCACAACACCACCAATCCTTGACATGGTCTGATATTATTCCTTCCCTACATTTTTTTAAATGAGACGAATGAGGCCTGGGGCTGTACTGCTTTCTCACAGTCACTGAACAGGCTAAGTTCAGGGTCAGGGCTAGACCCCTCCTCAGCTGGTACCCGAGGCACAATTTTGCACCACGCCGTATTGCCCCTGTTAGCTCTCCCTGGAAAATCCAGGAAAGACCCCAGTGTAAGGGGGGTGGGCGGGGACGGCATGGCTAAAATTCTCCAGCATGGTGATTATACTGTGAGTAGAAATGATTGCAAATCCTCCCAGAAAATGGCTTCGCCCCGCAGATTTTTTCTCCCACCCGAGGCAGTTTCTACCTGCAGTTTTCAGAGCTGCACACAAGGATGGTGATTGGCTCTTCCTCAGCCGACACAGGGTGGGACCAGAAATGGCGTCTCCAGCAGCCTGTTTTTTCAGGGCAGCAGCTCCTCTGGGAGGAGGGGGCGGCCAACCCTCGCCGGGCTTGTGGAGCCCACAGTGGCCGCCCTGAATCCGGGCAGAGGCTCGCCAAGCCGGACCGCAGCATCCAGCACCAAGCCCTGGCGACACCTCCCTGCCACTTGCAGCACCTCGGAGAGGGTGGGCTGCCTCTGGCGGGGCCTGCAGCCGGCGGCCGAGGGGCTGGAAGGGGGCGAGAGCCGCAGAGAACGGCACAGAGGAGATTTCACCGGGACCTCCCAGCCGCGCCCACCGAAGCACGGGCAGCGGCCGTCTGCCGTTCGCTTTGAGGGAGCAATGAAAGGCTGGGCCGGCACTTCTCTCTCCCCAGCCTCCGATCAGGGTGTCAGCTCCGCGAAAGGGACCTCCAGGGAGGGCGACGACTAAACTCTGCTTGGGCTCCTCCGAGAGGCATCCGGTGAAGCTGGGTGAGGTCCCGGCCCCCAGCCCCTCTTAAGAGCCAGTCCTGGCGTGGGGTGTTTCTCCCCAGGAGCTGGTGGCCAGATTTCCTTTTTCCTCCCCAAGGCAGGAAAAATCAGTGGGATAATTTGAGGGAAAGAACAAAGCTGGCACCGCCCAGGCCACTTAAAGAGCCTGGAAGGCTCCCTTCCCCTCACAGTCGGGATTACTTGGAGGGCTGGGATTTTTTGTTAATTTCCCTTAACAAAATTTTCTTCTTAGCTACCACCTTTTGAGCCCTTGCTATGTGCCAAGCACTGTACTAGGTGTATTATCTCATTTCCTCCTCATGACAACTCTAAGACATTACAGGCTCAGAGAGGATGAGTAATTTCCCAGGGTCACGCACACAGTGGCAAAACTGGGATTAGGAATTTCTCCCAGATCCTGTTTTTTTATTTATTTTATTTAAAAAGTATTAAAAAGTAACTATTGGCTTACTTTTGGTAATCCTTTTGAAAAAATAACACTGCAAACATCACCATACTGTTTTTACTCAGTGGGAGGAGTGAACAGGACACTGTATTGCTGGTGAGAGTGTAAATAGGTAACACTTTTCTGGAAAGCAGTTTGGCCATTTGAATCAAGACCTTAAAAAACTGTCCACACCCTTTAATGAGGAAATGGTCACCCTCTGCAGAGATACCAATAACTATCAATATGTAAAATGCATATTCCCTAGGACCCAGCAATTCCGCTTAAAGGAATCTATTCTACAGATGGATGCACTAACACATGGAGAACATGGTATATACGGAAGGACATTCATTACTGCACTGCTTGAATCGCAACAGATGGGAAACAACCTAAAAATGTACAAATGTACCAATTGATTAACCATTTCCATTTAAGGAAATTCTATGTAGTATTTCTAGAAAATAGGGCAGTTCTCTATTTTACATATGGAACAATCATCAAGAAATATTAAGTGAAAAGAGAAAAAAGTATGTATATCATGTGCTACAAGTTTTATATGGAAAGAGGAATATATATATAAAAAAATTTTTTTTTCCAGAAGGAAGATACACAAACAGGTAATGGTGTTGCCTTTAAGAAGGAAAACCACAGCCAAGGGACCAATTAGGAGAAAGACATTTTTTTCATTGTGTAATCTTTAGTACCTTTGGAACTTTTACCATGTGTACGTATTAGCAATTCAAAATTCAACTTAAAAAAATAGATTCACTAAAATTCCTACCTCTAGACCCAGTAATTCTCCTTTCGGGAATCTAGCTTAAGAAAATTATTAGATTTCAGACAAAGATTTATGCAAAAAGATATTCACTGAGGTGTGATCATAGTGAGGAAAATGTAGGCAACTTAAAAGTCCAACAACAGGGGACTTCCCTGGTGGCGCAGTGGTTAAGAATCCGCCTGCCAATGCAGGGAACACGGGTTCAGTCCCTGTCCGCGAAGATCCCACATGCCACGGAGCAACTAAGCCCGAGCACCACAACTACTGAGCCTGTGTGCCACAACTACTGAGCCTGCGTGCCTAGAGCCTGTGCTCCTCAACAAGAGAAGCCACCACAATGAGAAGCCCACGCACTGCAACGAGGAGTAGTCCCCCCTCACCGCAACTAGAGAAAGCCCGTGAGTAGCAACCAAGACCCAACGCAGCCAAAAATAAATAGATAAATAGATTTTTTTTTAAAATGTCCAACAACAGAGAAAAGAAAATTATGGTATGTACATATAATACTGTCATAAAATCACAGAAAGGGTGTTTACAAAAATATTTTAGCGACGTAGGAGAATGCTCATAGCATTACGTTTTTAAAAAAGCCAGGTGGAGAATTATCTATGCAATATGCTCTGATCACTGTAACAATAGCAGGCATAGACAATAATTGCCGAAAAGTAGACAGTCATAACTGCTGGGTGGAGGGACTGTGAGTGACTTTGTTCCCCCCTATATAGCTTTGTACACTTACCCACTTTTTTGCAATGGGCATCTATGTCTTAGATAATCTTTAAAAAACAAAATTTAAGAATAAATCCCCACAGTATTTAGAAAAATGAAAGATATACAGACATATTAACCCAACAATTCTACTTCTAGAAATAAACCCTGCATAAATAGATGCACAGGTTTGCAAAGTGTTATTATGAATAACGAAAGATCATAAACAACTCAAGCATCGATCGAAGGAGACCACTTCAATAAGTACAGAACATCCATAATGCAGAATACGAAGCAGCAGTTATGGAGAATGGGGTAGGCAAACCAACATTAAAAAAAATCTGCAGAGTAACATATTATTGTGGCAGGGAAAGCAACTTGGAGAACAATATGGATGTTATGACTGCATTTATGCTAAAGAAAGGAAAGCTGAAACTCTGTGTTTGGACATAAATATATGAAGGACATTAAATTGTTAACAGTAACTGCCTCTGGCAAAGGGAATACACTAAAAGAACACTTTTCCTTTTGACTCTACATTTATCTGTGGTGTTTGCATCTTTTATAAAACGTGTTCTCATATCATTCGTGTGATTTAAAAAATAATAATAACAGGGGCAAAAGTATAAGCATAGAGAAAGATCTGAAAAGATACACCACAAAATTATCAGTAGTTTCCAGCAGGGATGAGGGATTGGGACTTAAGGTGATGGGTCATTTTCTCAATTTACTTTATATACCTTGGCATTGACATTTTCTTTAATTATGCCCACCCATGAACTACCTCCATAATTAAAACAGCAATATCAAAAGCCCTCCTGGTAGGCAGTAGCCTCTGCATTTCCCCAGCTCTCTGCTGTCCCTCCACACTAGGGCTCTATTCTCAGGTGACCACCCTGCTCACATGCAATGCCCAGGAGCGCAAAGCCCCAGATGACACCAGGACACCAGCCTCGTTTCTCCTCTGAGGAAACCGAGACGCTGAGACAAGACCTCCTAGCCGCTCTGCAGGGAAAGTGGACTTGGGCGATCTGGATCCCAGGCCCCCTCTCTCCTACCTTCAATTTCCAGAAATAACCCATAGGAGGGGAGAGCCAGGACTCTTTCTTCCTGGTTAGGGAGGACAGGGCTTGAAGCCACAAATTAATGATATCAGTGTAGTGTCAAATGAGGGAACAATAAACCCCATCATTTACCGAGTTCCCTCTGGGCTCAGCTTCAAGCTCCTTTCCCAGACAATGGCTGGTCACAGCCCCTGCCAGGTTTTCCAGAGAGACAGCAACAGAGCACGGGGCCAAATTGGCCTCTGGTGGCGAACACTCTGGGATTCACCTCCAATGACTTATCCCCTCCGAAGAGGGAGCTTGGGGACCCTCCCGGGGCCCAGGAGCTCAGCGCTGGAAGGTCTGTTTGCTCCAAAAGCTGAGCAGGAGGCAACTGTGGGGCAGCAGGAGGGCACTGGCCTGGAAGCAGAAAACTGGGGCTTCAGGAGTCAGCACTGCCATGTCTCCTTTTGTGACCCTGGCAACTCACCAGATCCTGCGAGTCTGGATGTTGGGGGGCAGACAGGAACCTCTGTATCTGGGGGAGAGAAGTAGGTGCCGAGCCCCTCCCCCACCATGGCTGTCTCAATCCTAGATGTTGGTGAAGCTGCTGGTCCCTCTTCCCGCGCAGCTGCTGCCTGTCTGTCTCCATGGCAACCAGGCCAAAAGACTAATTTGCCAGGGTCCAGGCTCCGGAGCTTACCTTGGAGCTGGGTTTTAGTTTGCCTTTCTGGAAACCGGTCAATTGCCACTCCCTGCCTCTGACAGCATCCTCTAGCCATTGCATGGGAGGCACCCTGGGCCAGCTAGAAAAAAACACACTACTTATCCTTTATAAATCTTATCCCCTTGGAGAGAGGAAAGACAGCCTTACGCCCAATGGCCTTGTAATCACTGGTGATTTGTGTTTCAAAGACCCCGTCCCTCTTCCTAGTTGCTCTGGGCTGCTAGTAGGGATTTGCAAAAAGAGATGGCTTAAGGGACAGGTCACTTGCACCCAGGTCCCCAATCTTACCCCTTTCCATTCCCTCAGTGCTCTTTGCTGGCCCATGGCTGGGCCCAGGAGGCCTACTGTCGCCTGTCTGGTTCTCACAAGCCTGAAACACAAAAAATCTTGATGATCACCTTTCTCAGAACGTCACGGTGGGTCAGGCAGGTATTCAGAGGTTTACAGACCTCTCCCTTGGACATAGTAAAATTTGCCTAACTTCCTAATTTGCCTGACTTCCTCCAGGGCCATTTTTAATTGGACAGCTATCTTTTTCTATCTGTGCTCCGACACCCTGGCTATAAGCGTCCTAGAGGACAGGGATTATATGGCTGCCTCTTCCCAGGATCCAGCACACTGCCTCGTACACAGCAGGTGGGTTCCTGAACACCTCAATAGCACAGAAGTACCTTTATGCACCAACCAAAAAATCTGGCTTGAGTCAAGGGACTTGTTCTAGGCCTAGCCCTGCAGTTAACTTGCTGTGCGGCTTTGAGCAAGTCTGTTGCCTTTTCTGGGCCTCGCTCTCCCCATTGGTGAAGTAAGTTGGACTTGTGATCACTAAAGTCTCCACTCTCTCTGTCTCAGGGAGAAATCCACAAAGCTCTCGCAGGGGAAATTGGATCAAAATCAAGATAAATTAAGGAAGAGAAAAAGTCATGAAATGGCAGCTACAGACTGTAATGCCACAACTGAAAAGGGCTCGGAGAATAGACAATGCAGTCTATGCAGATTAAATGCCGTCCAGGAGGTGAGTTCTGGAAAGCTGAGCACCTGCCCCCCTCCTAGTAGCCCTGAGGAAGGCGTCCTGAGTTCTCTCTGCATAAGCTTGCAGTGGATTATGATTAAAACCAATTCAAGGACTGGACCAAGGATGGGATGACCTGATGTATGCTGGGCCCGAGTATGGAAACCAACTCGTACCATGGTTGCTGGGCTCAAAACTCTGCCTGATGGGGCGTTACATCGGTCAGAAGCAAACCAATACAACTGGACCCTCTGTCTCTCAGGAACCACCAACAACCAACACGAGGTGCTCATGGAGAGGGTGGGACCCTGGAGCTCAGGTTGTAATCTGAATAGCTCTGCACTGACTTGGAAGGTTAGGGATCCAGAGCATGTCCAGCTAGTAGCTGAGATTGTTTCCTAAAAATCTCCCCTCTCCCCGTGGAATCTCATGACGAAGTTCCATCACTGAATTTTATTTACGTGGGCTTCTTCCTGCAGCCAGTACACACAGACATACACACCTAAGAGAACTCCAGGGTGATCGCTAGGCTCCATCCCAACAATGAGAAACAGCCACCAGACTTCCCTCCAATACCCTGTGCTCCAGCTACACTAAACTATACTCCCCCATGCCATGCGCACATGGTTTCCTCTGTCCTTGCCCCTCCATCCCCACCCCTAGAACCCTCCTTCTCATTCTCCTTATGTGGAACCTTCTCTGGCTCTAACTGTTGCTCACGGTACCACTCTCTAAACTTCATAGCACCTCTGGACACCTCAGTAAAAGGTCTCCCCAATTGTGGACATCTTTATAAAAGCCCTCACGTCTATGTGCCAATTATTTGTTTAGATCTGTCTCTCCTCCCTTTGAATTCCTCATAGCCTGGGGATTTTCTTGGGTCCCCAGTACTTAACACAGTATCTAGCACAGGGGAAGTATTGAATAAACACTTTTCCAGCATTGAGTGAATGAATGAAAGAAACAATCTGAGGGCCGCCAGCCCTCATTTTTGTGTGAAGATGTTCAGAATCATGCCTTGCATTTGTTAGCATGTTTTTAAGGCTCTCAAAGCATTTCTGACATTGTTTGTCACTTTGATTCTCATCATACCCAAGAGGTAGGCAGGGAGAGGAATATGACTCCCTTTGGTAGACAAGGACTCCAAGATGCTGAGAGGTACCGTGACCTGCTCAAGGCCACAGGAGAGATGGCACAGAGTCATAGGAGAGTTCTGACCTCCTGACTCTGGAGCTGGGGCTCATTCCACTGCCACCACTGGCTTCCTCATGTCCCACATGAAAAGGGGTGTCAGGAAAAGGAAGAGAGCTTGAGGCTAAGGATCCTTTGGTCCTTTGCGGGGAACCTTTCCTTCTTAGCAAAAGCCCAAATCCACAGCCCAAGGAAGAAGGCATCTGAAACTGTGGAAGCACTGGGCCCAGAGCCAGCAGAGCTGGGCTCCAGTCTTGGGGTTTCCACTTTCTAGCTATTTGATCTTGGGTATGTCATTTACTTTCTCTGAGCCTCAGTTCCTAAGAAGTGGCATGTGTCTGCTTCACAGGGCGATTATAGAATCTGTGGCCATCCAGGGCGTAAAAGAATTTATTCTCTGTTAAATTATCATACGCATATGAGGGGAAAGACAAAAGTGACATGGCAAATACAAGGCAAGGTGGACAAGGCCTCAAGTTCAGACCTGTGCCAGGACATGGCTTTGGAGCTCTATGTTTAAGCAGAAGTCACTGGCACAAGCTGCCCTCTGTCATATCATTCCTGCCTTTCCTGTCACTGCCCTATAGCCAGCTGGGGAAAGGGCAGGGTAAAGGGTTTCACTTCAATCTAAACCTGCAAAAAGGCATTTTCCTAAATTCCTTGACCTCATAAAAATGATCTACTTACTGGTAGGTAATAGATTCACCAGATTCCAGCCAGCAGCCTCTTCCCAGATTACCCTTTGGCCATTTTGCTACTTATTTTCCCCTCTAAGAGGTGGGTGGGAGGTCAGTAACATACCAGTCCCGACCCTGCTGGTCTTCATTGGGGTAGGGGTTGGTAGGCACAGGGCCTTAGGGACAATTACTTTTATTAAGGCTCCAGAAAAGCCACACTCACCTCTTCAGTTATTCAAATATTATAAGGCCTTGCAGAGCATAAAATGAAATGGCTGACTACCGTGACATTTTATACCCTCTCCCTGGAAATAGCCAGTGGCTATCTGCTATTATTTTTTTTTTATGTTCCCATTATTAAGGTCACGAGTTCAGTCTTTGTTCCCACACAATTAACTTCACCTAGAGACAGGGAGATCTATTCCAAAGCTATAGACAGTGCCGTTCCTATTGTACTGTTCGGTAAATATTTACTTGCCTGTCCTATCCACAAAATAAACTCCTCAGAGGGGAGGAATCTGCTTTATTCAAGTATTTCCAGTAACCGGCACAGTGCCTAGCACACGGTAGACATTTAATAATTATAGCTACCGTTTATTGTATACTATGCTAGGCACTTTCTTATGTATCATCTCATGTATTCCTTACAACAACTCTACAAGGTAGAAATATTATCATTCCCATTTTACAGATGTGGAAACTGAGGCTCAGAAAGGCAGAGTAACTTGTCTAGGACAACACAGCTAGGAAATAGCAGAATCAGGATTGCATAGAGGATGACTAGCTTCAGAGTCTTTTCTTGCCATTTTTGTAGTTGGCTCAATGCCATCCACCTCCACTGCTGGAACCCTTTCCTTCATAGTGCCACTTCTCCAGCTGAGAGGCAGAGGCTGCCTCTGATCCTCTCTCCTGTATTCCTGACTGTCTCTGGGGCCCTTACCCTTGGCTTTCCCAGTTACCTTCAGTTCTCTCAAAGCAGAATGGGCCACTTACCCTTTTTCCTTTCCTTATACCTGATGTCTGCAATGGTGGGGCAAGGATTTCTTAATACAAGTGCATGGAGGCTGACTGAAAAGGAAAAATTCACAGTGATTAAAATGATGAGGCAGTCAAGAGACACTTCAGGATCCTGTCGGTCCTCAGGGAAGCCTCACATCCTAATCTGGACCAAGTCATTGACTCCCTCCCCAGTGGGGCTGATGTGATTGTCTGTTAAAATGATGACAATAATGCTGACCCTTTTCATGGGAAGGAGGAGGAGAGGAAGCATGTGGGAGGAGTTAAAGCTCGGAAGAGAGAAGATCAGAGATGAAAAAGCATGAGTTTCAGGCTGAATTTAGAGTATGACATCATTCTTTTTAGAAGTCGTGTCTCTTTTAATTCATGTTTATGAAACTGCTTTTTGGAGTTCCTTGAATTCCTCATTTTGCTAATTTTCTATCTCCTATAACAAGAGTCAAAAAAAGGGGAGACTTGAGTCCAGCGGGTGCTTAGATTCAAGCCTTTGCAGGAGAAACTAGAGACTCAAAGGCTCACAAAGCCCTCTTACCCTCACCAAGGAATGAAAGATGGTGACAGCAGGAGGAACTGGTGACAGCTTGGAAGGTGGCTTTGGCTAGCTGCAGGTATAGAAGGATTTTCGGTGGGAGAAAAACAGGTCTTAGGAGGGGGTCTCACTCTGAGCTAGGGAGGGGTCCTTCAACACCCGTATATTCCCTCAGGCCCACGTGTGGGCCGCTAAAGCAGACACTGTCGTCTCAGGGCTTGTGGGCTCAGCACAGATGAAAATGGTATTTAACAGAAGAGAGAAAAATGTATTCAACACCCAACCTAGTTATGATTTAGATGCAGCCGTGGGCAGAATAGCAATGAGCTCTTATTTTAAGCAAGTGGTAGAGAGATGAAAGGAGATCAAGTGTGTTGAATCAACCCAGGTTTTTGCAATCAGTGAACTAGATTGGAGACCACACCCTTCTCAGAGAGAGAGAGAAGAGAGAAATATGAGGAGTCTTTCTTACAAATGAAGAGCTTCTCTTTTCAGAGAGGAGTGTTCATATTGCTGCAGAGTGACTTTCATCTAAATCATCCCTGGAGAAAATTTATACCCCATCTTGGTGCAGAACTCAGGAAGGGAAGGAGACTCAGCCCCACTCCTTGGTCCTTCAGACCCAAGTGAGACCCTCCAAAAATAAGAGAATCCTGGACTGAATGGACTCTCATTGTCATCTAGCAAATGCTATGACAGTGGTTCCCATGTATAGTTTTGGTGCCAGATCCTTTATATATTTCATTCCAACATCGTGATAAAGTAGGTACTTTTACTTGCATTGCTGTAAATGGACAAACTAAAGCTCAGGGTAAGTGTATAGCCCAAGGTCACACAATAAAAAGGACAGAGCCAAGATCTGAACTTAGGCCTGTCTGACCCCCTAAACCCACATTTTCTCTGCTACACCACAGAGATCTTTGCTCAATTGCCACTTCTCAGTGAGGCCTTCTCTGACCACCCAGAGTAAACCATGCACTGCCTCCTTCCTGGGGCTCTCTATGCCCTGTCCCTATTTTCTTTCTTTCTTTCAAGGTTTGTTTTTTTTTTTTTTGATGTGGACCTTTTTTTTTTTTAAGTCTTTATTGAACCTGTTACAATATTGCTTCTGTTTTATGTTTTCTTGGGTTTTTTGGCCACAAGGCATGTGGGACCTTAGCTCCCCGAGCAAGATTGAACCCGCAACCCCCTGCATTGGGAGGCGAAGTCTTAACCATTGGACCACCAGGGAAGTCCCCCTATTTTCTTTCTCTTCTCAGCACTTAAAAGCATCTGGCCTACTGTATCTTTACTTGTTTATTTGCTTACTGTCTGTTTCCTTCCCACACAACCTCCACTCTAGGAAGGCAAAGATTTTTATCCATATCCCTAGCGGCTAGGAACAGTGTCTGGAAAATGAGTGAATCATTCAGTGAATAAGTGAATGTTGAATAACCTCTTGCCTGACTTTCTATTGGAAAGTGGGCAGAAACGCATTCCACTTTTGATAAAAAGCAACCCAATGGTCCTTTAGAAAACCTGAAGGTTCTAGACTCCGACAGAATAAACAGGCAGCGGGCCTGCTTTTTGGAAGAAAAGGCATTTATAGGAGAAATTGGCATCCAAGCTGTCAAAGTGGGTGAGATGCAGATACGAGGTGCTGGTTCACAAGTTAATTTGAGTGCACACAGGGATCTGTGTATAAGAAAATAAAACAGGTAACTAGAGCTGCTGGGCGGACAACAGAGCTCAGTCTCTAGGAAGAACCAACAAAGCCATTCCACAGCTTTGTTTGGTATGGATCGTATGTATGCTTGTTGCCAATAACTTTTTTTTCATTTAGGAAGATAAGGGGGGGGGCGTGCAGATAAGACTTCCCTGCAGCACAGACACTGACTGTATCAGAGAAGAGATTTATGAAGTCACTTTTATTTATTTATTTTTTTGGCCATGCCACGAGACTCGCGGGATCTTAGTTCCCCAACCAGGAATCCAACCCAGGCCCCAGCAGTGAAAGCGCCGAGTCCTAACCACTGGACTCTCAGGGAATTCCCACAAAGTCACTTTAAAGCAGTAGTTCTTTAACTTGCCCCAACTGATAACTTGGGGATGTTTCTTAACCTCAGAGGGGATTAAATGAGATAATGTATGTAAAACCCTCACTACCAGGCCTGGAACCTGGGGACCACATGACATTCACTCTTAAATTAATATCCTTTTCTGAAAATCCGATAAACACAACAAACTCTCTCTCCAGAAAAATGCACATTTGACCATACACTCAAAATTTTGCATACAATTTCAGAGGGGATTGGAGCCTTCCAGAGGGCCACTGAGCCAGGGGTTAAGGACAAGTGCCTTAAAGAAACAGATGGTTTCCCAGGCCAACAAGATTTGACTATAACTCGCTAGAATATATTCACACAACTAAAGAGACAATGTAGTGTATAGAACAGGGCTTAGTAAACCTTGGGAGCACAGAAGTGGAGAGTTACAGAGGCAAACATAGGATGTCCCCACTCAAGCACTACATACTAAGTGAAGGGTGCCCTGGCCCAGGAACCCATTTGTGTGTCACTGGTGGCAGTGGTTTAGCCCTACTATGGAGACGTGTGTAGCAGGCCTTGGCCTGATATCTTGAACATTTTGATCATGTCACCTAATTCCCCTGGCTCTGACTGCACCCATATCACCAATCAATCTTCCGATTATAACATGGCTCTGCCAGTGGAGGGTCTACGGGGAGAGAAAGGAGAGTCTAGTCCCCTCCACTTACATTTCTCATTGTAAATTAGTGCACTGGCATTCAGGGTTTGTAGAACAGTCTGTGAGTACGGCTAATCCCTCCTCCTCTGCTGACATACAGATCAGTTTTCCATGCCCAGGAAGCTTCTTGGGTGACAGCCAATAAACCTCAATGTGCTGTGATTGAGAGCTCTTATTTCTACTCAATTTTCTTTTGAGTAATTTCTCTCTTAGGAATCTACCCTAAGGAACTAATTAGGAGTTGAGATGTACACATGTACATACAAAAGATGTCGACCATAGTGGATTTTCAAAAACTTTTTATTTTGAGTTAATTTTTAGATTAACATTCAGTTTTACAGAATAATATTGAGACATTCCATATACCCTTCCCCAGTTTAACCCAGTGGTAACTGTCTTAGTCTGTTTGGGCTGCTAGAACAAGAATACCACAGACTTGGTGGTTTAAAAAACAAACCCTTATTTCTCAGAGTTCTGGAGACTGGGAAGTCTAAGACCAAGGCACCAGCAGATTACATGTCTAATGAGAGCCCCTTTCCTGGTTCATAGATGGCTGTCTTCTCAGTGTGTCCTCACATAGTAGAAGGGGAGGAGGAACTCTCTGGTGTCCTTTTTATAAGGGCACTAATCCCATTCATGAGGGCTCTTCCCTCCTGAATATCCTCCTAATCATCTCCAAAAGGCCCCACCTCCAAACACCATCCCAACGGGGATTAGGTTCAACATACGAATTCTGAGGAGACAAGAACATTCAGTCTATTGCAATAATATCTTGTATAATCATAATCAAGGAATTACCATTCAAACAATCGACAGATTTCACTATTTTGTGTGCACTCATTTGTGTTTATTTAGTTCTATGCAATTTTATCACATGTAGATTTGTGGGATCACCACCATAGTCAAGACATAGAATAGTTCCATCACAAGAAATGACGTTAATTTTTACAGTAAAAAAGTAAAAACAACTTCAGCATCCAGCATTAGGAGATTGCTTACATAAATTATAGTACAGTTATAGAGTAAAATATTATTCACTCATTTAAAATGGTGAATACATAAATATTATAAAATGTAAAGATTGTTTAGTATGGGAAAATGTTTATAAGACACAAAGTTTTATGTATAATATATATATTTTAAAGTAAGTGTTGGGACTTCCCTGGTGGTCTAGTGCAGGGGTCCCCAACCCCCAGGCCTCGGACTGGTACAGGTCCGAGGCCTGTTAGGAACCGGGCCGCACAGCAGGAGGTGAGCGGCGGTCAAGCTAGCGAAGCTTCATCTGCCGCTCCCCATCACTCCCCATTGCTCCCCATTGCTCCCCGTCACTCCCTATTGCTCGCATTACTGCCTGAACCACCCCACCCCACCACGCATCCATGGAAAAATTGTCTTCCACAGAACTGGTCACTGGTGCCAAAAAGGTTGGGGACTGCTGGTTTAGTGAGTAAGAGTCTGCACTCCCAATGCAGGGGGCCCAGTTTCGATCCCTAGTCAGGGAACTAGATCCCACATGCATGCCGCAATTAAGAAGTCCACATGCCACAGCTAAGAAGTCCACATGCCACAACTAAAAGATCTTGCGTGCCTCAACTAAAGATCCAGCATGCCACAACTAAGACCCAGTGCAGCCAAAATAAATACATAAAATAAATTAAATATTTTTTTAATATAAATTTATTTTTTATTTTATATATTTATTTTTGGTTGCTTTGGGTATTCATTGCTGCACGCGGGCGTTCTCTAGTTGCAGTGAGTGGGGACTACTCTTCGCTGCGGTGCATGTGCTTCTCATTGCAGTGGCTTCTCGTTGCGGAGCACAGGCTCTAGGTGCACGAGCTTCAGTAGTTGTGGCACGTGGGCTCAGTAGTTGTGGCGCACAGGCTTAGTTGCTCTGCGGCATGTGAGATCTTCCCAGACCAGGGCTCAAACCCATGTCCCCTGCATCAGCAGGCGGACTCTTAACCACTGTGCCACCAAGGAAGCCAATAAATAGTTTTAAAAAATAAAAAATAGGGCTTTCCTGGTGGCGCAGTGGTTGAGAGTCCGCCTGCCGATGCCGGGGACACGGGTCCGTGTCCCAGTCCGGGAAGATCCCACATGCCACGGAGTGGCTGGGCCCGTGAGCCATGGCCGCTGAGCCTGCGTGTCCGGAGCCTGTGCTCCACAATGGGAGAGACCACAACAGTGAGAGGCCTGCGTGCCGCAAATAAATAAGTAAATAAATAAAATAAAAAATAATGTAAGTGTTGAGGAATACTTGAAGGAAATATGCTAGAAGTTTCTAACACTATCTTTTGATGGTAGAATATGTTGTGCTTTTCCTGTTTTATTTTTGTGTATTGTTCAAAATTTTATATAATAAGCATCTATTATGGACTGAGTGTTTGTATCTTCCCCCCGAATGTTGAAGCCCTAACTCCCAATGTGATAGTATTTGGAAGTGGCGCCTTTGGGAGGGTTATCAGGTATAGACGGGATCATGAGTGTGGAGTCCTCACGGTAGAATTAATGATTTTATAGGAAGAGAGAGAGAGAGATCACTCTCTCTCTGCCATGTGAGGACACAGAGAGAAGGCAGCTGTCTGCAAGCCAGGAAGGGGCCCTCACCCAGAAGCAAATCAGCTAGCACCTTCATCTTGGACTTCCAGCCTCCACAACTGTGAGAAATAAATGTCTGTTGTTTAAGCCTCTCACCCTGTAGTACTTTGTTATGGCAGCCTGAACTGACTAAGACAGCACCTTTTAACCAAGAATGGTGTTGCTGGGCAGGGGGAGGTGTGGGAAAATACATAGGGGGGAAAAAACAAAGAGAAATCAAAACAAAAAACATAACTAAATAAAAATAGCGATTCAAGGCTAAAACCCTAAAGTGAAGAGGGACTGCTCTCTGGGCAGGCAATTGTTCTGTTTACACCTGGGCTCCAGCCCCGGGATCCAGGGGCTGTGGCCTCTTTTCCCAGCCACCCAAAGAAGTTTAGAGGAAGTCTTACAGGCTCTGCAGCTCCCAAGCTTAAACTGGGTGCAGCAGGAAAGTAAGGGCATCCTCTGGGCCTCAGCTTTATTTATCAAAGACAAGGAGGCTAGAGAGACTGAGTGGCAGGGGCTGGGGATGGGGGCTGGGAGTGGAAGCAGCCAGCTAGCTCACCCTTGCCTGTTCCACACTCACCTTCCAGATCTGCAACCCAGGAGGGAGAGGAAGGGGGTGTGGGGAGTGAGACAAAGGATGGGTGGAGCGTCTGCTCAGGCCAACTGCTCAGGCAGTGAACTGTGGGAGAAAAATGAGGGCAGAGTCTGGGCCTGGAATCTGTCCTGCCCCGGCCTAAACCTAATCTGCCGGGAGACTGTGCCCTATCTGATAAGAGTATTGGCCTGAGAGTCAGCCATCTGAGTTTCAGTCTAACTGTGCTTCAAAGCAGGGCAGTGTGGCTAAGCCAATTTGATGTGGCAGACATTTTGACATGGGAGACATTTTGATAGAATTGAGTCAAAATATAAAATTACCATTTAAATACTATCAAGTCGCTTATAAAAGACATATCCAACCCTTACTTTCCATCTGATGCTCACCCTACCCCTGACTTTCATTCCATCATTAACCTTGACTCCATTCCTGACTTCTACCATGTCTCTGAGCCCCTCTCCGTCCTTGATTTCCAAAGGTGAGAGCTGGCATTACCTGGGGCTCAGAGTGGAATCGAGGATGTCTGCTTAACATGTGTCACTTGACAGTAAAAAAAATATACAAATTTAATGATTTGGTTTTTAGGGTAAATTTCCTCAGATGAATAGTGCTACTTCAATGCATCCATGGTTGAATGGCTGCTTTAAAATCTGCTAAAGGTGTTGGAAGTACTTTCTAAACAAAGTGAGAGATCTTAGGGAGGATTCCCAAGTGAAAAAGCCAGAGGTCCCAGAAGAGAGAGAAACAACTCCATCTGGGAATGAAATACCCTAGAATCCCTGTGAGGATATGGGTGGTCCGTCTGCCTGGAATTCTGCCCTTTGGGAGGCTGCCTGCCCTTTTGCCATCCCATGGTTCTAGGAACAGTCAGTCACAGTGCCATGCCTGCCCCAGGCATCAGAGGTGGGCCACGGCTCAGGCCTGGCCAATTTCAGTACCTAACTCCTGTCCACAGTGACTGGTCCAAGAGGAGGGTACGGAATCCAAGCAGAGTCAGCCTACTTCCATGGGGTCTAACAATATGATCCCTGGAGAGAACATCTTCAGGATCTTCCTCCAGGATCATGGACTGTAAGGATGAAGGGAATCTGGGGCTGCTGGCAGCCATGTTGCCACCATGCAGTCAGCAACCCCACTTCAAGCTTCCTAAGCCAATAAATTATTTTTGTTTAAACTGGATCAAGTCTGTTTTCTGTCAGTTGCAACGAACAGACCCCTAACACATTATTCCACTCTTTATTTTGGCACTTATGGAGATCCCAAGACTGCCTAAAGAGAAGCCTCTTATTGACAGGCCCTGTCCGCTTGTCAGAGCCCACGGTCAGACCTCCCACTCAGGAAAGAGATCCTCTGTGAAAGGAAAACTTACATGCTTCAGAGGAAACCTAAACCAGCTATCTGTGTATACGAATCAACCAACTCCTTTATTCATAAATGTCTTTCGATCAAAAAGAGATGCATAACTAGGCATATATTGGTGAAGTTTCTGACCTTTGAGGATAAAGGTCAGCCTCCAAAGTTTCTGGAAATAAAGGACCAAGACTTAGATTGGCATCAGATCTCTTACCTACAATACTGTATGCTGGAAGACAAAAAAGTGAGGTCTTCAAAGTTCTGAGAGAAACAATGAATTTGAACCTAGAATTCTCTCCCCAGCCAAATGAGCATACACAAGATTGAGGTCCTACAAGTTTCACTCTCATGCTTCATTTCAAAAAAGTATGCATACTCTAGCAAAATGGAAAAGGAATCCCAGCACGAAATGGACCTGAATGGGAGACAGGAAAGAGAGAAACTAACCTTAGAGACTTACGAAGGTGGCATTTCATAAACTGAAGAAGAATGAGAAGAGCCTCCATATTATTAAATCCAGGTGGTGGATTTAAAGGTGTTCCTTGTATTTTTATTTTAGCTTTTCTCTGTTTGAATTTTTGCATAATTTAAAGTTGGAAAAAATAGAAGCACAAGGATTAGAGAGAAAAAAAATAACAACATATATCTATATGTCAACAGGAAAAAAGAGGCAGTTAGATGCTAAGATGAATGAAAATAGTGGCTATTTAATGTTTTGTTAATAACGTAGGTATTTCCTAATTTACTAGGTTCTACCATCTAGATATTTAAACATATGCACATTAGAAAACGTGATTTTGGGGTTGCACAACAACCTGAATGTACTTAATATCACAAAACTGTACACTTAAAAATGGTTAAATGGTAAATTTTATGTTATATATATTTTACCACAATAAAACATTTAATGAAGTGTGATTTTTAAAAAATTCAGTATTTTCATTATTTTTAAAAAGTCTAGCTGGAGCTTTCTGGGAAGCAATAACTTTTGTTATGAAGAAACATTTATATGCTGCAAGAACCATTTTTGTATGTGTTTCCTTGTACACGGGTATGTGTGAGCAAGGATTTCTTTAGACATATGCCACTTGCTGATTGGAGGATATGAGCATCTTCGACTCTATATTTCCAGGGTGGTTGTCCCACCAGAAGGGTATGAGTGGTCCAATGCTCCACATTTTTGCCAGCACTCATGTTTTCAGACTTGCACATTTTGGGTGTGAAATCTGAGTCTCGCTTTTGTGGAGCAGGGGTAAGCAGTATGTGATTTGTCAGCCTGGCTTCAAGGGTCAGGACAGCACCCAGCACCTGGTCCAGCAGTGACACAAGCAGGTATGATGTTGGTTGCATTACATTGGCCAGGGACATTTGTCCCGTGGGAAGTGCTTTGTGTTAAGGGGGAACCAGGGTGCACCATGAGGACCTGGATAGGAGATACATACCAAGAAAAGTAAAACTAACAAACCTGAGGAATAGATCCACAGCTGACAGCAGACAGGAGAGAGAAGATGCTGGGGCAGCTGGTATGAGGCCTACAAAGTAGGATTCTTAGAGGAGGACAGTTAGCAGCAATGCTGGAAAGAGTAGAGGAAGAGAACTCGGTGAAGAGAAGGGGGTGAGGGGTCATTTAAGAGACTATAGCCTGGGGACTTCCCTGGAGGCACAGTGGTTATGAATCCGCCTGCCAAGCAGGCGACACGGGTTTGATCCCTGGTCTGGGAAGATCCCACATGCCAGGGAGCAACTAAGCCCGTGTGCCACAACTACTGAAGCCCGTGCACCCTATAGCCCACGTGCCGCAACTACCGAGCTGCGTGCTGCAACTACTGAAGCCCACATGCCTAGAGCCTTGCTCCACAACAATGTGAAGCCTGCACACCGCAGCAAAGGGTAGCCCCCACTTGCCGCAACTAGAGCAACGAAGCCCCAACGCAGCCTAAAGTAAATAAAATTTTAAAAAAGAGAGAGAGAGAGAGAGAGAGAGAGACTATAGCCTGTTCCAAAGCTCAAAGGCAGGAGAAAATTCTTAGGCAATGAGGGAGAGAAGAGGGGTGTGTTTTGCAGAAAAGAATTCAAACTAGAGATTAATCAGAAAATAAATTGATTCATGCCTCAGTATCTTCATTCATAAAATCAGAATATTGATGTTACCTGTCTCAAAAAATTGTTGGGAAAGTTACATGAGATCTCTAAGGCACTTGGCATAACGCCTAGAAAAAGGAAATTCAGTAAGTACTAGCTCTTGTTAAAGCAAGATCTCCTTAAACCAAGTCGTCCAAGACCACGTAGCTGATAAATGGGTGTCCAGGATTTGAATAGTTTCTCTGATTCCAAAGCCCAAGCTCTAAATCCTAATACCTAATAACTACTGTGCTATACCTAATAACTACCATTTACTGAGCACAGTGCTCCATTCTCTACGTTCATTATCTCATTTAACCCTTGTAACATCCTCGAGCTGGGTATCGCCGTTTTACAGAAAAGGAACTTGAGCATCATTTAACTCACTTGCCCAAGTTCACACAGTTGGGACTCACACCCCGGCCTGCCTGGCTCCAGTGCCCTCTCCCCAACACCACACTGGAAG
The DNA here is from genome assembly GCF_005190385.1 of Monodon monoceros. Lineage (NCBI taxonomy): Eukaryota > Metazoa > Chordata > Mammalia > Artiodactyla > Monodontidae > Monodon > Monodon monoceros. The sequence continues at coordinate 160,874,714 of NW_021703774.1, read as the reverse complement.
TCAGGAGGCTCGGGTCCCAGTCCCAGATCTGCTACTGATCAACCTGTATCACTGAGCCTCAGTTTCTTCACTTTTTAAAATAACAGGGGCTGGGATAGAGAATGGTCTCTCTGGTCCCTTTAAACTCTACTGTTCTGAGAAGGTGGGTTTGATAAAGTCAGACAGCAGTCCAGGTAGGAGGGAGGGGTATGTCTGAATCAGACAGGACCCCCATCCCTGTCTGACGGCACAACATCAACCAACAGAGATCCAGAAGGGCCGAGAGATGAGTCCGGGTCTCCAAAGCATTAGTCGTCGTCTGCTCCCACTCCCCAGGGGACGAGAAGAGACGCTGCTCCAATTATACTGGGATGATGAGGGACCTTTAAGATGATGAGAGGGTGGGACAGGAGGTGTCAGAGGATACAATGGGACATCTGACTCATTCAGCCTGGAGAATAGAAGGCAAGAAGGGCCAGGCTTCAAGTCTCCAGTGAGTATGAGGGCTGGGTGGCAGGGTAGAAAGAACAAACGGTTAAGACTCAGGGTGTCTGGGACCTGGTCCCTAGTCCTAGCTCTGCCACTAAAAAGCAGTATGACCTTTGTTTGACAAGTTACTTTACCTCTCCAATCTTCAGATTCCACACCTAATAAGTTAGGGAAATAACTTAAAAAAAAAACACCCCACCAATTTCTACAAAGAAATGTATAATATTATAGCTAAAAACAACTAGAAATGGCTCAAATACCCTGGCAACGGAGAGAACTGCTAAGCAGACTCGGGGAGGGGGAGGGGAGGCGGGGGAGAGTTGATGCAACAGAGTATTAAAATGCCATTTGGAATGCTGAATAATAACAAACATTTATTAAACACTGACTACATGCCAGGCACGAGGCAGAGGTCTTGACACACATGATCTCATTTAACATCCTCAAGTATCTTTTGAGGTAGACGTTATCACCATCTTTCAGATGCATTAACTGAAGGCTGGAGAGGCTAAATCACCCAACAAGTTGATAAGTGATGATGTCCTCAGGACTCAGACCCAGAGGTCCATCTGACTCGGAGGGCCGTGCCCCTAACCTTTACACGCTACTGCCTCAGACTGTTGGATGTGAGGACCACGCAGAAATGCATATATGACACAGTGTTAAGTGGGGAGAAAAAAAACCCTCTAGAGTGCTTATGTTAATCTAAGAACATTGGCATCAACATTAGGTTTGGAAGTTTATAAATAACAGGCAATTTAGGATGCTGAGAACTTACTCGGGGCTGCTAAAGTTTAGATATTTCTGCTTACTTGTTGGTAGAGATGATGAAACGTATAATACCTGAGTGAGGGGGTGAGTACTGATGACAGGGCCTTTCTGGTTCTAATATTTCTTCTCCTAGGTGAGCAGATGTTGCACTGCTTCTCAACCTTGGCTGCATATTGGAATCAAGTGAGAAACTTTAAAAACTGCTGGTGTCCTGGTCCACTCCCAGAGATTCTTATTTAATTGATACAGGTGCAGCTTTGGCATTGGAAGTTTTAAAATTTCCTCACGTGATTCCAATATGCAGAAACGTTTGAAAACCACTGGTCTACCTGATAAAGGCCTAACTCCTTCACTTGGCATAGAAGGCCTTCTCTGATTTCTTCAGTAAGTGCCCCTATATCCCTATTTCTCACCTGTTTTCTCCAAGCCAATTACGATGTCCTGACCAAGCTCTGCTCTAATGTTTACATTTCTGTGCCTTTACATGTTATTTCCTCTGCCTGGAAGGCCTTTCTTCTCCCTCATCTACCTGGAAAACTCCATTCGTCTTCAACAACAAGGCAGCCAGCCTCCAAGATGGCCCCCAATAATCCCCACCTCGTTGTATTCATGCCCTTGTGTGGTCCCCTCCCACACTGAATAGGCCTGACCTGTGTGGATATGATGGAGTATGACTTCCAAGGATAGGTCATAAAAGACATTGCAGCTTCCACCTTATCCTCTCTTGGATCACTTGCTTTGGGAGAAGCCAGCTGCCATGTCTTCGGCAGCCCTATGGAGAGCTCCACGTGGTAAGGAACTGAGGCCTCCTGCCAACAGCCATGTGAGTGAGCCAGCTTGGAAGTGGATCCTCCAATCCTAGTCAAGCCTTCAGACGACAGAAATCCCAGCTGACATCTTGACTGCAACCTCATGAGAGATCTTAAGCCAGAACCACTCAGCTAAGCCATTCTAGAATTCCTGAGCCATAAAGCGTGAGATAATGTTTGCTGTTCTGAGCTGCTAAATTTGGGGGTGATTTATTATACAGCAATAGCTAACTGATACAAAAGACAGGTTCAAGTATATGATACTCTGTGAAGACTTTTTAGCCTCTCCTCTGCTGAAGTTGAATCGAACACTGTGTGCCACTTCTGAGCTTGATAGGCTCCCTATTATAGCACTCATCACATGGGGCCCTCCTATGACTTGCCTTTCTTGCCCTCTAGATCCAGTTCCAGGAGGACAGGGCCAGCCATAATGCAGGCTTCAGTAAGCACTTATAGAATGAATGAACACATATGAGAACGGCCATTTGAGTCTAGTCCAGGCTCCTTCCCTACAAAAACTCCAAGGTATGGTGGCTGGAAATCATGGATGTCATGGTGAATGGGTCCTGAGGATTTTCTTAATAATTCGACAAAACCCTTTACCCATGGATGTATCTAAAGCACTAGACTGGAAGTCAAAAGATCTGGATTTTAAAGTCTGGCAACTACCTGATGAATTTTTCTGAGATTTGGTTTCCTCTTGGACCAAAAGATGTAAGGGCTCTTCCAATTCTAAAATTTAATGATTCTATATTTCCAGCTAGCAATTACTCCTGATCCATAAAAGAAGGTAAAATAGGGTAATAGTGTTCAACCATAGCAAGCGTTTTCAAAACCCTTGCATATCAGAAATACCCCTAGAGTTTATCTCACACACACACACACACACACACCTGGTCCCCACATTATTCCTTCTGAATGAGCTTCTCTGAGTCTCTGGAGACATGGCCAGGGCATCTGTATTTTTATATAGTTCCAAAGTGATTCTGATGTGCATCTAGAGCTGAAAATCATGAATCTACAATATGTGGGTTACAGACTTAAAATTTTTTTTCTGCCAGCTGGTTGGCTCCATTGTTTATAGAGTACAGTACTAATAGATATGTTGTCTGAACTGTTAACTTTATATGAGTGGATGGATGGATGGATGGATGGATGGAACCAGGCTACCTCTACTGCTAGAAAAGCAACTCAAGGTATACTGTTAGGACTCAGTCAGGTCTTCAACAGTTATGACTCTTTGCATGACCCAACTGCTTAGGACATTTACTGGAGATCAAACTGTGGGGTATTTTAGCTTCCATAGGGTAAAGAACTGCTTTCTTTTTGCTAGATAGGAATGAACAGGAATTAAGAGCACTGCTTTTGGAACCCAAAAGTTTAGGTTCCTGGCTCCAGCACTTACATACATGCCCGGTGACTATGGCTGGACTAGCAAATCTTTGTGAACCTCACTCTCCTGATCTGTTGTATGGGCAACATGCACTTCTTTCCAGGAATGTTGTTAGGGTTAAATGCCACAAGGTAGGTAAAACACTTAGCACAGTATCTGGCACAGAACAAGTGATTAAGTAGTAGCACACTATGGCAAAAACAAAATATGGCCCTTTTATTATTAACAGCAACATGTACTTGTCTAGTGCTTTGTAAATTACAAAGTGCTCTTACATTTTATATTGAAACCCTCTCCCCCCAAAAAATCCCGAGGTGGGCAAGGCAGACCTTAGTGACCCCATTTTACAGAAAAAGAAAGAAAGGCTCAGAAGGGTTCACTGGCTCTAGATCAAATGGCAAAAGAAAGTGTCAGTGTCTGAATTCAGACCTGGGTGTGATTCCATGAAAATGAATAATTATACATGCACACTTGGCAGGATGAGCATCTAGGGACCATCTGGTTTAGCAGGCTGAGGACTGTATTTCTGAGCAGCTTCTTTTTTTAGATGAAAGCAAGATGGGAAAAATAAGCTGGCAAACTGCTTTCCTTCATTCAACACTGGTGGGATTTGTGCTCAGTTTTGCCCTCTTTTTAACTCTCAAATGCTACATGTCCATGGATCTCAGTTTACTCCACCTGCCCTTGGCCGCTCTGTCACTGGCTCTGCCCTGGGCCCCACAGCTGGGACCTGGGAAAACCAAAAAAAAAAAAAAAAGGAAGCAGGAGCAGCTGGAGACATCTGAGGGCTGGACGAACACCAGCTGCTCCCAAGTCTGGCTGGGGAACAAGAAGCCTGCTGATGGGTGCATGTGGGGAGGGGACAGCAATCTCTGCTCCCCATGTCAGTCAACAAGAGGATGCTTTTCCCATCCAACAGATGGGTCCTGCTCCTGGAATAATGTAATAAAGTGAAATACTAAATATGGCACAGAATCTATGTCTCTTGGGGAGCAGGAGGCCAAGAGATCAAATGTTAGCTGAATCTAATCAAGAAGGCTCTCGTAGACGAGGTGGAACTCGAAATGGGCCTAAACGAATCGTGGTGTTTGGATGCACAGAAAAGAGGCTGGGAGGCCCCGCAAGCACAAAAACATCACGAGAAAGGGCATGCATGTTTGTCTGGGGGATGGGTGGGCATATTAAGGGGAAAAAGAAAAATGCATGGTAAAGAAGCAGAGGACAGGAGAGGTGAGGCGAGAACAGACAGCGAGGGGCACAGATGCAATTCTACGGAGGAAAGGGAATCTTGTAGATTCTTGACAACTCGGTGACGGAGACTCAACCACCACCCCACATCCCAGCTGGCAGATAGGGAAGCTGAAGTCATGAGAGGAAAGCATACACACAGGTCACAGAGTGAAGGACAGGGAGAGAGTCAAGACAAGAACCCGGGGCTCCAGACAATTAGTTTGGTCATCTTTCTGTTAGACCACACTTCCAGGCTGGTATTTTGTTATGAAAATGGTGTGTCGGGCTTCCCTGGTGGCGCAGTGGTTGCGAGTCCGCCTGCCGATGCAGGGGACACGGGTTCGTGCCCCGGTCCGGAAAGATCCCACATGCCGCAGAGCAGCTGGGCCCGTGAGCCATGGCCTCTGAGCCTGCGCGTCCAGAGCCTGTGCTCCGCAATGGGAGAGGCCACAACAGTGAGAGGCCCACGTACCGCAAAAAAAAAAAAAAAAAAATGGTGTGTCAGGCAGATCTGGCGGCAGAATGCAAGGGAAAAGAGAGGTTCGAGTCCAGGAGGCTGTAAAAATTATTCCAGGGTGAGTTGATGGAGGGACGAAACTCAAGTGAAATGGAAAGGATGGGCTGGGCGTGAGCACCATGGCGAGGGAAGAAACAAGAGGACTTCACAGGAATCGGATATGGCAGCGAGGGAGAGAGCTGTGCAGAGGTCATCCATAGGCCATTCTCAGGCCTGGGAGTTTCTCCTGAGGAGGTCACGGGGCACTTTAACCCCCTGACCTCAGACTCAAAGGCAGCAGACAAAAATTCATAAACTAGCCTCCATAACAAACTCCCTATCCTCAGGTCTTCGTCCCTTTGGCCAACTTCTACACAGACCTTCTCTGAGTCTCCCACTCAACATTTCAGGACCTTCAGTTTACATCTGGTGCTTAGATGTGTGTGTTTGGATGATAGGGTGTGAAATTAAAACCCAAACCAGAACCTAGGAGTGTAGCCTCTCCCTGGTGGTGAAGAGAACTTGCACAGCTAGAACTGTGGTGTGGATTTTGATTTTTTGATGTGAGGAGCAGGGAGATCAGAGCGAAAAGAATGGAAAAAATGTCTCTCTCCATCCAGCTCCACCTTCCCACGACAGTAGTAGCCGAGTGGCAGTTAGCAAGCTTCATGTGAGGAAGCTCACTGAAACTGGAGAAGCTGGAATAAGAATTAGACCGAGACCATTTGGGGCCATTCAGCACAAGGGCAGATTATACCTAACCTTATGGGTATGTAAGGAGGACCAAATAAAACAATACTAGTGGGGCTTCCCCGGTGGCGCAGTGGTTGAGAGTCCACCTGCCAATGCAGGGGACACGAGTTTGTGCCCCGGTCTGGGAAGATCCCACATGCCGCGGAGCAGCTGGGCCTGTGAGAAAAAAAAAAAAAAAAAAGAACAATACTAGTGATGGCTAATGTTTATTAAGCCCTTAATATAGACACTGTGCTAAGCGCTTAACATGCATTATTTCACTCAATTATTACAACAACCCTAAGAGGTAAATACTACCAGAATTCCCATTTTACACATGAGGAAGTTGAAGCTCATAAAAGTGAACAAATTAGCATAGAGTCACAGGGCTAATAGCGGTGGAGTTGTCTGATTTCTGACCATGTTCTTCGTCCCTGAACTGTTTTCCTCATCTGGCAAATCAGCAGAGCACCTGGCCCACAGTCCTCGGCAAAGCTCAGTTCTCTCCCCAAAACCCACCTCTCAGTAGCACTAAGGATATTGCTGAATCTCAGTACAAGTCATATAGAAATTGCTGGAGAGTTTGACCTTCTTGATTCAATCTCATGAAATTACACTCCTCAGAACTTGACAGTTTATTTTTTCTGTAAATTTATTTATTTATTTATATTTATTTTTGGTTGCGTTGGGTCTTCGTTGCTGCATGCAGGCTTTCTCTAGTTGTGGCGAGCGGGGGCTACTCTTCGTTGCGGCGCGCGGACTTCTCATTGCGATGGCTTCTTTTGTTGCGGAACATGGGCTCTAGGTGCGCGGGCTTCAGTAGTGGTGGCATGCAGGCTCAGTAGTTGTGGCTTGCCAGCTCTAGAGTGCAGGCTCAGTAATTGTGGCACACGGGCTTAGTTGCTCCGCGGCATGTGGGATCTTCCCGGACCAGGGCTCCAACCCGTGTCCCTTGCATTGGCAGGCAGATTCTTAACCACTGCACCACCAGGGAAGTCCAGAACCTGACAGTTTAAAGAGATGGGGAAGGTGCAAAACCAAGTGTATCTATTAGGCCGTATGGCCCAGTGATTAAGAGCTTGGATTTTGATGCCTAAATTCCAGTTTTGCCAAATTCCTTCTGGTGAGAGCTTGATCAAATCACTTCTCTATGGCTGTTTCCTCATACATAAAATGAGGCTAATACCACCTGACCTCATGGGCTTACTGTGAACAGCAAATGAGATGGTGCAGGTAAAGCTCTGAGCAGTCTGGGACACACAGTAAGGGCCCAATAAATGTTAGCTATTACGATGATGATAATACCATTTTCCATGCAGCTATGGCCAGGGACATTTCGCCTCTGCATCTGCCTGTGATGGGACAGAAGTGAGCTTCCTACTGACTTCCTACATCCCAAGTACAGAGTATGGGCCTCTCCTGTCCGTCTGTCACTTTGCAGGCCCAGGGGTAAGTGGTACCCCAGAAGAAAAAGGGGGCAGACGAAGGTCCCCACAAGGCCAAGACGTAGAGTTGGGATCCATCAATTGACATTTCAAGAGCCCAGTAGTCTTCTTGAAGAAGGGCAAGCAGGGGAGCTGTATCAGGACACATGCTGGCAAGGGGCTTGGGGAGTGCTGAGAGCATAACAAGAACCCCATCAGTCTTAGCCTGACACGTCCAGGAAGTGGGAGGGATGAGGAATTTCATCCCATCCTGTATTTACTTACCATCCTTCCTGACTGACACACCACTCTGTGCACAGAAACTTCACAATATACCTATACCATTAGGATGCCTCCACAGGTACGGTCCTGTAACAGGATGGGGAGCAAGAAGATGCAAAAGAAACCCAAGACATCTTCTTTGCTTTTGGAAAGGATTCACTAGAATGCAATTTATCAGCACATGTCAATTAATATGCAGGATTACCTTGCTTATTTAAACGGCCATTTAACTGGTGCCCTCTGATTCCCTGGAAGCTAACAAAAAACTGGACAAAAGACCAAAGGCCTGTGATACCCCCTCTGAGCAGTCAAAGGAAGGATTACAAAGTCTAAGCACTAAAGGCAGTGCATTCTAGTTGCAGGAACGTCCCTAAAGCCCTCTCTCAGTGACTATTTAGTTTTACTTGAGACAGTTGTAAATAACATGGCTGATCAGAAGTTATAAATTTGAAGTGAACAGGGAGAGCTGCTGGGGGGTGGCACAGTCAAGGCAGTGAAGAGTAATGGCTGGCAGGCTGACCACAAGGGAGACAACACAAACTATGAAAAGCAATGAAAAGAACTAAGAGGCCAGCAGCTGGGAGCCACGTAGTGTAGGTGCAAACAGCTCTCCATATCTTCACAGATCAGAGGGCGCCACTGCGCTGGCATTAGACCTGGTCACAGGTGGTTTTGTTCTCTGGGGATGGTATGGAATGTTAGGTACGGCCAGATGATTAGCTTTGGCCAATGAAATGTGAATGGAAATAATGAGGGTCATTTCTGGGCAGGAGCTTTAAGGGCTAAGTGGGTGCTTCACCATGTTCTCTTCCTGTTCCACCATGGCCAATGGCAACATTTCCAGATAATGGCAGCTCTGCCAGCCTGGTTCCCCAAGTGAGGATAAAAATGATGCAGAGGATGGGCTTCCCTGGTGGCGCAGTGGTTGAGAGTCCACCTGCCTTTGCGGGGGACGCGGTTTCGTGCCCCGGTCCGGGAGGATCCCACATGCCGCGGAGCGGCTGGGCCCGTGGGCCGTGGCCGCTGGGCCTGCGCATCCAGAGCCTGTGCTCTGCAGCGGGAGAGGCCACAGCAGTGAGAGGCCTGCGTACCGCAAAAAAAAAAAAAAAAAAAAAAAAATGATGCAGAGGAGAGTCTCGAGCTGACCCACAGAGGACAAAAAGCACAGGCAAGAAATAAACTTTTATTGCTTTCTGGGATTGCTTGTTACCACTGTATAACTGAATCTACCCTGACTGAAACATTCTAAAAAGTTAAATGAGGTCAGATCACATTAAGAAATGTGAGCATTATCTTTTTGGTAAATTACCCTTCAATATTATAGTCAATATAATGTTGTGTGGCTTAAAGGATAATTTTCAGTGAGGAAAATTCACCTACTCCAATGACATCAGATAAATGAGTCATTACCAGAACATGAACTGAATAGAGGAGATGGATCCAGTTTCCGAACAACTTCTTTCTCTAGGAAGGGTCCAGGTCTTTACAAAATATACCTGCATTATTTATGGGTCTAAGGCAGAATTTGGGTCTCACGCTCTAATGCTGTCAGAACTGACTTCTCAGCGTCTGCAGAACCAGCCCCAGGCACAAGGGATGGCTTCTACTGGTTCTGTGATTGCTGAGGGGCTCTGGTCCCTGTCTAGGGGTTAAAAGGCCCTACAATATATCTGTATGTGCTCTCATAGAAGGAAATCCATAATGTGTTCTTGAGTAAAAACATCGAGGCAACAACTTGAGAAGGTACAGCCTTATTAAGTATACATGGAACATTTACAAAATTGACCTCACACTGAGGCAACAAGCAAGTCTCAGAATGAAAACCACGTGGGTCATTTTCTCTGACCCAAAGCAGTTAAGCTAGAAAACAACAGCCATAGGGTAACTAGGAAAATCTCACATGTTTGGAAAGTAGGAAACATACTTTTAAATAATCCATGGGTTATACATCTTTTCACTTAATCCTCCTAACTATTCAGAATGCAGATCCTCATTTTAGAAATGCAGGAACTGAGACTAAAAAGAGAACATAATTTGCTCAAATTTACCCAGCTAGCAGTGGTGAAGCCTGGACTCAAAACCACGCTATAGAACTCTACAGCCAGGGCTTTAACGATATTCTCCTTATGCTATGTCTCACTGGAATCCACAGATCCTCCCCAGGTAGGTCCACAGCCTCAATGGATCTGGTGTTTCACCTCTGAGAAAGAATAGCTGTTGAGAGATGGGAGACAGTCCCAGCTTGCTTTGGTGACACTGACCTTGGCCCTGTTGCATAGAGACGCATTTCCTCTTGCTCTTGCTTCCTCTGGGGTGCCCTACTTGGACCAAGGTGAGAGGTCTAGAGTAGTGGAGAGGGGTGTTTCAGGTTGATGTTCCCAGACAGCTTTGAACTAGATCACTAGGAAGACTTCCTTTCCTTTCAAAGTTTTTTTCCACATGGGTACAAGTGGTAAGCAATCAAAGAAAGACAGAAGGAAAAGTTACTTCCAGATGGCTCCCCATCTTGCTGTAATGCAGCTTAAATACAGAAAATATTCTAGGCAAACATATCATTAGGCAAACATGAGTATTAATATCATTCATATTAAAAATGGAACAGAATGGAAATTCAACCTATATCTTGACTTAAATTTGAGACTAAGGCCTCAGAGCCAGAAGACAACTACAGCACCCTGATTCTGAGCAAGTTGGAGGCTCACGATATCTGAGGTAAGAGGCAAGACCAAAGTGTTCCTAAGACTTCTCTCTAGGGAAGGCTTCCTGAATTTGAACCGACCAAACTCCCTCACTGTTGTGGTGAGGGCCTGATCAAATGGCTACTTAACAATGTTATTCTCCCTTCTCCACCCCAACCTACGTCTGTTGTTTCCTGTCAAGCTACATTTTCAGCAAAACTCTAAGACATTCAGAGCCTCTGAGGTACCCGTTGCCCTTCAGCCTCTCTCCTTATGCTATCAGGACAATGCTGTCTGCCCCTTCCACGGGCTCACAAGTATAACTTCATCCTGACTAAATGCCTGAGACTATGTTTCATGCAGTGAGAAGGCTTGAAAATAAACAGAAAATCTGATGGTGGTCCATATCCTAGAAAGCTACCTAAAGTGTTTAGAACTCACCAAGCAACACTGGGGAGGGAGAAGGGGGAGGGGGAGGAAGAAATAGCAGCAGGTTGGGCTAGAGGTCCGGACAGTGGGAATTTTCCCTCCATCCTTTGGCTCCATTTCTTCCACTGCAGAAGCCACACTGGCCCAAGATGAGGGAGTCAGCTGGCTGGGTTAACAGCGTTCACAGTGCTCAGCCTGGGGCTTGGGTCCTCCCTTGCCCCGTCCCACTGCTTGTTCCCCACACCATCAGGGCTCAGTCCCCAGAAAGTCAGTTTGCCAATCAGTGAGTGACCCAAGTCCCAACATGAGTTTACGATCAACAAGTCCAAGATCCAAGTACCCGGTTATCCAATCAGCAGTGTGATTATATCCTCTCAATCTGTGCAGAAGGGTCATGATGACCACTTCCTGATAGGAGGACATGGGTGTCCCTGGGCAGGCCCCCAATGGGAACTCATCTCAGTGACCTTTCACAAATGACCCGCTGTGCCTACAGGCTGGACAGATGGTGTGGGGCCCCTGGGGTTAGTGATGGTCCGATGCCTTCAATGAGGTTGTTCCATTGGTCATAGTCCTCGTTAAGGTCTGAATGAGAAAAAATCCAGGTTAGGTAAACGGTTGTAAGGTTAGATCAAAGAGTAGCTACCATGGATTTACTGGGTCACACTAGAGAGAGGAGCACCTGGGATACTAAAAGGACTGGTTACGGTGGCTGTGATGGTGGAAGAAATAATGACAACTACTATTCATACATGTGCTTCATAAATGACTTGCTTGACCCATAACAACTCAGTAACGATAATAATAACAGAAGGTAGCACTTATTGAAGGATAACTCATTCCAGGAACTTTGCTAAACATGCATTGTTTCATTTAATTTTCATAATATCCCTATGTGTTAAGTACCATATTGGCCCTATTTCACAGTTGAGGAAACTGAGCCTCGGTGAAGCTACCTGATTTGTCCAAAGCCATTACAGATGGTGAGTGGTAGAGACAGAATTCAAACCCCGGTCAGAAAGGGTGAGAAAGTGGAAAGCCCACTTCCAAGCCCATGGATATTGCTGAGCAAGAACAGATCCTTCACACGCCAACCAGTGAATGTGGAAGTGGGGCCATGTCAGTGAAGGGCATAGGACAGCAACATCATGAAGCAGCATAACACCGGGTACAATTCAACGGAGGGCCCTGGGACCACGAGCAGATGGATCTAATGACTTGGCGAGAACAGTCAGAAAGGGTCCAAGGCCGCAGGCTGAGGGAGTAGGACACAGCTGAGCAGGCAAATGGTGTTTTTGTTCAAAACAAACAAAAAACCTGGGACAGAAGGCAGCGACCACTCTCCTTCAGCTTCAGATCCCCAGGGCCCTGCCAAGAACCTGGCATGGAACAGGTCCTCGGCAAACAGAGCGACATATTCATTAATACAAAAATTACCGAGCACAGCACTATGTGCCACGGTTTGTTCTTGGTGCCAAAAATACAGCCACAGACAAATAGAAACCCTCATCCTCTCAGAGCTCACAATCTAGGAGGCAGAGATAACAACAAACAAAACAAACTACATAGGATATGAAAAGGTGAGCAGCGCTGTGGCAAAAATGAGAGCCAGACAGAAGCAGTGCTGGTGGCCGGGAGATGGGGGTGACAGGAGGAAGGGACAGTACAATGGTTTTTTGGGTTGTTTTTTAATAAATTTATTTATTTATTTATTTTTGGCTGTGTTGGGTCTTCATTGCTGCGCACGGGCTTTCTCTAGTTGCGGCGAGCGGGGGCTACTCTTCGTTGTGGTGCGTGGGCTTCTCATTGCAGTGGCTTCTCTTGTTGCAGAGCATGGGCTCTAGGTGTGTGGGCTTCAGTAGTTGCGGCACGCGGGCTCAGTAGTTGTGGCACACGGGTTTAGTTGCTCTGCGGCATGTGGGATTTTCCCGGACCAGGGCTCGAACCCGTGTCCCTTTCATTGGCAGGCAGATTCTTAACCACTGCGCCACCAGGGAAGTCCCAGTACAATATTTTAAAGAGGGTTGTCAACATGAGTCTCACTAGGAAGGTGAGCTTTGAGCAAAATGTGGAGGTGGGAGTGAGCCATGAGACTACACGGGAAGAACATTTGAGGCAGCAGGAACAGCAGTGCAAAGGTGTGAAGCGGGAGTGTGCCTGGGGTGTGGAGGCTTGTGCAGCGACAGTGAAGTAGGCCCGGGAAGCAGCCGCAGGAGGGACGCTGGGTGTTGGCTTTGTCTCTCAGAGAAATGGGAGCCACTGGAGGATCCTGAACAGCGGAGTGACAAGATCTGGCTTCCTTTCTGAAACAATCACTCTGGCTGCTTCATTGAGAAAGGACTGTGTAGGGTGGCGGTAGGGAGATGAGTTAGGAAACTCTTAGAGTGATTTAAGTGAGAGAAGAGTTGGACAGAATGGTAGTTGGGGTGGTGACCAGTGATTACTTTCTTTTTTTAAAAATAAATTTATTTATTCATTTATTTATTTTTGGCTGCATGGTCTTCATTGCTGCGCATGGGCTTTCTCTAGCTGTGGCGAGTGGGGGCTACGCTTCGTTGTGGTGCGCTGGCTTCTCTTGTTGCGGAGCACGGGCTCTAGGCATGCAGGCTTCAGTAGTTGTGGCATGTGGGCTCAGTAGTTGTGGCTCGTGGGCGCAAGAGCACAGGCTCAGTAGTTGTGGCTCACGGGCTCTAGATCACAGGCTCAGTAGTTGTGGCGTGCGGGCTTAGTTGCTCTGCGGCATGTGGGATCTTCGCGGACCAGGGCTCGAACCCATGTCCCCTGCATTGGCAGGCGGATTCTTAACCACTGTGCCACCAGGAAAGCCCCAAGTGATTACTTTCCATTTGTATTTTGAAGGTAGAGCCTATAGGATTCTCTGAGGGATTAGATGGGAGGTGTAAGAGAAAAGAATGGGGACTTTGGTTTGAGTAACTAGAAGGATGGAGTTACTATTAACTGAGGAGGGAAAGACTGCAGTTGAAAGCCGTTCTTGTGTGTGATGTCCTTAAGAAGTCGAGATGTTGAGTAGTGGGTTATATAAATCTGATGTTCATGGGCGAGATCAAACTGGAGACATAAACTGGAGAGTTGTCAGCACAGATATGGCATTTAAAGCCATGAGACTAGATGACATGAGGAGATACAGGTAGAGAAGCGGTCCAAGCCCTGAGTCCCGGAAGCAGCAAAGCAGATGGAGGAGGAGCAGACACTGAGGGGGAGGAAGTCACAGGGGGACGTCTTGGAAGTAAAGACAGGGCTTCACAGAGGAGGGCGTCGCCAACTCTGTCCGCAGCTGCTGAGGTTCCAGTGAGATGAGGAATGAGGAGAAGTGATTGCTGGATTTAGTGCTGTGAAGGTCACCGGTGACCTTGACAAAGGCAGTTTTCATGGAGGACTGGGATGCAAAAGGCTGAATAGAGTAGGTTCAAGAGAGAATGGGGATCTTCCCTGGTGGCGCAGTGGTTGGGAATCTGCCTGCTAATGCAGGGGACACAGGTTCGAGCCCTGGTCTGGGAAGATTCCACATGCCACGGAGCAATTAGGCCCGTAAGCCACAACCACTGAGCCTGCGCGTCTGGAGCCTGTGCTCCGCAACAAGAGAGGCCGCGACAGTGAGAGGCCCGCGCACCGCGATGAAGAGTGGCCCCGGCTTGCCACAACTAGAGAAAGCCCTCGCGCAGAAACGAAGACCCAACACAGCAAAAATAAATTAATTAATTAATAAACTCCTACCCCAAACATCTTCTTAAAAAAAAAAAAAAGTCTCCAAGCCAAAATTTATTAAAAAAAGAGAATGGGAAGAGAAGAATCAGAGAAAGTGAAGACATTCTTGTGAGGAGTTCGCTATCATGAGGAACAGGGAAACAGAGTGGTAACTGGGGGGCAAAGTGTGGGTCAAGACAGATTCTTTTCAAGAGAAATTTCAGCATGAAATAAACCAGCAGAGGGGAAAAATTGATGATCTAAGGTAAAGAGGAAAGAATTGCTGGCACAATCATCCTGAGCAGACCAAAGAGGGTGACATCCACCATGCGGGGGGAGGGGTTGGCCCAGTTAGGCGACCGGAGCAGGAACCTCTAGGAACCAGACGGAAAGCTGAGTGTGTGCAAAAAGGTAGGTAGATGCAGCGTTGGGATTTTGAGGAGGTACTGACTGCCTCCATTTTCTTAGTGAAGTGGGAGACAAAGTTAAGCAGCTGAGAGACAGGATGGGGGGGAAGGTGTTAGAGCTTTGAAGAGAAAGAAGAAGGTGTGAAATGTCTTCCAGGAGAGTGGGAGGGAGGATGAGTAGCTGGAGACAGGAGCTGCATGTAGTTCGTATGAAAGAAACACAAATCTTCTTAACAGAAGGTAACACAATCCCTGTGTCAGCGGAACATGTGCGCTCAGAGGTATTTTTTAGGATCACAGGTATTTTTTAAAAGTGGTGAGAAGTTCACCTGAGCCACCTACAACCTATTTTAGTTTCCCACGTGACAATGTACTGTGGGAAATGGCCACCAAAAAGCTTTTCTTTCTTAGCAAAACTAATTACCCCAAGCTGAGAGCCTTTGCCTTTTTTCACTGTCCTATCTCTTAGTCACTTGGATACTGCAAGAGCCTCCTAGCTGGGCTCTTTGCTGGGCAGCTCTCAACCTGCCCCATTTCACCCATCCTCCATGATGCACCCAGACTACAAACACAAGTCTAATCATGACAATCCCTTGCTTAGAACCCACCAAGGACACTCACAGCCCAATTCAAACTTATGGGACTTCCCTGGTGGTTCAGTGGTTAAGAATCCGCCTGCCAATGTAGGGACATGGGTTCAATCCCTGGTCCGGGAAGGTCCCACATGCCACGGAGCAACTAAGCCTGTGCACCACAACTACTGAGCCTGCACTCTAGAGCCCGCGAGCCACAACTACTGAAGCCTGTGCACCTAGAGCCCGTGCTCCACAACAAGAAAAGCCACCGCAATGAGAAGCACGTGCACCGCAACGAAGAGTAGCTCCCGCTCGCCACAACTAGAGGAAGCCCACACGCAGCAACAAAGACCCAATGCAGCCAAAAATAAATTTAAAATAAATTAAATAAATTTTTTTAAAAATTCAAATTTATTTCAGCAAATACATGGGCTTCTAGATCTGGTTTCTGCCCACTTCTCTACCTTTCTCTTCCAACAATTCACTATCCTGAACTCCAGATACACTAAACACAGCTTCTCAAAACTGACCAAGCCCACACCTGTCTTTGTGCCTCTGTCTAGAAGACCCTTGGCCCCTCCCTGCCTAGTGAGCGTTACTCATCTCTAACATTAAAGACAAGCATCGTTTTGTCTAGGGAGCCTCCTTTCCTAGCTGTCTTTTCCGTTCCATCAGAGTTAGGGCCTGTCCTCTGTGTCTCCCGAAGACTCAGTGCATCCCTGGGTCAGCAGAGCCACTGCCAGAACAGTGCAGCAATGAAGCACCTGGGCTTTCCAATCAGACAGCCTAGGGGGCATTCGGGCTTTGCCACTTACTAACCAGATAACCTTGGATGAATTACTTAAATTTTCTAAGCTTTAGTATCCTCGTCTGTAAAATGGAGTTAATAATAAAAGCACCCATCAGAAAGGGCCATCTGCAGGATTATACATGCTAATGTAACTAAAGTACTTAGCAGAAGGCCTGGCATAAAGCACGTCCTCAACAATCTTGCTACAATCTAAGACTCTCCTAATCTTCTGCTGGTCTCCAATAGTGAGTATCTTAGCTCGATGGACATTGCTACTCAGGGGAGAGCAATAATGCCATGGTGGGCTCCCCTGTCATCTTTAGCTCTTCCCTAATGATATGATGCCTAAGAGGAAACAGGGAAAGTGGGCTGAGCACCGTGTAATCAGGCCCCGTTAAAGTCTCGAGACATGGATCCATTCCTCTCCTACCAAGTGATAAGAATGATGCTCTAGGGCTTCCCTGGTGGCGCAGTGGTTGAGAGTCCGCCTGCCAATGCAGGGGACATGGGTTCGTGCCCTGGTCCGGGAAGATCCCACATGCCGCGGAGCGGCTGGGCCCATGAGCCATGGCCGCTGAGCCTGCGCATCCGGAGCCTGTGCTCCGCAACGGGAGAGGCCACAACGGTGAGAGGCCCGTGTACCGCAAAAAAAAAAAAAAAAAAAAAAGAATGATGCTCTAAGGTCTCTATTAACCCTAAAGGCTCTAAACCCATGCGGGCACAATGGCTCATGATGAGCAAGATGAAATGAACAGGCATAAATATTAAAATGTAAATTTAGGTTCAAAAAGTCAATACATTCGAAATAGGACAGATACATTTTAAAAGCAAAGTCAATCCAAATCAGATTTGTTTGGCACTTGGTGGAAAGGTTAATACACTCAGGCCATCCAACTAGAAGTCTAGGGTCCAGAGCTCAGAGGTGACAGTCCTGCTGTACCAGGCACTGGCCACACCGCATCTGGCATGTCGTGTTCAAGTCAGGGCAGCACACGTTAAAAGGCACACCAACAAACAGCACATCCAAAGGGGGAAATAAAGGCCCCACGGGAAACTGCACAGGGAACAGGTGGAGGTACCAGGCACATTTAGCTTAACGAACAGAAAACTCAGAGAGGACACCATAGGTGACTTCAAATATCTAAAGAGCTGCCATGTACAGCGGTCTGAGGCTTCTCGGGGTAGCTCTTGAGGGGATACCCAGGGCAAGTGGGGAGGAGTTACAAAGAGTCAGATCTTGGTCTTAGGTTAGAGTTAGGTCAAACCTAACTTCCCTTCTGAAGGAAGCTGCCTTACTGCCTAGCACCTGCTGAGGGATCAGCCTTGCACAGATAATGGTAGCCTACTCCATTCTGACTGGATCAGAAAGGGACCTCTGATCAAGAGAGCTCTGGGCCCGTGTTGGGCAGTGGCCTACAATGTGTTTTGGCCCGTAAAGATGAGCTGGTACAACCCAGTTGTTTCTCTTGGCAATCTGGTCTAAGAAATCCCAGAAGTATGGCGGTGAACAGAGGGAGCGGAAGATGAAAGGATGCCACGAGGGGAGAGGACAAGCCGCAAGGGGTTCAAGCCAACCGAAGTGATAAGGAAGCAGAAACAGTGAATACGCAGATGCTCTCAGCAAGAGTAAAAGTACAGAGTGGAAAGAGGAAAAATGCAGACCGGAGCAAAGAGAAACAGAGATGTCATGAGAGGAAGAGACAGAGAGACTGAGCCCAAGAGAGGGACAGAGAGAAGTCAGTCCTACAAGCTACCTCGGTTCCTGTAACTTTTCCCTTCCCTGCCTGGCCAGGTGTACTGTCATAAACAAACTCTCCTTCCTTCTTGAGGCAAATTAGTGGATCTCTAGTCCTTGTAACCAAAAAAAGCCTAACTAGAATATCAATTCTTAAAACTACTGAAGTTTCCTGTGACGGAGAGGGCTGACCCTCAGAGCAGCGCACTCTCCAAGCTGCGTGACCACACAGCAGGGAAGATATGAGAGGATGTCTTCTCTGGGTGGGAGGCTGGACCAAAGACCTCTACAGGTCTGGCCATTTGCTGGCCTGTGATTTATGACATTAGTCATCATCCTTCTATACTTTTTCTTTTTGTAAATAGCACTTCCACAATTTAGCCCATCTTCTATCGTCATAACCTCCTCCACAACACAGATAAGGTGAGTGCTAATGAGTTAGAACAGGTAGTGGAGTAGAGAGAGGTGAATGTTCCATTTACAATGAGGAAACCAAGGCTCAGAAAAGTTAAATGACTAGGCCAAGGTCATTCAGGTGGTAGAGACAGAATCAGGATCTCCAAACTTTCAGCTAAGTGTTCTTTCTAGAATTCTATGTAACTCTCTCCTTCATTCACATTTTGCCATAAATCTCCCTGATCCGAGACATGTCAGTATAGACCACTGTGCAGGGAAATCTAAGAGACCCCCCCACCAGCTGCCCCAAGAGCCCCAGTTCTCTCCTTACCAAGGTGCTTCTGCAGGAAGGCCAACATGGCCTGCACCACAGTCTCCTGACCTTTATAGGGGTCCAAGCTCCCATGGGTTTGAGTGGAGAAGAATTTAGCAATCCAGTTACCAGCCATAAAAGCAAAGTCAGTTTGACTCCAATGAACAGAACCACTAAAAGAAAAGAAAAACAAGTATCTGGTAAGGCTCTGGAGGCTAGGGCACATAAATATTTAAGCACCTACAATGTGCAAGGTGCTTTACATGCATTATCTCACTTAATTTTCACAACAATCTTGCAAGGGAAGTATTTTCCTCTTTGACAGACCAGAGGAGAGAAATGATCTGCCCAAGTTCACACAGCTAGTAAGGGATGGAGCTAGGATTTGAAAGGAGGTATACCTGGCTTCAAAGCTGCTTCAACTCCTAGACCATAAGGCCGGACTATGCAGGGAAAAGGCGGAGTCAGCTGGAGAGCGGATGGGGCTTTGAGGCGAGGTCTGCAGCACCTGCCATTCCCACGTTATTATAAACTATCACCCCATGGTTTTTACCCAGTGACTTCTGAACATTCACAAAACTTAACAGCTCCATCTTTAGCTCAGAACTGTACACAAAGTAAACAGGAAAAAGAAATAACTTGCCTTTAAGTAATCAGAAAAGTTACGGCAAGTGCTTGTAAAAGAGTGTTTCTAGATCAGAATTTAAGTCCTTTGACATCAAATGCACTTAATTTGAAGGTGAAATTCTCACTAGGTTCATTTCTAGCTAAATTACTCATAACTAAATTTACTAGTCAATTCAATGAGGGAAGGAAGATTTAAATGTTAAACTCTATTTGATATCATGCAGAAAAACTGACTTTAAAAGGGATTATTATCTAAGGTACATGCGAAAGTATAAAGAAAAATATAATGGATACTTGAGTATCCAGCACTCAGTTTAAGAAATAATATATCGTCATGAGTTAAATCCAGGGACTTCCCTGGTGGCGCAGTGGTTAAGAATCCACCTGCCAATGCAGGGGACATGGGTTCGATCCCTGGTCTGGGAAGATCCCACATGCCGCGGAGCAACTAAGCCCATGAGCCACAACTACTGACCCTGCGCTCCAGAGCCTGTGAGCCATAACTACTGAGCCCACGTGCCACAACTACTGAAGTCCGCATGCCTAGAGCCTGTACTCCACAACAAGAGAAGCCACCGCAATGCGAAGCACGCGCACTGCAACGAAGAATAGTCCCCACTCTCCACAACTAGAGAAAGCCTGTGTGCAGCAACAAAGACCCAACACAGCCAAAAATAAATAAAATAAATTTATTAAAATAAAAAAACAGAGCTAAATCCGCAGTTTTTGTGTACCCCTTCCCAAATGCTCTCCCTCCCCTCCAGAGGTCACAGTTATCCTGGATCTGAATGGCTTAGGGAAACTGTCAAGCAGTCCGCTGCTGTCATGAAATCAACATGAAAGGAGAGGGGCTGGCCCCAAGGAAGACAGCCTGGGCCAAGATGGGCAAGGGAAGAAGCCATGGCCTACTGAGCAGACCCCTAGCAGTCCGGGCTTTGGATCTGGCATTTCAACCGCCTGAATGAGTCCATAGGGCCATGACATGTAGTTACTTGTCATTTCGCTGAAATAGGACCTGGGATCCTTGAATCATGTGGGCTATTTGGCTCAAGTACAGGGCAGGACCAAGTCAGAGACTTGTCAGTGAGACTTTAGTCCTGCATCTGTAGCTCTAAGCCACTTCCTATGTAAAGTTCATTCTTTTTTTTAATAAATTTATTTATTTTATTTTATTTATTTTATTTTTGGCTGCGTTGGGTCTTCATTGCTGCATGTGGGCTTTTCTCTGGTTGTGGCGAACAGGGGCTACTATTTGTTGCAGTGTGCAGGCTTCTCATTGCGGTGGCTTCTTTTGTTGTGGAGCACGGGCTCTAGGCGTGTGGGCTTCAGTAGTTGTGGCACACGGGCTCAGTAGCTGTGGCCCACAGGCTCTAGGTGCAGGCTCAGTAGGTGTGGTGCACGGGCTTAGTCGCTCCGCGGCATGTGGGATCTTCCTGGACCAGGGCTTGAACCCGTGTCCCCTGCATTGGCAGGTGGATTCTTAACCACTGCACCACCAGGGAAGCCCTAAAGTTCATTTCTTAAAGTCACTCAAAATCTTCTCTCTGTGAAAAATGCCTCCTAAAATCAAACCATCTGACAGTGTTGATGATGGAAGTGAAGAGAATATGGTTTCTCTCAGGCAGAGAATAGATGGTTCATGGAAGATACCTGAATTTAGGTATTCATGAAGGTCTCTAAAAATCCATCTTGTGAGTGTCAAAGGTCTACTATATCCATACTCTTCAAAAGACTCAATAAAATTCCCAAATGAGATTAGAGATTCCTGGAGTCCACCCAGACCCACACTTCTTCCTCTCTAACACATAATCCCATAACACCCTGTCATAAAGTCATATAAGCTAGTGAATAAATCACTGTAGGTAGAGCTAAGTGTTAAAGAAGGACAGATATGAAATTCCAAAGGAATTAAGATTTTGAAATTCAGGAGGTATTTATGTATTCTATCAATGGGTAGAACTTCTGGATAATTTAGAGGAAATTACGGGAGCCACAGCTGAGCAGAAAATGGAGAGGCCACTGGGGATCATGATCTTGGAGTTTACTCACAGGACAGTTATGATCCTGGACTGATCATGCTGGGCACAAATCTTCTTCATCAAGTTGACACTCTCCATTGTCTGGAATTTCTCAGCATTGATGAAAAATATAGGGCCTCGGGCCGTGGGGTAAAAGTCACGTTCCAGAGGAAACATCCAAGCATCCAGAGCCACAGCACACCTGGAACAGGACCAGACACATGGAACTGCCACGTAGAAACTCAAGCAAGAACAATTAGGGTAGTTCTCCCTTCGGTGGGGTAAAAAGCTCAGAAAGCCAGGAAGGGGAACCAGGGCCCATACCCTTCAGTTAGGATCTTGGATAGAGATCACTTTTACCTATCGCCAAAAATCCTCTAGATTTTTAAACTCTCTGAAAACAAGGATCAGACCTCCTCCTTCTCTTGGAGCTACTCTCAGGCAGCTGACTTGAGTCACACAGAATGGCACTTCATTCATTTACTCATTCATTCATTCACCTCATCAAGTACCTACTATGTGCTTAGCCTTGTGCTGTGGATTTAGAGATAAATGACACAGTTGTTGCTCTCCTGGAGCTCCCAGACTAGCAGTGGAGATAGAACCACACAAGGTAGCAAAATACAATTTAGTGTCCTGATTGCACAAGCTGCTAAGTAAGCCCAGAGCATACGTGGCAGGAACGTCAGGGAAAGCCTCCTTGTTGCCACAACTCAAAGTCATGGCCAGTTTGTCCAGCAGAAATCTCTGTCACCAAGGGCAAAACTAAGGCCCTAAGATTAGCATCCTACTATCCCCCACCCCCAATGCTCCTCCAGTCTCCTCCATCTCAATAAAGGACAATCATCTTCCACTCAAATGATGGGCACACAGATGAAAAACCTTGATTCCTCTCTTTCCTTCACCTCAAACATCACTAAGTCCTGAAAATTCTAAAACCCATCCTGACTCCCTTCACTTCTCTCCATCCCACTACCTCCATCCTAAAGCAAATCCCTCATCTCTCACCTTGACTCTGAAATAGCCTCCTTCTATTTAGCCTCCTTGTTTCCAGTCTTATCCTGCTACAACCCACTCTTCACATAGTGGTTTTTAAATGTAAATAAGATTTTTCTATACTTAAAATCTTTCAGTGGTTTCCTATCATACTCAGAATAAAATCTAACTTCCTTACTCTGCAGAAGGCCCCATGACCGGCCCCCTGTTTATCTCCCTGATCACACCTCGAATTGCTTCCCCCTCGCTCACTATGGTCCTCCCACACTGAAACAGCAAGCTTCTTTCCACCTCAGGGACTTTAGCTGTTCCCTTGGCCTAGAATGATCTTCTCCTAGACCTTTATGTGGCTGGCTTCTTTGCCTTTGAGTCTAGCTTATGTCACTTTCTCCAGGAAGCGTCCACATACTCCAGCTTATCAGCCTATTTTACTTTCTTCGTTGCACTTGGGTGCCAGGGATTTGATTACTTGTTTGCTAGTCTCCTCCCACAGCAACATAATTCCATGAAATCAGAGACGTTGCTTTCTTCTTCACCACTGAATCCCCACCTCCCAAAACAGTACCTAGCACAAAATACATGCTGAATGAGTGTATGGTGTGTGGAGCTAACAGCAGCATCACTGGGAAACTCACCGAAATCGGGTCTCCTTGGCCAAAGCCAGAATAGCTGTGGCCCCTCCAAATGAATGTCCCATTACAGCCACGCGGCTCACATCAATGCTGCCCTGAGAAAGGTCAGAAACACAGGGGTGCATTTTTAGGAACTCTTCAAGGGCAAGAGGAAGAAACAGTGAGACAATGATGCAGAAACACAATACAGTGGGCGAGACCTCCAAAACCACGGTATTAAGCACCTCTTGCCCACTGGAGAGCAACGGGTCAGGCCATCCCTGGACTGAACAGCCTTCTGTAGGCACGAATTCTGAAAACCACATTTTTCATCTTTATTTTAATAATCTTGCCACCTATAATATCTGGACGAGGTAGATATTCAAATATCTATGAATAAACAGAAATTATATGACCTATCAGTATAAGAGCACGTTAAGAATAAGAACTGTCAGGAATTCCCTGGAGGTTCAGTGATCAGGACTCAGTGTTTTCACTGTGGTGGCCAGGGCTTGATTCCTGGTCAGGAAACTAAAATCCCGCAAGCCGCACGGTGCGGCCAAAAAAAAAAAAAAGAATAAGAATTCACTTTATTTAGATCCTTGCCTTATAACCAATCCAACCAGAGGGATGGATGACACGTGCTCCAAGTCAAGTACAGAATGGGGACGCTCCTACTGCCTCTCCACTTTGCTCTGAAGCAAGGACTGCTTGTACCAAAACCAATTCAGGTTCTACTTCCTCTGACATCTGTCCTGACTTTTATCTAGCAAAGTGAGCCTGCTCTCTCTAACGTGCTCTGCAAGCATCTATTTCTGGTTGTCCCCAGAAGCCTTCAGGACATGGTTATATAAAAAACCACTGCAGCTGCCTCCTAAGGGGCTCAAAAAAGTCTCTCCAGGATTTGCTGCCCAGCCTCTGCCCTGAACCCATGTTGTCCTTTGCTCTTCCCAACTTCTATCCCAAGTTTTTGTATCTAAATTCTCCCCTCTTTGCTCAGTACCTTTGGATTGGTCAAGGTTTCTTCAGCTTTTTTAATAAGTTAATATATCTACATAACTCTAAAATCAGGAGTATATAGAGAAGTCTCCTACCTACCCTATTCCCTGTCCACACAGTTGCCCACTCCCTACCCAGACAGGTAAGTTGCTTGCGTCTTTACAGAGCTTACTTATGCCTACACAGGTAAACATGAATATATACTTTCCCCCCTTTTACACTGTAAAAGCTTCCTTATTCTTTTTTACAGCTACATTTGATTTCACCATGGTACAGACAGCTAGTGATCACCAAAACTGTTCTTCTTCCTGGACACACAGCTAGACTCTATTTCCCAGCAGTTAGATGTGGCCTTGTGACTTGATGTGAGCGATAGTGGTCTTGTGATAGAATATGAAAGTGATTATCTCCATTTACAGGCATGGTCTATAAAAACTCTTCCATGCAAACCTCCATGCTCCTTCCCACTCCTGGCTTAACGTACATGGTGAAGTTGGGTTTCACAGGTGGAAGAGGGTGGAGCGATTAGAAGAAGGGAGCCTGGATCATGTGGGAGAGAAATAAATTTCTCTTTGTTAAGCCACTGAGATTTGGGGCTTACGTGTTACAGCAATTAGTATTATCCAAAATAATACATCCATTGTTCCATAATCTATTAAACCAGCTGTGGTCACTTATGGGTGAACATTTAGGATACTATCAATCTTTCGTTATTACAAACAACACTGGGATGAATAACCTTGTACATACATCATGTTACATGTGTGCAGGGATGTGTAAAATAAATTCCCAGAATTGGACATTGCCGGGTCAAACACTAGTGCATTCGTGCTGTTGAGAGCTATTGCCAAACTGCCCTGCATGGGGCAATCCGCACCCACACTGGCAACGGAGCAGAGGCTACTTCCCCACAGCTTTGCCGACAGGGTGAGTAATCAATTTTTGGATCTTGCTCAATCTTATAGATAAAAATTCACTTAGCTTTTTTCATTCTGTGTTTCTCCAAAAGGCTGCCTCTTAACTAATCCAACTACACATAGCCCGCCATCCCCCGATGTCTGTCTCAGGCCCACAGGCCCACAGGCCTGAACTGTGGTGCCTGGCCCTGTTTATCCGGTGGGGACTGATGACATACACCAATATAGCGGGCAAAGCTCTCTAGATTTCAGGTCCTGCCTTACCTCTTGGCCATTCAGGCTGATGCTTCTTCCTGGAAGACTCTTCCAGAGCCTTTAAAAGATATTTTCTAAAGAGGCTTTGGGGCACACTGCATAGGCAAAAAGCCCCAAATTAAAGTTTGACTCTACCACTTGCTTAGCTGTGTAACCTTGGGCAGATACTTACCCTCTTAGATCCTTGGTTTCTTTCTATGTAAAGAGATAACAATGCATATGTTTGTGAAAAGAGCTCTTATCATAGGAAGTCCTCATAAAGGAGTAATTATTTTATATTTATATATATATGTATATACCATTCTCACTCATACAATGGAATATTACATGGCTATTAAAAATCATGCCATAGGGGCTTCCCTGGTGGCACAGTGGTTGAGAATCTGCCTGCTAATGCAGGGGACACGGGTTCGAGCCCTGGTCTGGGAGGATCCCACATGCCGCGGAGCAACTAGGCCCATGAGCCTGCTGAGCCTGCGCGTCTGGAGCCTGTGCTCCACAACAAGAGAGGCCGCGATAGTGAGAGCCCCGCGCACCATGATGAAGAGTGGCCCCCACTTGCCACAACTAGAGAAAGCCCTCCCACAGAAATGAAGACCCAACACAGCAAAAATTAATTAATTAATTAATTAACTCCTAAAAAAAAAAAATCATGCCATAGAAAAATATTAACTGGAATAAGAAGACGTTCATACTGTGACATTCATACTGTTTTGCTAAATGAAGAATAGGGCCACAAAACAGCTTGTATTAAATAGTAACATTATTGTTTTTTTGTTTTTGCGGTACACGGGCCTCTCACTTTTGTGGCCTCTCCCGTTGTGGAGCAGAGGCTCCAGACACACAGGCTCAGCGGCCATGGCTCACGGGCCCAGCCGCTCCGCGGCACGTGGGATCTTCCCGGACCGGGGCACGAACCCGTGTCCCCTGCATCGGCAGGCGGACTCTCAACCACTGCGCCACCAGGGGAGCCCAACATTATTGTTTTTTAAAAAATGCATCTTAAAAGAACTGGAAGGACAAACATCAAAATATCCAAAAATTCCGTTTCTTTTTCCTTCATGCTTTTGTGTGATTTCTTGGTCCTCTAAATAAAGCCTGAGCTACTTTTGAAATTACAGAGGAAAGGACTGGATAGGGGAGGAAAATGTGCCTTCATAGGCACCAAATTCCATGGGGGGGACAGTTTCTCTCCTCCTGGGGGATTCTTGGGATTCCTTTAAAGGCAGGAATGAGCCTGCAGTAGACAACACGCGTTGTATGCGGCTCCATAGCTCTTCCTTTGCGGAACAAACCATCACTCCCTCACCCATGCGGCCCCATGGGGCTGTCAGTCCTGGTGCTCAAGTTCCCCTGACCCGGAAGTGGGTGTATAACGTAGGCAGGCCAACCAGAATACCTTATCCCTCTGGCACAGTGACTGGCCCAGAAGGGGCATGTGACCCAAGCAGGCCATGGCCTTTCCAGGTTGCTGAAAGCTACCAGAGTTTCTTTTCCTTTTAGGTCTGGAGCTGAGTTGAGATGCAGGCTTGGAATATGCCAGCAACCACCTTTCTTGCCTAATGGAGAGAGTCTGGTGAGAATGAAGCCCATATACACAGAGTGGAGTTGAGCCAGGAGAAGGGAGAGAGTGCCAGAACTTTGATGACAATGTTTGAGACCCTGGATCTAGCCATACTGGCCTGAAGCCAATCTGCTTTCGGTCTTCCTACTTAGTTGGGCCAATAAATTCTCTTTTGGTTTAAGCTAGTGAGTTAGGCTTCTGTTATTTGCAAGCAAGAAAGTCTTGATGAATAAAATGTGCTCCAGGTCATACCATCTGCTGCCATACCTTCAAGGTCATCAGATCCAACCCGCCAGGCACGGTGTTGAGGACAGTCTGCCCAGCAGCGGCCTCTTGCAGGACAGTTAACACCCTCAGGCACTCGCTTACCCTCTGATGCACCTGCAATAGACAGTGCCAGTGGGAGCTGGAATACTGCACAACCATCCAGCGGGGATCTCGCTCCCCTACAGAGCCGAGGAAGAACGCAGAGATGACGTGCCCACGCACATCTCATCCAGCACTGTGGTCCCCACACCCTGAGAAAGGCTTAGCTCCCTCACAGCCACACATGTAAGCACCACCTAAGAGCACAACGAAGTCAGCCCTGCTGTTCAGACTCTACCTACCTATCCGTGGTACACAGGGCTGTAATATGGGTATACAGTGTGCCATATGAAAGCACTTTGACAACAAAAGGACACAAAAGTGTTCCTATCATCAACCCAGTACTGGATTCGACTTGCCCACTTATAGCACATGTCTACTGTTTTTGTCTGCCTAGTACTCACCTGCCCTTACTTCTCTTGTTAACCCTGACTTTTGAGGATTGCCCCTCCCCCCAAAAATTTAGCAATGTATTTTGGATGGGAACTTCGTATTTTGGTACTTCTCCCCAGCCTCGGAGTCTCTATCCAGGATTTTTCATCTTGCGCCTTGGGGTAGAAGTTGGGGACAACCCCAAAACAGCCCTATTCTCTCAGATGGTGAGGGCAAACATGTGCAACCTCATAAGGTAAGCCAGTTAGCAGATGAGGCCAACCAGCAGAGGGACAGAGATAAGAGTGAAAAACAAGTCCCAATGGCATTTGGGACTAGCAGTCTTGCCCTTCCCTTGTCTGCTTATATAAGCCAACCAATTCTCCTTTTTGCCTAACAAGCTTAAGTTGGGTTTCTGTCACTTGCAATTGTAAGAGTCTTGATTAATACCTCATTTCTCTGATGTGACAAGCTCAGAACCACTATGACTAAGATTTCAAGAGAGGTTAGTTCAAAGTCTTCTTAGTGAGTGTTTTATAGGGAAGACAGGCTTAGTTACTCTCCCTCCCCACTGGCATAAGCCTACCTGGCAATTCCGAACATGGAATTCCTTCTCCCCTTCCTCAGTTTGACGGTGGGGGATCCATTCCTCCTCCAGTGACTCGCTGTTGGGCTGGTTTGCCTCTGGGGGCCGCTTGCAGAAACAGGTTGCTGCAGCTGACCCATCCCTGCAATACATGTGCCACCAGAGAGAAACCAGAAGACACTTGGACTTATTTCTCCCCTTTACCAAATCCTCCTTTTCAGCCAAGACATTCTAGATTATCCTTTAGCTAATAGGGAAAAAGATCGGGGGCACACATAGGAGAGTAGAAAAAAATGTGGATTCTGGAGACTGACCTGGGTTTGAACCCCAATTCAGCTATGTCACTTTCAGCAAGTTATTCAACATCTTTGAACCTTGGTTTCCTCACCTTTAAAATGAATATAACCCCTACCTTGCATAGTGTTGTGAGGACTAGAAATAATACATCTATAGGGAACTAGCCTATACCTTAGCCCACTGCAGGCACCCAACCCATGATGGTTCACTGTGACTGTCATCCCTCACCTGTGCTCTGGTACAGCAACCACAAAGCCATGGGAGGCCAGCTCCATGCAGAAGGCTGAATACAGTGTCCTAAAGATCCAGGAAGGAACCGAGAGAAGTGATCAAAAGAATGGCCTACCCTTAGCCCCTAGTCCAACCATGCTCTGCTAGTAGCCATCTCAAAAGATGGAATGGAGGAAGTTTCATTTGCAGCAGCCCTGGCCCAGGAGCTTTTTCCAGCCAGCATACCCCTGCTCTCACCAAGGCTCCAGGGTCCTCCTCCAGGGAGCATGTGCAAGTCAATCCACCGTGTTTTTCAACCCCATACACTGACGCATCTCCTCCACCCCCAACCCCAATAGTTTGGCTACTTCAAACAATTGCATTCTTATTGTCTATATATTGTATGCCTCCCAACTTAGTTGGTAAGCTCCTTGAGGACAGGGACTCGGGCTATTTCTTTAATATGCAAATATGCATCTGAGATTTAGCATGTGGGTTTTTTTGGTCTGTCCTCCAACTTTCCAGAAAAAATATGGCAGACACTGCTAATTGCCTACTCCAAACACCTATTTTTCCCTTCCTCCTTAATAATAGAATCTAATTTTCAGCTGAAGACATTGTCATGCAAAAAAATACGACATTTCCCAGCCTCTCTGCAGCCAGGTTTGTCTGTGTGATTAAGTTCTAGCCCAGCAATAGAAATATAATGCTATCCTCCTAAGTAATTTAAAACTTTCTAGTAGATATATTTTAAAAAGTAAAAAGAAAGAGGTAGAATTAATTTTAATAATATATATTATTTAACCCAATATAGCCAAAACATCATCATTTGAACATATAATCAAAATTTTTAAATTAATGAAATATTTTATTACATTCTCTTTTTTTTTTCATGTGAAGTCTTTGCAATCCAATGTGTGTTATACTTATAGCACATCTCAGTTTGGACCAGCCATATTTCAAATGTTCAATATGCACATGTGGTTAGAAGCTACCGATAATGGACAGAGCAGCTCTAGTCAATGGGATGTAAGCAGTTGTGTTATATAGAACTTTCAGGAGAGTTCTCCCTTCCTATTGCATAGACTGTGGAGGTGATGGTTAGACCTAAAGCAGCCTGGGTCATGAGATACCCTTAGAAATAGAAGCTACACGTCTAGTTTTCTGACAGCTTTGTAGAACTATCATATCAGCTCTGTCTACCTCTAGCTTTCTTTTTATCTGAGCAAAAAATAAATTTTATGTTATTTAGGTCACTATTGTTTGGGGTTTTTCTGTGAAATACAACTTACTCAGATCCTAATTGATGCGGAAAGTCAGTGTCTTAAGTTTCTTTGCACCTTCTCACTTCTCTCAGGGAGGCAAAGAACTGGACTTGAGAGCCAGAGATTTCTGATCCCTTCCCAGTTTAAACTGTAACTTTGGACAAGTCTGCCTTTCAGAGCCTGTTTGCTCATCTGTAAAATATGCATCCCCCTCCCCACGTACCTCACAGGACTGTGTGGGAACCAAAGGAGACAGAGGCACATTACAAATGGCTAGGTAATGTTTAAATATATATACTCCTCCCTGGGATGGGAAGCCAGAGGTCTGTGACTCATGGGAAGGATTTCAGGTCCTGAATTAACCGCAGATGCAACAAGAGGAAACCATGTCCCTTTACCTCCCTGCCCCTTTTCTTGGAATTTCACTATGGTTAATGAAGAGTATTTATAACTGATTCACCCCAGCTTATTGAGATCTGAAGCCTCAATACAGACTCTTAGACCAAAAAGACCACTCTAAAGTCATGTATTCACCTGCTCTCTCTATAAAATACCTGTCAGCTTAGGAAATAATATTTCTTAGCTTCTTTTCCCCACTAGACTACAATCTGAAAGCAGGATCTCTATTTTATTCACTACTGCAAACCCAACCCCAGCATAGCACACAGCAGGTACTAAATTTACTGAATAAGAAATCAACATTGAAAACCATGTTGGACTTCCCTGGTGGTGCAGTGGTTAAGAATCTGCCTGCCAAGGCAGGGGTCATGGGTTCAAGCCCTGGTCTGGGAAGATCCCACATGCCACGGAGCAACTAAGTCCGTATGCCACAACTACTGAGCCTGCGCTCTAGAGCCTGCAAGCCACAACTGCTGAGCCCATGTGCCACAACTACTGAAGCCCGTGCACCTAAAGCCTGTGCTCCGCAACAAGAGAGGCCACCGCAATGAGAAGCCCGCTCGCCGCAATTAGAGAAAGCCCGCATGCAGCCATGAATACCCAACGCAGCCAAAAATAAAAATTAATTAATTAAAAAAAAGAAAACCATCTTGCTGCCTTTCTAGCCTCATCTCCACATCTGCTCTCCACTTCCTGCCATGTGCTACAGTTATGTGAATCCATATTCAGTCTCCTCTAGTGGATGCAAATTCCTTGATTTGTTTATCTCTATATGTCCCACCTTCTTTTCATGCCAAGGAGCTGGCACAGAGCAGGTGCTCAGCAGATACCTGCTGAATGTATGGAACCTAGCAAAACATAAATATTCATAGGGAAACTACTATTTTCCAGGTAATGCCCTAGGCACTGGGAAAGATAGAAGACAGACATGGTCTCTGCCTTTGTGGAGCTTACAATCTAGTTAAAAAGGCAGACATTAAAGAATAATCACATAAGTAATTAATTCATTACAAGTACGTTAAGTACTGAGAGGTACTTATGAAAGCACACCACGGGAAAACTTAACCTAATATAATATAGGGGTCAGGATGGGTGTCCCTAAGAAAGTGACACCCAAACTAAGACCCTGAAGGTAATTTGGAATTAGCCAGGCAAAAGACGAAAAGGAGGAAGAGGAAGAGAGAAGGAGAACAGCAAGTATTCCAGGCAAAGGGAACAGCCACAAAGCACAGCACAAATGAAATCCCTGAGGCAGAAAGTAACATGGTGCCTTTAGGGATGTTTGTCTGGAGAGCTGGAGTAGGGCAAGTAGCAAGCAACAAGGCTGGAAGCTTTGTCCTGGACCTGCATTCAGGTAAGCCAATGACAAGAGCTGAATTAAGTTCAAAGGGCCATTAAAAAGATCTAGATAGGGAAGTGACATTCATTCATTCATTCATTCATTCAACAAATATTTATCGCGCATCTACAATATTCCAGGCACTGTTCTAGGTGCTGGAATGACAAGATCATATCTGGTTTTAAAATAGATCTGCCTGGCTACAGTGTAGACAATGGTTTGGGTGGGGGTGGGAGGTGTGAAAAGGCAAAAATAGATGGCTTTGTGTAACACTCTGGGACATAAACTAGACTTATACGTTGATGAATGAACTTACAGAGAGAATATTCACAAGCTTAAATAAGAACGCATGTACTACAGTTATTAAGCTATGCATATAACACACCAAGGTGTAAAAATCAGAATTCATGGGGAGAATTCTGAATGGATACTGACTTGTAAAACTTGGATCAGTGTCTCCCGAAATCTGGTGAAAGAGATCTTACAGTTCATCACCCCACGATCCTCCACGTAGAGAGACAGAGAGGAAAACTGGCAGGCGTGTGCACCTATTAGGTGCCTGTCTGAGTCCTCATAACCCACACTGTGGGAGCGGCATTCCATTTGACAGATGAGGAAATGTAGGCTCAGAGAGTTCTACCACAGTCCCGAGCTCACAGAGTGCGGTGGTACGGCTGAGATTTACAGCTGAGGCTGCAAGCTCCACGGGAGCAGGAACGAGTCTGTCTTCCTCGTCACCGTGCCAGTGCCCCAGGCCGAGGTGCCCTCAGTGTAGGTTGAATAAATGACTCTCTGACCATAAAGCTCAAGCCCCTTCTAGTACTTCTAGGCTGTTATAGAGGAAGAAAGCTAAAAGCAAGTATTTATATAAATGCCGGAACATGAGAAGCCAAGGATATAAAAGGCTCCACCGGGTGAAAGGGGCCTGGGGGAAGGCCTTCTAGAGAAGGTGGACCCAGTGCCTTGGGATGAAGCACGTGGTAGATAAGAAAACTGACAAATGGAAATACGCGTTTCCCTGCCCTTTGAGAATAAGGCAAGGAATATGACAGGCAAGGAATATGACAAGGTCTGGGGCAGAGCAGCTCTTACCTGAAGGCTCCCAGGCCATGGGAGAAGATGATCAAGGGGTATCCAGAGTCCTTTGTCTTAAAGGGGCCATTCCAGCTAACAGGCAGGCGACAAGATCCTAGCAGAGACAAGGGCTATAGAATCTCCGGCTGAATGCGAAGGGCAGCCTGGGCACAGGTGTGATGAGGACATGTGGCCCTCCTCTCAGGAGAACCACCTTTCGCCCGAGCAGCCCAGGACAATCAATCACCTATTCTTTCCCCTCTTCTCCCCTAGGGAGCATAAACACAACAGAAAATGGGCAGATAAATCCAAAGGGGAGGTACTGAACAACTTACAGAGTAAGTCCCTGAGATGCCAAGGCAGTGGGTAGAGTTCCTAACAGTGGGGCCTTTGGGGAAAGGGGATGATTCAATGTCATCTGACCCAGAAGAGGGAGGAGCTAGAGAGGCAACTGCAGGAGACAGTATGCTCCTTGGCAGTTAAGAATGTTTCTTTGATCTACACTATAGCTGGCACAGAGTGGAATTAATACGTGCTGGATAAATGAGTAATAGCCACCATCCATGGAACACATGCTATATCCCAAGCGCTGCACTAGAGTACATGTTTTACACAGGTCCCACACTATAACCCTGCAAAAGTATCAGATTTTCAGACACATTTTAAGTAACTTGCCCAAGCCCCACAGTAAACGATAAAGTCTGGATTCGAATCCAAGACAGTCTAACTCTATAACCAAAGCTCTTATGTACATAATTCTCTCCAACTCTCCATACCACACTGGCTAATGGATGCCCCACTACAAAAGGGCTGGGCAATGCAAACTGTAATGTACTGTGTCTGCCTTGGGATCTCCTAGGAACATAATCAAGCAGCTGGGAGAGAATCTTACCCACAACCATGTTGAACAGCAAACCTCCCCAGCGCTTATTAAACTTCAGGTAATCAGCCAGGCCAGTGCAGTACTCATAGCGGGGAATCCACAGGGGCTGCTCTGTGGTCGTTTCTGCCTCTTGGCAGGGGTAGAAGAGTCGAAAGAAGCTCCCCTGTAAGGAAGAAAAGAGAGCAGCAGCTCAGAGCAAGAAGCCCAAGCATGGCTAGATTTCCCAACAGACACATTCAGCAGGAGCTTGGGGCACCAGCAAAGCACCAAAACAGGGAAACTTTACCTTCAATTCATATACCTGAATTTTGTATTCAGAAAATCCAGAAAGAAGCAATTTTATGTTTAGCATACATGTAAGGCTTATGTCATTTCAAAGAGCCAACTGTATTTTGGATTACATCTGAGGGGTACTACAATATTCCCAATGCTTGAGATATCAAAAGATTTCAATCTGGCCCTGAGCCCAGGCCTGGAGGAGTCCCAGGAGCGAGGGATTAGCCCTCATGCTGAATGGGGTGGCATTGGTGTGTCACCCGGGACAATCCTCCAGGCTGACCCCTGGGAAGCAACAGCAGCACACTGATTTTACATGGGAGTAGCTGAGAGGTTACCAGGAAGTGTGTGCCTCTCACAAGGGAGGGGGGAGTTCAAGGCCAGCAGAGAATAACCTAGGAGCTGATGATGGGAAAGTCCCGAACCAAAGTACCAGAGGGAAATAGACGAAGGCAGGAGAGGAGAAAAAGGAGACTGTCTTCCTACCCGGGTCAGGGAGTCAAAGGTCAATGGCACATGGTCCACGGCTCTTCCTCTCATACACTCAGATTAAGATGAGATCCAAAACCTTTCCAGGATCAGGCATCTGCTCTCAAGACATTTGAGAGCTACCTTTGAAGCTAGAGGCCCCATTTCCTCTGAGCCAGAAAAAGAACCCATAATCTCTTGTCTATTGAGATGCTTCTAATTGGAAAGAGGCAGAAAAAGGTCAGGGAAAAGAGACCTGGGGGCTCTACAACCAAATCGAGACCAGCTCTAACTCAGTTTCCCCCCACCTGGAATCGCAGCATCAGACTCACTACCGATAAGTCCCGTGAGGACAGAAGCAGCGGAGACGTGCTGGAGACACTTACCTGGAGACTCTGACCCTCCATCACATCCCCACAGCCTACGAGGTGGGATCCCGTGACAGGTGGAAAGCCCACGGACTGGTTGACCCCCATTTCACCACCAGTTGAACTGAACAACGACCTGGGCCGTGGTTGAACTTGATGGCTGGAGGGTGGAACACAGAACAGCCTCTTGCTGGTTTCCTCTCAGCTTCCTGTTGCTTATTCGTGTCATCTGCCACCCCTATCCACCCCTCCTTATCACCCCTCCTTCCTGCCGGTGACTCAGTCAATCTTCCACATCATCCACTTTGCTACACTGCCTTTACTAAGGTTTAGGGGCTGCTTTTTCTGTTGTTGGTGGTGGAGAGGTAAGGAGATGGTCATGAAAAGGAAAGAGAGCCTCCATACTCTTCAAAACCCACTAACAAGTGTTTATCCGATTATGTGCCCAGCACAGCAGTAACTGCTGCATAGACTATAACACAGACCTTGTCCTCACGAAGCTAAGAATAACAATTACCACCATCAATTATTTACTCTGTGTCAGCACTGAACTAAGCTTTTTACATACATTGCATCATTTCATTCTCTCAATAACTGTCTGAGGGTTAGACCCTGTTTTACAGATGAGGAAACTAAGGCATGAAGAGGTTGAATAACTTCCCCAAGTCACACTGCTTCTAGGTGGCAAACTCGGGTCTGTCTAATCCAGACCTGAGCTCCTAACCCTCACTGACCCTGTTCATGGAGAGACTCAGTTACATATATACAAAATCACTGACCGAAACTATTAACTATAAAAGCACTTATGCTAGGCCTTGAAATATAAGGAAGATTTTAGAGGCAGGGGAGAAGGAAAGCATTTCTAGAAAGGACATAATGTAAGAGCAGAAAGGGGTAGAGATACGGAAGAGTATAATGTGGGCAGAAAATCAAACAGGAGCCTTCAACATGGCAGGTGTGCATGCTCTGACTAGAAAACATTCCTGTAACTTGGCTGCTTCTTAAATTGGGGTTAATGCCACTGCTGTCCGTCCCTCTTCAATCACATCATCACAGCAGCATCACGCTTACTCTGTGCCAGGAACTACACCAAGTGCTTTACATACATATATTATTTAATTAACTCCTTACAACAATCCTCTGGGACATGTGTTGTTATCCCATCTTACAGATAAGGAAACTGATGCTTAATAAAGCTATAGGTAATCTACCCAAGAACATACAGCTAGCAGAGCCAGAATTTGATCACGGGCGGTGTGGCTGTGACAGTGGAGAATGTGATCAAACTTCTTGATATCCACTCTATCCTGCCCTCCTACACAGAAGCCTTGTCATTTGGGTGGGGCTGATACCTCACTAACTTCTAGAGTTGGGCCAATCATCCCTTGGTATCCCCATCAGTAACCGGATGAAGAGTGGGCTCATGACATAAGTTGGTCCAACCAGAGTAAAGCCCAGGACTTTGGTTTGACGGTTGAGGGGGAAAAGTCCTTTCTTGTTTTGAGCTAGAGTGATGTGCGGCTATGAAGCCTTGAACTGTTGCAGCCACTCTGCTACCTTGTGGATGAAGCTACTTGTGGAGGATGGCAGAGCTGAGAGAATCATAGAGAAATACAGTCATATTTGTGAAGACTTTAAGAATCTCTGGATTAGATTGTACCTGAAACCTGAACCAGTCCTAGACCTCCTAGTTACAAGAGCCAATAAATCCCCTTTTTTATTTAAGCCAACTGGGTTTAGATTCTATTGCTTGAACCAAAAGCACCTAAACAGATACACTGAGTGCTGAGCCACATTTTCAGTCATTACATTATTCAGCTTTCTTTAAGATGCTCTGGGATGGATCAGAAAGTTCAGGTCAAAGCATGCCTGGGCAAGAAGAGAACTTAGAGATCATTTCTCCTCACAGTCATCCTCTGCACCACCACCCCCCCTCAGCCCAGTATATAAATGAGCTTTACTGATGAAGAAATCAAGGTTAAGAGGTTATGAGAGCTGCTCAAGGTCACCAGAGCTATTATAACACATAGATCTCCTCACTGCCAACTTCCAATTGTCTGATCTAATGGAAAACCCCAGACAAGCAATAATACTAATGTCATTCTATTTAACTTTGGAAGATAATAAGTGATATTCTTTCTACTACAGACTTCTTCATTTTGTTTCTCTGAAGCAAATTTAAAAATAAACCTAATTCATTTTTAAAAGAAGCTAAGCCCCTGAGGCAGTCAGTGGACCATTCATCCAAAAGGAAGCGGAACGTGTGCTGCTTAGTCTCAGACCCTGACCTTTTCCCCTCGAGGGCAAATGTACAGAGGACCCACGGCGGGTTGGGAGGGGGCACAGGACACGGCAGCCACGTGACAATGAAGCAGCGGCAAGTTCTCACTGCCTTAAAAGTGGGTCCGACAAAATACTGTGGGAGTTCCAAGAAGAAAGAGAGCTCCTTTAGCTTGGAAGTGGAGGGCAGGGGGAAGATGGGAAGATTGACTTTTGAGTAGAAGAATGTGTGAGCAAAGGCACAGAGGTGAGAAAGCACACTTGAGAAATCTCGAGAAGTTCGTGATGGATGCAAGGTGAGAAAGGACGATGTGATCAGATTTGGAGGGTAGCAGTCCCTCAAGTGCTAGGCTAAGGAGTTGGGATCTACTCTGGAAATGAGGTCGTGGACATGGGAGATATAAAGTCTGAAAGACCCAAGTTTGAGGCCCAGCTCCTTCGCTGCCTAGCATTCTTACCTTGGGCAAGTTACCTGATCACTCTAAGCCTGACTCCCCATCTGTACAATGGGAATGCTACCCATCCTCCTAAGGTTGCTATGGAGATAAAATGAAAGAATGCATTTAAAGCACCTAGTGTAGTACCTGGCTCTTAGGAAGTATCCAGGAAATATATGTTGATTGTGTGAAAAGTAGAAACAACAGGATCTGGCAACTAAGTGGATCTGGGGAGTTATGGGAGAGGGAAGAGCCAAAGATGAGTCAGGTTTCAACACTGCGTGACCAGAACGATAGTAGCGTCTTACAGGAAGAGATGTTGGTCTTAATCAGAACAGAGAGCACTACGTGAGATAGGAATCAGGATGAGGGCACTTGAGAACAGCCAAACAGAAGGGAAGCACAACTCTCTGGCAGTCCTGCAAAGTTTCTGGGAAGGTCATCAACTAAATTAAACTTGGAAATAAATAAAAACTAAAGAAGCTAATTGGCCAGAGTGCGGCTAACATGAAAATGAATCTGCATTCCCTGGGCTCATACTGACTGACGCACAAGTAGAATGGGAAGATGGGAAAATCCAATCTGACTTGCAAATTTTGCCTAAGAAACATCCACACCGAGCATCCAGAGTTATTTCTAATAAATGCCATGGAATTCTCCACGGAAATCAGCCCAGGTGTCTCTACCTTCTTTGGCTCACCTTATCTAAACAATTTGCGGTGGTGCCTGCCTAAAGGCCTCTCTACCCACCCAAACCTGTCCCAACCATCAAAGCCCAGTGAAACCTCTGGTCCTCTGTGAAGCTTTCCAAGTCCTTCCAACCTTCCCTCCTCTCAACTCTGAGTACTGTCTGCCTCCCTCACCTGATAACCAATCACAGGCTGCCTCAGGACAGCTCTTGAATTAGTACGTATTCTAGCAGTTTTCAATCAGTAACTTGCCTCCAATAAGTGGTCCACGTAGAATCTAGATCAGAAGTTCCTGAATCTATTATCACAATCAACTGGAAAACTTTTCAGGAATATAGGTTTTAGGGCCCCCATTGCCAGAGGTCAATTAGTTTATAAAGCTTCCCAAGCTTTCTGATCCCCAAGGTTCAAGAACCTCTGGTCCAGATGGTACCCAGGATTTTTCTTTTATTCAGACGTGTGCATGCAGCAAATATTTACTGAGTGTATATGGTATTCCAGTCCGCCATTTTCATATTAATGAAATGATAATGACTGTGATACCACTTGGTTTAATCCCCATGGCCGCCTAGAAGCATGTTCCTGCCAGTTACTAGGCTTAATGCAGTGCCCTGCATATAACCGGTCTCAACAGTCAGTTTATCCAATGAATGCTACTTAATTTTTTACACATGTATGCCTTACCTCTTCAGATATCCTACAGAGGTAGACTGTGTTTTACATTTCTTTAGAGTCCAAACCATCTATCTTCATGCTTTCTCCACATAGTAGGGACCCCAAAAATGCTTCCTTCATTTGGCTTTGATTTAAACCCTCTCAAATCTTTAATCTCTGTCTTTTTGATCTAAAAATTAGGCTATATGGTACAGTGGGGGAAAAAAAGGCTTTGGTGACAGTCTGAACTCCACCTCCATCACTTAACTGGCTGTGTGACCTTGAGCAAGGTCCTTCAATTCTAAGCCTCTGATAACTTCTCCACATGGTAGAAATAATAAATCACTCATGAAGCTGCTGACGAGGATTAAATGAATGTATGTAAAGCACCTGACATATAGAAGGTACTATAACCATAACAAACTACATGACCTCTCTCAGCCTAAGCTCCCTATAAGTAAAATGAGGACACTTCATAAGTGAAAATTAATAAGAAAAGTGATATTGCCTAGGGCCTGGTACATTTTAAGTGCTCATAAAATGCTAGGAATTAATTAACAATGTTATGTCTCTCTTTCCTCATACCCAGGTAAGCTTTTTTTTTTTCCGGGATTTTTGTGGTTTTCTGGATTAAACCCTTTGACAAAATGGTTTCTTTCCTCCTGGCCTTTTCGAGTCTGAGACACCCCTCCCCAAACCAGCGTCTACTAAACAGGCCCAGAAGAGCCCAGAGGGAACGGATAGGGCTTACACTGCAGCTGTCCATCTCCCGCTGGGGCCCCGTTTCCAGTGTTCAGGGACCACCCTTCTGCCAGCTGTGTGGACTTTTCATCACTGGCTATTTCAGGACAGAGTCCAAGACAAGCACTTCTCTGGGGCTTCCTTCCAGACAAAGCTCTCTGGAGTCTCAGAGCTCATTAGTCTGTGGTCTCTGGGGAAGTGAGGAACTAACATCCTGCTCTCAGAGAATGGAGACACCAAGTGCTCAAGGGGCAGGTTTGAGCAACAAGGGGACAGAGCTATAAAAGGAGCCAAGATAAGAGTTTTTCAGAGCATTAATAATTATAATAAAAATAATCTCTCGCTTGTGGAGGCTTTACAGTTTATAAAACACTTTCACACGTATTAACTTATTGGCTCCACAACACTGCCTCAAGCTAAGACGGAGAGAGCAACTGTCATCTCCATTTCGTATTATGGGTTGACTTCCAGTCCTGGGCACTTCCGTGGATTGTGAAAGAAGGAATGGTGACCCTTCTTTCACTAGTATGAAAACCAGGAAACTGAGGGTAAGAGTGAAGCACATAAAAAGTGTGGAGCACAAAGAAGGCCACGTTTCAGAGAGGTGATGCCGTGGGCTCGGGGTGGGGCTGTGGGCTCCGAACGAGAGAGCTCACCGTGGGATTCCAGGGGCGCCGGGAGTGAAAGAGCAAGATGATGGTGGGAGAATAAAGGGTGAGGGCGGATATTGGAGGTGTTTCAGTAGGAAACAGAAAAGATAAAGGACTAATGTGGATTAGTCTGGGATTAAGACGAGAAAGCCCCCCAAACCGACCTGGAAGGTGAGCAAGTCTTTAGGCCCCTCACTCCAGAATAGAAGCTTTCTCCAATCAAACTTACCCAGTCAAATAGACCTCTCAGAAGCAACCCAAATGGTCAACTCGACGGAAACGAGAAACTGCCCAGGAGCCAGTGGCCCTTTGGTAGTTGTAGTTTCCAGAACTCGAAATTAGCGCTTAAAACCATTTCCCACCTCTCTGTCCGGAACTATAACTTCCGAGGTGCACCGCGCAAGATTGCACATTACGACCCGCCCCCCAGGACTACGATTCCCAGAGGTCTACACGGCCCCTCGTCTTGGTGTGAAACCGCCCAAGTCCCGGAATGCGGTGTGATTCCTCCCCCTGGTGGTCGAGGAGCCGCCACCACGATTACAAAGCCCGAGCGGAGGGTTACTGCTTATAGTCCCGGTTAGTAACCCTCCGCCTCACCGTTCCTCAAATAATTCCTGGGCGTGCCTGGAGATAACCTGGGCTTTGCTTTATTCTCAGGCCCGTGAGGAGGAGGTCTGAGCTTGTTTGGGGTTTTTTTTTGTTTGTTTTGGGGGTGTTTTTTTTTTTGCGGTACGCGGGCCTCTCACTGTTGTGGTCTCTCCCGTTGCGGAGCAGAGGCTTCGGCCGCGCAGGCTCAGCGGCCATGGCTCACGGGCCCAGCCGTTCCGCAGCATGTGGGATCTTCCCGGACCAGGGCACGAACCCGTGTTCCCTGCATCGGCAGGCGGACTCTCAACCACTGCGCCACCAGGGAAGCCCGTGAGCTTGTTTTGTGTTCTCCACATTGTGCTTCCAGTGAGAGTATAAGACTGATCATTCAAATTAAGGGCGCATTTCCCACCAACCTTACCTGTTCACACTTGTTTTATTCCATTGTCCTTCTTCAGAAACTCATGGCCAAGAACTGAGAGGAACCTGAGAGATTCCTCCCCGCCCCTCCGGCCCCAGCCGCTCCATCCATCCTCACTTTGCTGACACTATGCTGATTCTTAGGGACACACTGGTGAACAAGTTACTGTCGCTAACCTTGAAAGAATTCACAATCCAGCAGAGGATTCCGAGAAATGAAGAATTACACGGTGATACGAGCTCTAATGGGGAAGACGCGAGGGGTTATAGGAGCCTTCTTGAAAGGCAGCACCTGCCCAGGCTTGGGAGAAATGGGATGGTGTCTTCAAAGTTTCTTGGAGATCTTAGAGAAATGTTAAAATTGAGAACTGAAGGAATAGGACTTAGCCAGGAGTACGGGGAGTATGAAGAATGTTTTACACTCTGGCTGGAGCACAGAGTGTGAGGGATGGGATAGAGAGGCACACCTGAGGAGGGAGGCAGGACCACATCCTCAGGAGTCTTGTAAACTTCCATAAGAAAACTGGATCATCCTGGCAGCTCAAAAACTTTCAAAAGGGCTTCCCGGGTGGCACAGTGGTTGAGAGTCCACCTGCCGATGCAGGGGACACGGGTTCGTGCCCCTGTCTGGGAAGATCCCACATGCCGCGGAGCGGCTGGGCCCGTGAGCCATAGCCGCTGAGCCTGCGCGTACGGAGCCTGTGCTCCGCAACGGGAGAGGCCACAACAGTGAGAGGCCCGCGTACCACAAAAAAAAAAAAAAACTTTCAAAGGCTTCCTACTACCTGCTGAATAAGGTCCCAACTTCTCAGCTTGGCATTCAAGGTCCTCCCCAAACTGCACCCCCCCACCCATCACCACGACGTGCTCTGAAGTGTTGCTCCTGGCGTCCTCTGACAGGAATCGCCTTTCTTCGGCCCTGCCCCGCCCCCAGCTACGGTCACCTCCTCACCAGTCTCAAGATGTAGCAGGTTCTCATCGTTACCTCCACACTTTTTTTTTTTTTTTTGCGGTACGGGGGCTTCTCACTGCCGTGGCCTCTCCCGTTGCGGAGCAGAGGCTCCAGACACGCAGGCTCAGCGGCCATGGCTCACGGGCCCAGCCGCTCCGCGGCATGTGGGATCCTCCCGGACCGGGGCACGAACCCGTATCCCCTGCATCAGCAGACGGACCTCAACCACTGCGCCACCAGGGAAGCCCATGCTTCAGGCTTCTTTAGACTCTCCTCTCCTCCTGACACTGTCACCACCACCATCCTTCCAGGAACCAAGATAAAGTCATCAGGAGAGAGTGATGGCAGCACCGCGTGTGGTAATCAAGCCCCAGATTTAATTAAAGCTGTGGTTGGTGGTGGTGACGGCAGAACATAAAAAGCTTAGTGC
The DNA here is from genome assembly GCF_005190385.1 of Monodon monoceros. Classification (NCBI taxonomy): domain Eukaryota; kingdom Metazoa; phylum Chordata; class Mammalia; order Artiodactyla; family Monodontidae; genus Monodon; species Monodon monoceros. The sequence continues at coordinate 160,832,347 of NW_021703774.1, read as the reverse complement.
AGATCAGAGATGGTTCTCTGGCTAATTAATCAGTGCTCTGCAGCTGGCCCAGATTACCCAGGACTAACTAGAGTCCCTGGTCCTGAGAGGGACAGCTGCAGTTTGTTTCTCTGTCTCCGACTCCCAGACTAGGCCATACTGGGGACGTTTGCTGGCCAGCTAAGTTTTAAACTTCCCAGGGACAGGGATGTCACAGCCTCCTTTACCTCCTTTGTCACTGTTAGGAAGATCTACCTTGGGCCCAGACTCCTGTTGCAAAATAAAATACTTGAGTTCAATTGCATTCCATTCCAATCTAGTCTTTTGGGGGATAAACAACCCAAACGCTTTAAGTTTTGAGCAAGTGGTTGATTTTCCAGGCTTTCATTATAGATCCCATCCTCCAACAGTTCAAGGATCTCTTCTGGTTGGCTACCATCCCACTCCAGCCTTTACCTTGTTGCTAAGTTACTTTAAGTTGGCATATGAGTGACCAGCTTTGGATTTCCTTTTCTCCCCACTACATGCTGAAGTTGGTGGACGACACTTTTTAAAATCAAACTATAATATGCATACAACAAAGTGTGTGAAGTGCACTAATACTAACTGTCCAGCTCAACCTTTAAAAAAAAAAAAAAAACATTTGATATAGCCATCACCTAGTTTGAAATGTAGAACATTTCCAATGCTCCCAAAAGTTTGTCTCATGCCTCTTCTCTGTTTTCAATCACTCACCCCCCCAGAGGGAGCCACTGTTTTTTGTTTCCTATCATCTCATTGGGACCCAGTTGGAGTCTGGGTGAATCCTCTTTTAACATCCTGCTAGCAGGTAGAGTGTATATGCTTGATAAAGATCAAGAACAATAACTGTCCTACTCTATTATTGTTACTATAATAACAGTAATAAGCACTAGAAATCAAGCAGTGAATAGAGAGATTAATTCCCTACCCACATGGTGCTTTCATTCTATTGAGGGGAGACAGATAATAAGCGAGCATATAACCAAGATAATTGCATACCATTAAGTGCTCTAAAGGAAATAAGATGCTTTGATGGAGAATAAAAGGAGTGAGCTACTCTCAGTAGGATGGCCAGGGAAGGATTCTCTGAGGAGCTGGCATCTGAGCTGAGCCCAACCTACCACTGGGCTCAGCTGCCCTAATACCTCCCATTTCTTGATTATCTGCTATGTGTCAGACATGTCATTAGGAACTTCCAAATCCTTTACCTCATTTAGTCCTCCTGGGAAGTATGTCATATTCTTTCTATTTTTCAGACAAGAAAACAGAGGCTCAAAGAGGTAGTAGCAGACAATGTGGATACCAGCCTCATAGCCCCTCATCCCTTCTCTGAGCCCCCGGTGTGGTGGTTTCCAGCAGCTGAGAGCCTCTGCACTCAAAGTCTCACTTGTGTCTGCTTCCTCGCCCGAGGGCTGTCTTAGGCATCTATGAACCAGGAAGGGAGAGGCATGTGCTACCCACCCCAAGGGCAACCTTCAGCCATGATGGAAGTTGATGACTCCCCATCCTTAGATAGGATGATTCTGAGGTGCATTTCACACTGTCTCTTGAGTTTCCATGGGGAGCTGAACCCAGCTGCTCACAGCAGCAAGATGCACATTAATGCTCCCCTCCCTGTGTCTTCTCCATGCTCTAACTTCTGCTTCTTGAAATCACCTCCCAAATAGACTACGAGCACCCAAGTCTCAGGGTCTGCTTTTGGGGGAACTCAAGCCACCCCCTTGCTCCAAGCACAGAAAAGTGCTTGGGGACATAACATTCTTGAACTGTGCCACGCCCTGTCACCCTCTATGCCTTTGCAAGTGCTGTCTCCTCTGCCGAAACATGTGTTGAATCCGTTGTGGTCCATCCAATGTCCATGACACTCCATCCCTGCCACCCTCCACCTGATGAACTCCAGCTGCTAGTGTCCAGCACTGGTAAGAATCATGTTTGTGCCAAGTGCTTGGCAAACCCTATCTCGTTCAGTTGACACAGAGATTCTGAGACATCGGTAGTACCATTCCTGATTTGCAGGTCAGGAAACAGATTCACAGAGACCAGGAGACCTACCCAAGTTTTATAGTTAAAAACTGGCAAAGCCAGGACAAAGGGAATTCCATGGAAGTCAAGTGGTTAGGACCCCGTGCTTCCACTGCAGGGGGCACAGGTTCGATCCCTGGCTGGGGAGCTAGGATCCCACAAGCCACGCAGCATGGCCGAAAAATTAACAAACAAAAATTTAAAATCCAGGACCAAAATGCAGATCTACCTATTCTACTGCCTTAACCCTTGGCTGGAGAGAAAAGATAGGAATCGGGGTCTCTAGAGTTGTTCCAGCATTTCCCCTCTCAGAGAGGGGCCTAAATAAACAGCTGAGGGATGCCCCCCAACCCCAACCCCGAGGTAGTCACCAGAGCCTCAGCTGGGAGGAGCAGAGACTATGGAACACAGAGGAAGGAGGCCAGGTTGAGGGGGCTTCCTACAAACAAAGAGCCTGGACATTCTGCCCACCCGCCCCTGGGAGGGGAAAACTGGTGAAGGCATTACGCTTTCTATTTTCTGTCTCCTTCCATGGCTTTGGGAGTTTACTTGGCCTTGGCAATGGCCTGCTTCTCAGAATCTCTCATCAAAAATGATTCTCGGAGGCTAGGCCAGTTCTGGGACACCAAGAAGCCAAGGGAGGCCTGAATTCCCACTCTTAATCTTCTTTTCCAGGCCCTCAGTCTTGTTATCAACAAGCCCATCAAATGCCTGGTAAAGGCCCACCAGCCTGCAGAACACAAGCTGGCTAGGTGGGTACCAAGTTCTCAAGGGAGGTTGGGGAAAATGGGGGTGTGTTGGGGTGGAACCCTTATCAACAATGCCATGTCATTCCCTGCTTAAAATCCTCCTCGGACTGCTGTCAGGCTCCACAACAAAAGCTGCAGTCCTTCCAGAAGTGCAGAAGACCTTCAAGGTCTGGACCAACTTCCTTCAGCCTGTCAGATTCACTCCTCCTTCTCATCCAAAGTGACAAGCTCGTCCCTAGACAGCCATGCACTCAGCCACCTCCATGCATTTGTTTGTGCTTTTTCCATTTTGCTTGTGCTGCGTCTTCCTGGTCTGCTCTCTGTCTAATCTTTCAAACCCAGCAGAGATGTCACTTTCTGTGGGAAATCCTTCCTGGCTGAATCCCCCTGTGCTTCCCTAACACTCACTGGCGTCCCCGTAACAGCACACATAACAATGCAGCGAAGTGACCTGTGTGCCCGTCTCCTCTGAACAGGACCATGGCTCCTTGAGGGCATGGATGCCATCTTATTCATCACTGTGGGCCTAGCACAGCATCTGCCACAGTGGGTGTTGGTTAAAAGAATGAGCAAATAAGAGGCACCCAGAGCGGAGGCTGCAAACATGAATGCCTTCAGGGTCCAAGCAAGTCAGGTAAATTGGTGTAAGACAGTAGGGAGCAGGAGGGACTGTGGCAAACTGGACAGTGATTGGCTCGCCCAAAGGAATTCAAATTTCATTAAAGAACACAGGTGGGTAAAACCTGGCCTCTATTCAAAAAAACAGAAATAATAATAGTTATTGTAAACTTACTCTGCAGCAGGAGATAAGGTGCAGTGGTTCAGAGTATAGGCTCTGGAAATGGGCTGCTGGATCTGAATCCCAGCTCTCCTGCCTGTTAGCTGTGAGACTTTGGTCATGTCCCTGAACTCTCTGAGCTTCAGTTTCCTCACTTGCAAAATGGAAATAATAATAATACCTACCGTATAGGGTTGTTGTGAGGATTCAAAGAGTGAATACATGAAAAGGACATAAAATGGTGCCTGGCACATAGGAAACACCCAAGAAGTAGCTATCACTATTCCCTGATGGTGAGTGCTCAGAGAAGGCCTCCCTGAGGAGGTGGCATGGAAACTGAGCCCTGCATGTCGATAAGGAGCCACCCATGATGAGCTCTGAGAGAAGAACGTTCCAGGCAGAGGGGACAGCCAGGTGAAAGGTCCTAAGGTGGAAATGGCTCTGCTGGGTCTGGAGCACAGTGTCTGGGGAGGGGGGCAGGAGACAATGTCTTGAAGGCAGGCAGGGCCCAGATCTTGGAGGGCCTTCTAAGCTGTGGAAAAAAGCCTGGATTTTGTTCTTGTGTGATGGAAGCCACTGGGGGAGTTTGTTTCAAAATATAGGTTTTATTATTATTTAGGTACAGTGAGGCCAACAGACCAGGAGACAACTGCCATTGGAAAGACAGTTCATTATACTCACAGAACCCAAGAGGAGGAGGCACACCATGCCACTGAGGCGGGGCAGTGGGGGGGGGGGCACATGGGGAAGCACCAGGGTTGGTCAGGAGGCAGAGGGAGGGAGGGGAAAACACAGGCAAGGGTCTTGATTGTGGTTTCCACGGGAGGAGTGCGTGAGGCCACAAGCAGTCTTAGAATTGGCTGGATGAATAATTTCAGTGGGCTCTGGGCATGAGGCTGTCTCCAGTTGCCTGGTACCTGACCCTATGATGCGTAAGTCAGGGGAGTAGTGGCCCTGAGTGTGAGAGCCCAGTAGAGGAGGTGATGGGGTATAGGCTCTGGATTGGGTAGTTTGCATCTGAAAGGCAAGCTCAAGGGTGAGTTGTTTACCATCTATAGGAATTGGCTACTCTGGGAGGGGCAGTCCCTCCAGGGTCAGCAAGGCCCTGGTGCGAAATATCAAAACACAGAAACTAAAAAGACATGGCTAATACAGAGTTACAGCCAAGGGGAGATGGGGTTTACATTTTAACAGATCCTCTGGCTGCTGTGAGGGGACAGTGTTTTAGTGAGACAAGAGGAAAGCAGAGACCAGAGGCCAATGCAATGACCCAGGTGCAAAATGACGGTGGCCTGGACTTTGGAGGGTGCAGGGGAGTGGGAGCCCGCTAACATCAGGGTCTGTATGGAGGCGGGGCTGCAGGATCTGATAGACATCCAATGAGGATGCCTTTAGGTTACAAGAGGCAATCGTAGCCCATCCTGATTTTATTTCTGGGGTTCACGCCTGTGTTTCCTTCCCCAGTTATGAACTGTACTATCTCACTCTTTTGATGTTAATGGCACAGTAAAGGGATTCCAGGAGATACTTCTGGATTAGAGATTGAAACAAAGTGTCCAACATAGTGCCTGGCACATAGTAAGTCCTCAACAAATTGATAGCCTTTTCTTCCTTGAGGGAAAGTAGAAAGCCCAGCAGATCTGATGTCAAACAGACTGCAGTTTGGTCCCAGCTCTATCACTCACTAGCTGGGTGGCCCTAGACAAGTGATTTCACCTCTGCATCCCCCTTCCCTAGTCTGGAAGCAGAGATAAGAGTCCCTCGCTCTTCTGGTGCTTGTAAGAATTAAATGAGGCGATGTATGTCAGGGGCTCCATCAATTACAGCAATAATTATCACATACTATGGAATGCCAGTCTAAGCCAGGCTCCCGAGGTGGGGCCCAGACTCTAGAAAAATGGGTCTGAGGCCCCTTCAGCGCCTCCTCGGGGCCCACCTCTGGGCCTGATCCCTGCCCCCAGCTCCCACCCCTCTGCTGAGCATTGCCTCAAAAAGCCAGCTGAAAGCTGTTTACTCCGCCAAGCAGCATCCCTGGGGAGGAAGGAGAGGACAAATAAATCTTCCTGCCTTGGCTTTGGAAAACAGGCTGTCAATTACCTGGGGTTCCAAGCAGCCTGCCTGCTAGGTAAACATTTGCCAAGCTGGCCCCAATGATTAACCACTTGGCACCCAGGGCTGAGGTGGATGTGTCCAGGTATGGGCAGCTCTGGGAGGCTCCAGAAACTAGGGGAGACTGGGCATGGCTTCTGGAGCCTTCAGAGAGGGTCTAATTCAGGTGAAATATTCAGAAGGATGGCACAGAATGACTTCAGAACTAGGGTTAGAAATCGACTTACTTGGCCTGTCCAAATCTGCTGTCCCCTAGCCCCTACCCTGGACCCTTGGCCCAGGAATACAGGCCCCAAAGGAACAGCCAGAGCTCAGAGCTCAGCCTGTGGTTTCCGGCAGGTGTCCTGTTTGTGAGGGGCTGGACCAGAGATGCCTGCTCACCTCAGTCTCCTCTGACTTTCTCCAGATAACAGAAACCCACCCTGCGGGAAGCAGAGGCCTGCTTCCCAGGGGAGGTGAGACCAGCCCCTGGGCCAGGTCTAGGTGTGGCTGGTTAGAAGATAGCCTAGGGCTGACTATAATTATTCACATGTGTGCATACCTGTAGAGTTTGCCAAGCACTTTCCCACGTGTTGTCTCATTCAAGGAGCTCCACAATAAACCTGTGAAGCAGGAAATAGCGCCCCTCCAACCTGTGATGCGTTGGTTCAAATCCAGGTTCTGTTACTCCCTGGCTGCGAAGGCTTGGAGCAATCACTTCACCTCTCTGAACCTCATTAACCTCACAGGGGGTGAATAGCTGCCCTGGCAGTTTTGCTGTGAGGCTTAAATGAAATCATGGATATAAAGAGCTCAACAGGGACTTCCCTGGTGGCACAGTGGTTAAGAATCCACCTGCCAACGCAGGGGACACGGGTTCGATCCCTGGTCCGGGAAGATCTCACATGCCTCAGAGCAACTAAACCCGTGCACCACAACTACTGAGCCCATGCGCCACAACTACTGAAGCTCGCGCACCTAGAGCCCATGCTCTGCAACAAGAGAAGCTACTGCAATGAGAAGCCTGCGCACCACAAGGAAGAGTAGCCCCCGTTTGCTGCAACTACAGAAAGCCCCCGTGCAGCAACAAAGACCCAACACAGCCAAAAATAAATAAATAAAGAGCTCAACAGTGCCTGGCACGTGGTCAGCAAATCTGTAAGCCGCTCCCTCGAATTCCTCATTGTACAGAAGAGGAAAATGAGGCCCAGTGAGCTGTCAACTCTTAGTCTTCTAAATACTAAAAAAAAAAAAATTATTCTACAAATGCGTAGTGAGCACCTGTCAAAGTTGTATTTCATTCATTCATGAGGAAACTCTCAGGATGATAAAGCTGGTTCAGAGGACTCATTGATAATAGTCAGCAAAGCACAGAGAAGGCTGAAATAAGATTGCTAGTCAGATTCCCAACTGGCAAATGCCCTATAGTGCATGACTATAATCTTCGGGGTGATCTCTACTGGTCAGAAATCATTTGTATCACTATTGGACAAAAATCCTTTGTATCTTATCTGTTTTCTACAAGTTAGCACCTTAGTTCTCAGGCTTATAAAATACCTGGATCCTAATACATAGGGAGTCACATGACCCCCGGGGGCTTGCTAGAAGATACCCCAATGGACAGATGAAGGTCAAGCAGTCGCCCCATTGCCTCACTTCCAAGTTCATATACTTTTCCTTAACAAAGTCAAGTCTTGACAGGATGGGAAAGGGAAGGATTGACCTGCAACCTATATCAGGATTCCTTCTGAGTAAGAATTCCAGACCTTTTTGCTCTGGAAAGCCTAGTCCTGCTACCATGTTACGCTGAGAGTGAGAAATGGAAGGCCCAGAAAAAAGGATGTGACTTGTCCAAGGTCACAAGCTGTGCCTGGGGGAGAAGCAGGGGCCAGACCTGCTTTCCCCAACTCCCCTCCCCGGGTCCCCTGGGCTGCTCCTCTGGCCCTCCCCCAGGTGGGGTCCAGGTGTGAGTTGGCGCTGTGGGCAGACAACTGCATCCTGCATCTGTCCGCTCTGCATGCTGGTGGCGCCTAGAGGGGCAGACTCACTTTAGCTGGAGCTGGACCGATATTGCAGGGCCCTGTGGGGATTCACCACAGTTTGGGGTTATCTGTGCTCCAGCAAGTGAGAGCTGAAACCCCAGAGTCTCCCGCAGCCTCCAGCCCCCGCTCTTGCTAATTCTGTAGTGAGACACCCAGATGGCTCAGAGAGGGAGGAAAAAACAGCAGCAGATAAGACGAAGCAGATGGGTTTCCACGGTGATCGCGTCCTGGAGCTCCGAGTGTCTTCTTTCTTCCAGAACAGAGATGGGGATGCAGCAGGAAGAACACAGGCACAGGAAGGAAAACCCAAGTCCTGGTCCCAATCTACCCAGATGGACAGCTTGATGCCCCTTGTGCAAGTCATCTCACTGCCCTGGGGCCTGAGGTGGGAGAGAGGACATCATTTGTTAGGTGCCTGAGGGTCAGGCATGGTGTTTTTTGTTTGTCAGTGTGTTTTTTAATTTATCTTATTTATTTTTGGCTGCACTGGGTCTTCGTTGCTGTGCACAGGCTTTCTCTAGTTGCAGCGAGCGGGGGCTACTCTTTGTTGAGGTGCACAGGCTTCTCATTGCAGTGGCTTCTCTAGTTGCGGAGCACGGGCTCTAGGCACACGGGCTTCAGTAGTTGTGGCTCGCGGGCTCTAGGCATGCCGGCTCAGTAGCTGTGACACAGGGGCTTAGTTGCTCCACGGCATGTGGGATCTTCTCGGACCAGGGCTCGAACGCATGTCCCCTGCATTGGCAGGCGGATTCTCAACCACTGCGCCACCAGGGAAGCCCCCCAGGCATGGTGTTTTGAATGCCAAACATTCACGATCTCACGTAATCCTCTTCCCAGCGAACCTTTGAGGAAGGAGCTATTACCACCATTTACAGATGAAGAAGCAGAAGCACAGAGAGGTAAAGTCGCTTGCACGGGAACACAAGCTTGCTAAGTGCTCTTAACCACAGCACTATACAGGGCTCCAGGCCCCTTCCTCCTGGGAGACTAGATATAGTCCTTCTGGAGATTTCAGGCCCAACCCAGAGGAGGAAGGCCAGGAGGGAGGCAGACTCAGGGTGCAAAGAGGGAACACTTCAGATCAAACAGTGATGCTAGCGCCCATTTTCTACCTGGGCACCTTGGCCTGCATGACACCTGGCACTTCAGGCAGGAAGAAACCCCACGCTCAGGCAGCCCCCAGGCAGCGTGACGCCACCATGGCAATGAAACAAACACTGTAGTGCTCAGAGCTCCGGGATGCCGTCCAGAGCACCTCCTTATCCTCAAATCCACATAAAGGCCTTCTTCAACCTTGCCCTGCAGGAAGCAAAGCTTCGGCCTCATCCCAGAAGCCTCTGCACCAGGCGCCAGGCCTTCTCTTCCTCCTCCTCCTATTCACTGCTGTCCTCTCCTTCCTGCCTTTCCCGCTCCCCTCTCCCCAAAGTGTTGGCTTCTGTCCCATTGATCAGAGCCCAAGTATGGGACGGGAACTCCTGGAGGCTTTGATGAGCCCTAAAGAGCCCGATGGAGGCCCTGGAGCCCTTGGCAGAGCCCAGAGATGTACTTTTAGGATGAGGCCAGTGCAGTCCTGCCTGCCAGAATGCCCTGCCTCCTCTTCCTCCATCCAAGGCCCAGGGCAACTCTGTGACTCGCTTTTGGACAAGCCTAGGCCCCGGCTGGCCCCCTGCAGACATGAAAGTAGGAGAGGCCTTGTGTAGAGATGCAAGTGTGGGTGTGCGCACGAGCCAGCCAGGGTGTTCAGGGCCGGCGGTGGGAGAGCTGGAACAGTATCAGGGTCCTCGCAAGCCCCTCACCAGCTGGCCTTGGCCTCCTACCCTCCCAACTTTGTCCATCATCCATTTATTCACTCATTCAACAAGCATTTGTTGGCTATTTATTATACGAATGCTGGAATTAAAAGTAAGAATGGGGGATTCCCTGGTGGCACAGTGGTTAAGAATCCGCCTGCCAATGCAGGGGACACGGGTTCGAGCCCTGGTCCGCGAAGATCCCACATGACACAGAGCAACTAAGCCCGTGTGCCACAACTACTGAGCCTGAGCTCTAGAGCCCGCGAGCCACATCTACTGAAGCCCGCGTGCCTAGAGCCTGTGCTCCGCAACAAGAAGCCACCACAGTGAGAAGCCGCGCACCGCAGCAAAGAGTAACCCCTGCTCGCCGCAACTAGAGAAAGCCCGTGTGCAGCAACGAAGACCCAATGCAGCCAAAAATTAATTAATTAATTAATTAATTTTTAAAAAGGAAAAGATGAATGGAACACAACTCCTAGCCTCAGAACCGAATTCCTGACCTTCCTCCCCAAATTGGCTCCCCGCTCAGTTCGTCTCAGTTGACGGGAGCTCCATCTTGCCTGTGGCTCACGCCCAACCTCACATCCAATTCGTCAGCAAATCTATTGTTTTTCCCTGGCTCAAAATATATGCAGAAAATAATTATTTCTCACCCCTTTCACCCATGGTCCAAACCACCATCAGGGCTCACCTGCATGACTCACCTGGTCCAATGGGGCTCTCTGCTTCCGTCTCTGCTGCTGTGTCAGCCTCTCAGCTGGAGTCAGAGCGGTGCTATGGAAACAAGGTTAGATCAGGCTTTGCACAGGGCAGGCAGACTCCCCACCCAGAACCTGTGCCCTGGCAGAATGACCTTCCCCTAGAAACATCCTCCGTTCACTCCCTCACCTCAAAGGTCAGCTTTTCAGGGAGGCCTGCCTCTAACAGTTAACGTTGCATTTAACATTGCAGGCCCTCCCCTTCTCCAGAGCATCATTGCCAAATATCAAGTGAGATATTTTACTTATCTGTTACGTTTATTGCTGATTTTCTCTCTCAGGAAAGGAAGCGCCACCAGATCACTCCCTGAGGACCCGGCTGGCCCACAGTAGTGGCACATTAACTAGCTGTGGAATGAGTGAAAGCGTGGCTTGTGGGGTGACCCGTAGGAAAAGCTGACCCTGCCTCCACTTCTGCCATTTCCTGTCTGTCCCCACACAGGCAGCTGCAGTGATGTCATTGCCTCAGACGCCTTTTATGGCCCCCTGGGTTAGGCAGCCCCTCTGAGCACTCCCACAGTCCCCCTTCCCTCGTCCTGTAATTGCTTGGTTACTGGTCTCTCTTTCCCTGGGACAGTGAGCCTGGGAGGGTGGGGCCGTGCCTCTAGCTCAGGAGGTGGAATGGTGCAGAAGTTAAAGGAACGGATGGCCTGGGTCTAAATCCATGCTGAGGTGTGGGGGGAATTGAATCAAGTTACCTAAGCTCCCAGGGCCTCCATTTCCTCATCTGGAAAATGGGGATAATAATAGTATCTCCCTCAAAGCCCTCACATGAGAGGATTAAATAAGCTAATGCACGGGCACTCAGAGCCATGCGTGGCACATACTAAGTATAATATGAAGGTTAGCTATCATTGTTCTTCAATATTGCATCCGCAGTGCCTGGCACAAAACCTGGCCCATATTTAGTGCTCATTAAGTATTTGCCGGATGAATGAATGAATGAGCACAGGCACAGAGGATGAAGAAACGGCATGAGAACCTAGAGGAGCTCCGTAACCCAGCCGGAGGATAGTTAGGGGAACGTCCTACAGGAAGGGAGCCCTGGCTGATCCCCGCAGGGTGAGGAGGAGTTAGCAGAGGAAGGTGAAAGGCAGGAGCAGCACGTGCAACGGCCCCTCTTCGCGGGAGAGAACCCGATGCGCGCAGCAAAGTCAGCCCCTCACCTAGTGACTGACCCTGTAGTGCAAGGAGGTCAGATTCCCCCTCTGTTGGCCATTTTGAGGACTTTCTTGGGTGTATGAACTGTGCCCCACCCCAGACTGGCTGCCCACTGAGAGGATAACATTCCCATGGTGGCTCCCTCATCAGATCAGCAGCCCTCTGAGATCAGAGGAAGGCAAGAAGGCAGGAGGCTGCCACTTGGTGAGGGACACCCACAGGGTAGGCCTAGCTTTGACCAGGCTACTGTCTCATGGCAGATATTATTATCGCCTTCCTAGAGAAGAGGGGGCAGAGGCCCAACATCATCCAGCCAGTAAGAGGTGAAAGCAGAGTCCGCTCCAGGTCTGCCGGGCTCCCTGTGGCTGCCCTCGTCAGACTGGGGCTTCTGGCAGGCAGAGTCTCTCTCTCTCATCATTTCAGCGATTCCTCAGTGGGTGACATCACCCACTCCTGACTTCCCTCGTAGAGCACAGACCCAAGAACTGAGCGGGGGGGGGGGGAACCCTCAGTGGGGTGTGGACTAATGGAGAGTCAGTTCACCCTCAGAAGGAACTCCCCATATGAACTGGAGTAAGCATCCGGTCCTACAGACCCTTCCCACAGAGCTCCAGGCAAGGGCTGACCTGTGCGCCTGAGTGTAAGGTGCCACGAAAGGGCCTGAAAAAGCTGGAGCTGGAGCTGCATAGGACTGGTGGAGGGTGAGGGCGGAGCAGCTGAAGGAAGAGGGACCAATCCTGGGAATAGCTGGGAGCACCTTGCCCAGTACCAGCCCCCCAGCCCCTTGACACCTCACTTATCTCATCTGTTGATGGAAGGGGTTAAATGGAGAGCCTGCCTACCAGCCAGGAGCGAATCCCCCATCTGTGGTGACCAGTGGGAAGCTCTAAGGACTCAGGTCAGGAGCTCTGGGTTCAAATCCCCACCCTGTCACTCCTTAGCTGGGTCACCTTATAAGATACCATCCCCTCTCTGAGCTTCACTTTCCTCATCCATAGGAAACACAACAGTGATAAACTTTGGCCTTGGAAGGTTGATGTGAGAATTCAGAGACAGAGGTTGTGAGAGCTCAAGGCCAACTGTGGGGTGTGGGCCCTGGGGGTTATTATTAATAGCAATCCAGAAAACGGGTTTGGAAGGGGTTAAGTGGAGACCTTGCCTCCCAGCCAGGAGCGAATCAGGGCTGGCAGGGGAGGAGCCAGGCTGCCGCTAGGAAAGAGATCTAGACTGGCCAGATGCTGCCCTGAGAGGGGACGCAAGACACCAGCGGGGCTTGGGGACTATGGGGCAGGGGCTTGGCACGGGGTCCCTGGCCTCTGCACCCTGATAGCTCCAAGCCAGAGGGTGCAGGACCAGCTACTAGCGTTGGAGGGAGGAGGGGCCGAGCCGCCTGAGCCAGGACAGTGGGAGGGTGGGAAAGGACCAGGACCCAGAGCCCTCCCAGTCCCCCAGGTAGGGGCCACTGGCTGCACTCAGGCCTTGACCTCAGCTGACTCTGAGAGCCTACATGGGATGCAGGGTCTAATTTAAGCACCAGCTGCAGGGCCCACAGCCCAGGAGTGCCTGCCAGTGGGCACAGGTGTGGCCAGGCTGCTCAGGGGCTGCTCAGGCAGGGGGAGGATAGGGGAGACCAGCCCTGTATCCACCCAGCCCTGCACCCCGGCCAAGCCGCCTCCTGTGGGAACCCTCATGGGTCCCCCATGGCCTGGCAGACGGCCCTCCTCTCCGTTGAGGCCAAGGTCAGGGGGTGCAGCCAGGAGGGCAGAAGGACACTGCCTTGCAGTCTGGACAGGGCTTGCATCAGCCTGAGCAGCACCAGGGGAAGGGGGCCCTGCTGGGAGGGCAAAGGCTGGCTTGGTTGTCCAAAGGCCGAGGAAGCAGAGTCCTGACCGCAGAAAGGCAGGGCCAGAGAGCTGGGTCCTACCTGGCCTCCCGCTGCCTGGCCTGTGACTTGCTGTTTGATCTTACACAGGCAGCCTGCCCTCGATGGGCCTCAGTCTTCCCATCTGTATGATGAGGGTGCTGACCTAGAAGGTGGATCCCAGTCCCAGAGGCCTACACTCAGGCCCCCGCTCCTCCTGCTTCCTGCAGCCCTGGCTGTGGGTGGCCACATGCAGTCGTGGAGACGGAAGTCCCTCTGGCTGGCACTGTTGGCCTCCTGGCTCCTCGTCCTGCTGGGACTCTTCCCCCTTCTCCGCCTGTCAGTGCCCACCAGCCCCTGGGCAGGAGCCCCCCAAGGCTGGCCCCGCTGGTTGGACGCAGAGCTCCTGCAGAGTTTCGCCAAGCCTGGGGAGCTCCTGGAAGATGGCCCTCGACCTCCTCAAGCCCTCCGTGGTGGCAGCTGCAACTGGGGAGCTTGCTTTGACACCTCGAAATGCAGAGGTGGTGGCCTCAAGGTATTCGTGTACCCAGCGGCTGGACCCGTCTCTGAGACTCGCCGCAGGATCCTGGCTTCCGTCGAGGGCTCCCGCTACCACACGCTCAGCGCTGCTGAGGCCTGCCTCCTCCTCCTCCTCAGCCCGGACACCTCCACTGGAGAGTGCGACCCGGTGCCCCCGCAGTGGGATGGGGGCAGGAACCACCTGGTCCTCAGTCTCCACCCAGCCCCTTGCCCCCGGACCTTCCAGCTGGGACAGGCAATGGTGGCCGAGGCCAGTCCCACAGTGGACACCTTTCGGCCCGGCTTTGACGTGGCCCTCCCGCTTCTCCCTGAAGCCCACCCGTTGCGAGGTGGAGCACCTGGCCAGCTGCGGCAACACAGCCCCCGCCCCGGGGTGGCCCTGCTAGCCCTGGCAGAGGACGGGGGCAGGTGGCACGTGGCAGGCACTGACTTCTCTGCCTGCCCCTGGGATGGGCACTGTGAACAGGACCGTGGACCCAAGCAGTAAGTGGAGCTTTCCCCCTTGGGGGCTGGATGGGAAGGGTGTGTGATGGGAGCGAGCCCAGGGGCCAGGGTAGAGGGCAGGATTGAGATGGGCAAACTTAGGGCTCAGCTGCAGCAGGAGGGAATCAGGCTAGACAGTAGAGACCACTACCACCGAGACGGTGATTTGCTGCAAGAGGTGTCCAAGGAAGGTTTTAGAATTCTTCCTTGGGGATCTTTAAAAGCATAAAACATGACTCACTCCTATTCTTCTTCTTTTATTCCAATCCTTCCTTCCCTAATATTTTATTTGACATACAACTCTATAGTGTTTACTATGTGCTAAGCACTTTTTATAAATGATTATAATAAAATAATACTAATCTTTATCTTTGAAGCGTTGGTGTACCAGACACTAAAGCTCAGAGAGGTTGTGTAAATTGTCTGAGGCCACCCAGCCAGAAAGAGCACAGCCAGTATTTTAATCCAGGATTGCCTGGCTCCAAAGCCTTCAGCCTCAGAATTCTGGGGTTTAAGCAAGAGTTTATGATCAATCCTGTCAAATGCCTCAGAGCCATGGTCACAGATGGAAGCTGCTCCTATGTCTAGTTTCCGGGATTAACCTCTCGAGGTAACAGGCTTTGGCTATAGCAAATATGAATTAAGTTAGACCTACAGAAGAATTCCTACCAGTGAGAGTGCCTGAATATATACAAGAGGCATGGGGACCCATGGGGACATGGAGAGCTCACTTAGAAACTTCTCTCTACTTGGGCTAGTGGTGGTGACACACCCCAGGTGGTAAAGCAGTTAACGCCTAAGCACCCCAACCCCTCTGCAACCCCCAGGAGGCCAGCAGTATCCAAAGTCTGGCTGGGCAGACTGGAAGTGGAACCTGTCACTCTAGAATCCTTCCCTTGTCCCCTGTCTCAGGTATCTCCCTATTCTTTTCTAGAACAACATGGCTTATTCTGAGCTCCACTTCCCTCCCAGGAATTCTTCACGTGGCCAAGCTCCGTTTTTGCCTCTGCTTGGGGCTTCTGGGGCTTTTCTCAGCCACAGGGCTCTTGTGGGAATGGAATCTCTCTACCTCCTGAAGGCACATGGCCTCCAGGGAGCCCCGCAGCCAGGGGTAAGAGCAGAAAGGCCCCTCAGTCCCCATGGCCCATCCCTAGCAGGCATCCTCGACAATCACCCGAAAAGCTGCAGATCCCATCAGGTACCTCAAACTCCAAACTCAGACAGAGCTCACCTTTGGTGACAAGGTTCTCCGCTCACCTTGCCTGGCCTTACTTTTGATTAGGCACTTAGCCATTCTTGGTTTCAGGAAGTTCTTCTTTCAGCTGACTTTAGTTACAGCTAAATGCAGTCAGTTACTGGTGAATATGAAAGTTATTTTAGTCTGAACTTCTCTGAGAAACTGAAACTTGGGGAGTGCACACAATAGGTAGGTGCTCACTAAATGTTTACTGATTGAATCCAAATTGGCCAGAACTGGCCAATGTTTTCTAATAGGCGTGGGCCACCCTCTGAGTAGCAGTTTTGATAAGTGTATTTCCAAGGTGTGATGCCTGACAGCCTCTAACTGTCCTCTGAATTTCTAGATTTTCTGTCTTTGGCCTCAACCCACCTGCAGGCGACAGGACTTGTAATCTCTGGAGTAGCTGGAGCCTCAGTTTCCCTGACGTGCCAGGCAGCTGCCTGAGGAGCTAGTCAAGTATAGGGACAGAGAGAGCGGGAGGCCCACAGCCACAGGCCAGCGCCCGGAAGGTGGCCTGAATAAACAAGTGTCGGCCAGAGAAAGAGGCGATTCAGGTCGCTGCCACCGTCCCACATTCACTCCGCTGGGGGAAGGGAGGAGGGGAGAAAGTGGGCATCTGGGGAGAGCCTGCTCCGCCGCTTTACATAATTCATGGCTAATCCTCTCGAGCACCCTTCAAGGGAAGTGTTATGATCCCCATTTCAGGGAACAGGAAACTGAGGCTCAGAGACGTGGAGGCAGCCAGCCAAGGGCCTTGGTGACAAGCTCCGCGGTTCACCACAGCCTCCCTCACTGCTCCGATCAGGCGCTCAGAAGCAGCAGAGCTGGGATTAAACCACACTTCTGGCTCCAAAGCCCATATTTTTCCACCTTCGCTGAACAGTCTCATATTGCTTTAGCATAAGCCTCCACCCGTTTAAATTGTTATTTATTTATTTTTATGAATAGGGAATTCATTCACATGGTACAAAATTCCAAAGGCACAAAAGAGTATACAGTAAAAACTCCCTCCCACCCCTGTCTCCAGCCACCCAGTTTTCCCCCCTGGAGCCAAATACCCTTTCTAGTTTCTCTTGTGTCTTTTCTGAAGTACTCTGTGTGTATATAAACATGTGTATATGTTCTCCCCTGCTTTTGGGGGTTTTTTTACATAAATTTATGCATGTTTTAAGGTCCCCTGGCCTGTCGCCACTGGGCACACGAGGTGCAGTGCCTAGGGCCCATGATACTTTAGGGGCCCATGAAAATGTTCTCATTTCTTTGAAAACCAGAAGAAAAAAGTGAACTTCTAAATAGAAGAAAATGCTTTCATATATAATATTAGTATGTTCATTTTTATACCAACACAGTTATCGAATATAATTTTTATATTTTTATGGCTGAGGAACTGCAAAGGCCAAAGTACGCAGGGCACTGGAAGTCGCAATGCAGCCCTGCCCGTGGCCATGGGTGGAGTCACCTTGACAGCAGCCTTGGACACTGAGGCCCCAAGTCCATGCCAAGCACTTTACAGGGTCACAGATCATCAGCAATCACGACGAGATCCATCCCTTCTACAACACACACACACACACACACACACACACACACACACACACACACACGGAGGTGCTCGTCTAGCCTCTGATGGGGAACTCACCACCTCCCAAGGCCACCCACTGGCTATTCTCAGCCAGCTCCATTACTAGAATTTGTGCCGAAACTGACCTTTCAGACATTTAGTCCATCGGTCCTGGGTCTCTCCTCTGTTGCACACTGAGCATTCATTCATTTAGCCCCCACTGAGTGCCCATACTCTGCCAGGCGCCCTGCTAGGCCCTGGGGATACTGGATGAGGGAGGCACAGCCCCAGCCCTCAAGTAGCTTAGTCTTATTAGAGAGACAGACAAGTCACTGGTGTGACACACATTGTTAAACAGAGAGAGGGTGGGCAAGCTGCCTGCCCGGCTCCTCTACTTCAGAGCTGTGTGACCACTTTAGGCCTCAGTTTCCTCATCTGTAAAATGGAATATTAACAGCGCATACCTCCCATCTCATAGGGTTGTTGTGAGAATGAAGTGAGTCAATGCATGTAAAGCACCTAGAACAAAGGACACGCTCAGTAAAGGTTAGCCTGGCTCGTTACTACTGCAGTGCACATAAGGGCTGTGGGAGCAGAGAGGAGGGAGCCATCTCTGGAGAGACCAAGGAAAGCTTCCCAGAGGAGGCAATATTTGAACTTTATACATTAAGATCAAGTAGGAGGAATTCTTCGGGCTGCAAGGCAGGAAGGGGTGTTCCAGGCTGAGAGAGAAGGAGGTACAAAGACACAGAGGGAACAGTAGACGTTAACGAGGACTGACTGATACAGTTTATTCAGCAGGCTCTCTGGCTCTGGGTTCTCTGAAGCCTTAAACTTAAGGGTTTTCAGTCCCTTAGGGCTTTACTGGGGGAGGAGGAGAGGGCTGTGGCTGGCTGGTGCCGTGGCTCTCAATGAGGTGGAGGGTGTCCTGTTTTTAACTTGTAGCTTTTTCCAGAAGAAGCCTGGCGGGACACCTGAGCATCGGGCAAAGAAGGCCGGGTCCTCGGGGAGACCCCTGGGCAGCAGGTCTGGGGTGGTTCAGATAACCTGGGGCCAGGAGTTAGCACACCTTGGTTCTAGTTCCAGCTCTGCCCCAGCCCTTTCTGAGAACCTGAGCCAGTCCTCGGGTCTCTCTGAGACTCAGTCTCCCCATCCGTGCAATGAGGGTTGGTCCTGAGGCTAAGTACTCCTAGGATTGCTTCTTGAAGGTTCAGACTCAGGACCAGATAGACTGTAGCTGAGGAGGGTCCTGGAACCCTCTAGGCCCTATTCAACAGTCCCACTCTGAGCAGGCCTGTGAGCCCTGGAGTCCTGCACACACACACACACACACACACACACACACACACACACACCCCGTAGCCAGGTCATGGGCACTCCTTCCCTGGCTGGGCAGCTCCTGGGTGGTGGCTCTGAGGAGGCTGTGACTCCTACCCCTCCCCCCAACAGGCACACACAGCCTGAGTGTGGCCCTGGGGCTGGTGGGGGGAGGGGGGAGGAACAGAGGAGGCCTGTCCTCTGGGCAAGGGGGCCTCTGGGCAGCGGCTTCCTGTGTGGTTCCAGGCTGGGGGCCCAGCCCACCTCCTGACAGAAGAGCTTTTCACGGGCCTGGGCTCTGAGGACGGGGAGAGGGCAGGGCATGGAGGCCACTCAGGTGAGGGCCACCCAGAAGTCTGCATGAGGCCAAGAGGTGGGAGGGCAAACGCGTGCTTGCCCAAGTCAGACCAGCCTTGGAAACATCAGCTCCCACCACCTCCCATTTTGCAAACGAGGGAACCGAGGTCCTAAGAAGAGAAGGGAGGTGTCTAATACCACCAAGGGCAGCGGCAGAGCTAGAGCTGCTACCCCAGCTGTGGGCGAGGGGCAGTGTATGGCTGGGCGTGTGCAAGAGTGTCTGTTAACATATGAGAACATGGTGGCGGGTTTGTACATTGTGAATTTGGGATTGTTAGTGTGGAGGGCTGGGGGGCCATCAGGGGAGCCAGGGGGTTGAGGGGCAGCTGTCTCAGGTCTCCTGGGTGCAGGGCCCCCTCCTGTGCTCCTTAGGACCCACCCTGGGGCAACGCTACCTAACGCCACCTTCTGCCTCATCCCTGGCCGCGGTCCTGATGTCTTACACTTCCTTCAAGCCCTGCAGGTACAACCCCGACTTGGGCATCCCCCATCCCTGTCCCCCTACACTCCTGAGCTGGAAGGGCAGTCTGGGCCCAGGCCAATGGGAAGGGCCGGTGAGCTGCCCACTCCTTTACTCTGGGACTCAGATGTGCCTACAGCCATATTCACTGCACCCTCTGCAGAACACCCCCCCTCTGTATTTTCTCTCCTCTGTATCCCTTGCCCCCAATGCAGAAGTTGCTGACTTGGAAAAGGGAGGAGGGGTGAGTGTGTGCAGGGTGGGACTGGGCTCCCCAGTGACCTCCCTACCCCCCAGGCTGGCTGCATCCCTGTGCTTCTCAGCCCTCGCTGGGAGCTGCCCTTCTCTGAGGTCATCGATTGGACCAAGGCGGCCATTGTAGCTGACGAGAGGCTCCCACTTCAGGTAGCTCAGGGCCCTACCAATGGGGTGGGGACTAGACCCGGGACATGGGAGGACCCCGGGATCCCGGCCCCCAGGCTGGTCTCGGTCCTCATTCTTATCCCCCATCTGTGTATATTGATGATTTTGCGCCCAGCCCCAAGCCTCTGGGGTTCTGAGAGCTAGAACTCAGCCTCTTTCAGCCTCAGTTTCCCCATCTGTACAATGGGATAAGTTAGACCAGATGATCTCCAGGGGCTCAACCCCACTGGTCCATGACTGATTAAATACCTAGTTTAAAGGAAAGTCACAAAAAATCCAAAATCTGAGTGCCTACATGGAGCTTGGGGTGGGGAAGCAAAATGCAGAGTGACTTTTCCATCTGATGAAACTCATTTTGCCCAGCTCTGAAAAACATATGCATGGGCCTTGAATCCCCTGAGAGGTGAGAATGGTGTAAGAAGTTAACAGGAATAGCCTCCATTCACTGAGCCTCTACAATGTGCTAAGCCCTTAATATGTATCATCTAATTTAATCCTCACAACCACCCTACGAGGCAAGTACCATTATTGTTCCCACTTTACAGATGAGGAAACAGACTCAGACGGATTAAGTGGCTCATCCACAGTCACACAGTTACTAAGTGGCATTTAAACTCAGCTCTGTGTGACCCTTGAGCTCTTAATTGCTAAGTTACCTAGGATTTTGCCAAGGCTGGCAGCTGCCAACCCACCTGGAGAAATGTGGGGAGCGGGCTTCTGCTTCCCAGACCTCCAACCTAGGTTGTCCCCACCCCAGGGTGAGTCAGGGCCTGCCAGGGCCCCATGCCTTCTCCTTTGCTCCCTCTGTGCCCCAGGTCCTGACTGCCCTCCAGGAGATGCCCCTCACACGGGTCCTTGCCCTGCGTCAGCAGACCCAGTTTCTATGGGATGCCTACTTCTCCTCGGTGGAGAAGGTCATCCATACCACTCTGGAGGTGAGGGGGATTCACCTGATGGGAGCTCTGGTGTTTGGGTCTGCCTCATCCCTGCCCCTCTCCATGCCCCTCTCTTCTGACACCTCCTCTGCCCTGGTGTTTGGGCTTCCCCCTTGAAGATGCTTCTGGGATGAATCAGAGACCTGGCTCGGAGCTCTTGGATGAGTTCCTTCTCCAGTCTTGGCCTCAGTTTCCCCATCTGTAGCAGACAGATTTCAAAGCATGTGCCAACTCCAGCTGATGGGCATTGGTTGCCTGGGGCATATGTTGGGAGGGATTCTGGGTCCGGAAAAAATGTCATGACCTGTTAGTGGTATCTGCCATGAGTGAAGACAGCATCACTGAGTGACCCCCTACCCTGGACTTCTGAACCTTTCTGTCCCCAGCCATCTGGTGTTACAGATGCTGCCCTCCCCAGATTCCTGAAGGGGGAGGTGTGGGGCTGCACCAGGTCCTCACTTCCTCAGACCCCGCCCATGGCCACACTGGCCGCTTCCTCTGCACAGCCTTCTCTCATTTCACAGATTATTCAGGACCGGATCTTTGGACCCTCTGCTCACCCCTCGCTACTATGGAACAGCCCCCCAGGGGCAATCCTGGCCCTGCCCACTTTCTCCCCAAGCCCCTCGGACTTCCCCTTCTACCACCTACAACAGGGTATGCCCTAGAGATGGGACAACTTGAAGTCCCCTCATCAACTCTCCCCAAGTCTCTGCCCCAGCCTCAACCATAGAGCCCCACCAAGCCCCTCCCCAAATCTCCCACATCTTTTCTGGCTCCCCAAGTCCCCAACTCAGGTCATTCTCGGGGGTTCTGTCCCCTCCCGCCCTAATAGCCTGTGTCTCATTCCTCCAGGCTCTCGTCCTCTGGGCAGGTTCAGCGCCCTGATCTGGGGGGGGGGCTCCAGGCCAGCCCCCCCTGAAGCTCATCCAGGCTGTGGCAGGCTCCCAGCACTGTGCCCAGGTCTGCCCCCTTGCCAGCTGGGGTGCCGGGATCCAGGATGGGGGCGAGACAGGGCAGAGCCCTTGAAGACATCTGGACGCCAAGGATAACCACACATTTTGGGGGGAGGCACAGGAAGGATTTTCAAGTACCATTGCTGCCTTCCTCTTTCAGTCCCAAGTTTCTAGTTCCTTTCCCCCACCTCTATCCCCTCTTCCCTCATGGAAACTGACAAAGCCACCTGAAAAACAGGCGCCCCTTCTGGAGGTTGAAGTAAACATACATGCATTGTTTTTATTCATCCAGCCTTTTCTGAGCACGCTGGGCTTGACGCTGAGGAGGCAGAGAAAAAGCAGGAAAGGATTCTGCCCCAGATTCATATTCAGTTAGCACTTCCCAGCACACAGACTGTCAAATATCATTTCCAGAGAAGCCAGATAGGCTCTTGAGAGTACTTGGAAAGGAGACAAGCAGTTAGCTCAGCCAGGGTGCAGACGGATCAGCTTCAAAGATGGGACATTTGAACTGGGCTGGGAATGACAAAGGAGCAGGAGGAAGAGAATGAAAACCTTTGAGAGAAGACGGGGATGGAGCATGGGGTCAGGGCCCAGGCTAGGTGCGACTTGAGTTCTAATGCTACAGGTAGCTACCTTCGTGTCACTGGAATTCATGCCTTCCGGAAGCTCAGAGGCAAAACCAGGGCAGTCATGAAAGGACCTTGACTCTAACTAAACTCCTCCCAAACTCACATATACAGCTGCTCTTCCAAACTGCTTCCACCCTGAGAAAGATTACTCCTGGGACACCCCACACACACACCCTGGCCTTCTGACCCAGACTTCAGGAACATCCCCCTTTCCTTCCAGATCTTGGTTCTCTGGAGCAGTGAGAAGCCACCCCCAACCAGGTGGCCCAAGACAGCAGTGCCCTTGACAGTCATTGATGGGCACAGGAAGGTGAGAGATGGGGAGGGATGTGGAAGGGTGGGCTCACCCCCAGAAACCTGAGATCTGGGGAGGACATACACGGTGTGATTTACTTGGGCCTGAGCCAAAGCTGGACTTCAAGTTGGGCCTGGAGAAATCAGACCATGGGTTTCAGCTGCAGGCCTAATAGAAATGATTCTCTTCCATCCCTGGCCCTTGTGAATTGTGCTTCCAGAGAACTGGGGTTTTGTGTGATGAGGGAAGGCAGAGAGAGTACATTGCTGTCTCAGGTAAGGGATAGAGGGGAAACCTGGGCAGGTGGCAGCATTTTGGGCGGGGGTGAAGGGGTGGCTTCCAAGAACCTGGGTTGGTGTGACACACCTGCTTGCCTGTGCCGTTCTGGGAAAGTCCCTTCACCTCTCCGGACCTGTTTCTTTCAAACAAAGGATGCTCACCAGGGTCGAGGTGAACATCTAATGTGACAATAGAGGAATCCTGAAATGTCAAAACTGGAAGGGCCCTAGATACCAATTTGCCCATTTTACCAAAGGG
Source organism: Monodon monoceros (assembly GCF_005190385.1). Taxonomy (NCBI): domain Eukaryota; kingdom Metazoa; phylum Chordata; class Mammalia; order Artiodactyla; family Monodontidae; genus Monodon; species Monodon monoceros. The sequence goes on along the minus strand of NW_021703774.1, from coordinate 160,809,359 downwards.
CAAATTGAAGTCCAGAGAGGGAAAATGAGGTCCTCAGGTCCGAGTTCCGGGCAGACTTGCTGTTTTCACTGCTCTTCCTTCTACACCATGTCTGCAGGGGCTCCTGCTTAGCAGATATGCAGATACTCATCATGGGAGCCTGGGGAGGGGTCCTACGGCTGAGTTGCCCTCCGCTCCCTCCCCCTGCAGGTCAGTGACCGCTTCTTCCCGTACAGTGCCATCAGCACCGATGCCATCCTCAGCCTGGATGCCCATAGCAGTCTTTCCACAAGTGAGGTGAGGACTCCCAAGAGGAGCCCTGGCAGCCCTCAGGCCCCGGGAGCTGGGATGACCAGAGATCAAGAAGTCGAGCCTCCTGCTTTAGGAGTTTTCAGCTCCTAGCCGCAAAAGCACTGTTTCTAGCTCCCAGTTGGGAAAGTTCCCCTAAGCATCCCCTGGAAATTTTCTAGCTCCCTTCTCCTCTCCCCTGAGTCCCCTCAGCCAGGCTGGCCTTGCCTCCATGTCTCGGGAGGCTCCTGGCTGGGCAGGAAGTCCTTCCTCACACCTTACTTAAATATCTCCCCAGGTGGACTTCGCTTTTGTGGTGTGGCAGAGCTTCCCAGAGCGGATGGTCGGCTTTCTGACGTGGAGCCACTTCTGGGATGAAGCCCGTGGTGGCTGGGGCTACACTGCCAAGAGGACCAACGAATTCTCCATGGTTCTCACCTCGGCTGCCTTCTACCATAGGTACAGACGCCAGCCCCGGCGCTGGGCTCAGAGGGCCAGAGAACCCTCCTTTGAACCAGGAGCAGGGTGGCGTGGGAGTGGACACAGCAGTCAGCCGAGAGCTCAGAGATCCAGGTTCAAGGCCACTTCCCGGTGCTGTGATGGGCAAGTCTCCTCACCTCTCTTGAGGTTCAGTTTCCTTGTCTGTAAAGTGTATTCACCTCACAGGGCTGGTATGATCATCAAATAACAAAAATACATGAAGGGCTTCCCTGGTGACGCAGTGGTTAAGAGTCCGCCTGCTGATGCTAGGGCACGCGGGTTCATGCCCCGGTCCGGGAAGATCCCACGTGCCGCAGAGCGACTGGGCCCGTGAGTCATGGCTGCTGAGCCTGCGCGTCCGGAGCCTGTGCTCCGCAACAGGAAAGGCCACAACAGTGAGAGGCCCGCGTACCGCAAAAAAAAATAAACTAAAATACATGAAGTCCTTGGCACACAGATAGTCAACAAATGGCAGCTTGTTGTTTTGTTTTTGTTTTTGTTTTTTGCGGCATGTGGGCCCCTCACTGTCGCGGCCTCTCCCACCGCAGAGCACAGGCTCCGGACGCGCGCAGGCCCAACGGCCACGGCCCACGGGCCCAGCCGCTCCGCGGCACGCTGGATCCTCCCGGACCGGGGCACGAACCCGCATCCCCCGCCTCAGCAGGCGGACCCCCAACCACTGCGCCACCAGGGAAGCCCAGCAGCTACTGTATTTTAAGTAGAGCCATGCAGAGGATATGGACAGTGTTTGGATTTGGGGGTGGGTGAATCCACGGCCTTCCTGAAGCTGGTCTTTGGCCTGCCATGTTTGATGGCCTTGGAACTAGCTGATCCTCCCCTCATTCTGGCTCTGAGTTCAGACTTCAGAGCCCAGGGAAGGGGGCCCCAAGGAGCAGTGAGGGAGGTGGCAGGGAGTTCACCGTTGGCTGCAGACAAGCCACAGAGCACAGAGTAGTGGAGAGTGGTGCATACTTGGGGTGGGCGCTCTCTGAGGCTGCCAGAGCTCAGCTGAAAAGGGAGCAGGACTTTCACAAGAAGCTTAGGAATTCGGGTCAAAGGGAGAGTAAGGTCAGGAGGGAGAAGAATGGGGCCTGGGGCGGGGGGGGGGGGGGGTAACTCGGCTACAGCCTCTCCTGCTCCTCCCTCCTTACCCAGGTATTACCACACCCTCTTCACCCACGCCCTGCCCAAGGCTCTGAGGACCCTGGCAGATGAGGCACCCACCTGTGTGGATGTCCTGATGAACTTCCTAGTAGCATCCGTCACCAAGTTGCCCCCTATCAAGGTGCCCTATGGGATGTGGCATCAGGAAGCCAGACCTCCTCCACTGGTGAGGATCTAGGGGGGTGGTCGGCACTGGGAGGGCCCCGGCTGGGGAAGGGATTCCCGTTCTAACCCTAACCCTTTTTGCTGCACGAGGCGGGGGTAGGGTGGGGTTCCGAGGACAGAGAAGCCCTCCAACGCATTTCTCCCCGCCCCGCTTAGGAGCCTGGGGGTCCGGGGCTCAGGCAGGAGCCGCAGCCCGCAGCCCAGAACTGCATCAACCAGATGGCGGCAGGGTTCGGCCACATGCCCCTGGTATCTTCTCGCCTCCGTCTGGACCCCGTGCTCTTCAAGGACCCGGTGTCCGTGCTGCGTAAGAAGTATCGCAGCCTGGAGAAACCCTAGCAGTGACTAGCTGAGACCCCGGCCCGGCTCCCAGCGGTCGCTGCAAACTGCCTCGGGGGAGGGGGGAGGCTCCGCCTCCTCCCTTGCGGTATCTGGAGACCCAATCAAGGCTGCCATTTAGCCAGCACGGCAGTACCCGATTGGCCAACCACCGCTTCGCCCCCCACCCCCCAGCCTAGCCGCTAGTGGCAGTTTCCACATCGCTGTCTCTGGGGCCTTTCCTCTGCCTTCGCAGATCCCTTGCCTGGAATGCCTTTCTTGGCTTCTCTGCCGAGCTGACATCTACTTCTCTTTCAGATCCTCGCCTCCTCCACGAAGCTGCCTGACCCCCACCCCCGCCCCGGATCCTCTGCGCTTTCACAGCCGGGTGTGTCCCTTAGGCCCGACGCTATTCATGCTGCCTCGCAAGGTACATCGTCAGGCCCCAGGACTGACCCGGGAGTCCCGGGAGGGCAGGGCCGTGTCCTCGTCTCTCTGGCCTGGCAGGTGCGCCACAAATATTTGACGAACAGGTAGACGGAAGTGACATCAACTACATGCCTGGCTCTGTGGCGACAGTGGCGGGTGTGTGGACAGGGTGTGCGGAGTGAGACACAAAACTGCACCTCCCACCCCCCCACCCCCGGGTTTTTAGTCCGGCCGGAAAGCAGCTTCTCGCAGAATCCTGGGCGCAGTCCTCGCGCCCCAAAAATAGAGCAGAGAAGTGCCAGGGAGCCAGTTTTGGGGCTCCCTTCCCTACCTGGCGGAGCACAGTTGGGGGTGGTATGGGAACGCCGGTGGCCCTGCCGGGCCCGGGCCCCTCGGCCCAGGCACTGCCGTCGTTCTGCATTACCAGCCCGGACCACTAGTGGTCAGCACCGCGCCGCGCTCCCTCCCCCCGGAAAGGGAAGGAAGCTCGAAACGCCCATCGGGTGGGATTAGGGGGAGCGGGGACGTCGAGATTGGTGGTGCGCAGCTTGAAGTCGGAAAACTGGTTGGCCCACACGCTTAGGACTAAGAAGGGGCCATTTCTAGGTGGGCTGTGTGGGAGCAAGGGCGGTCCCGAGCGAGCAGGTGGTGAGAGTGGAGAGGGGGAGGGGACGCTGGGTTCTCCTGGGTTCACCCACCTGGAACTGGAATGATCACTTCCGAAATAAAGCGCGTGTCTTTGCCCCTTTGCTCAGGCTATAAATACCTCTACAGCAGCTGCGCGGGGGGAGGGGGACTCAGGTCTTGCCTGGGAGCTGGGGCCACTCTAGAGGAATGGGGATGTGGGTCCAAACCAGGTTCAGGGTATCCGGTGTTTTTCTACCTTGATGGCCTCGCAGCTTTGGAAACTCCCGTGACTAGTGACTAGCTCTCTGGCCAGAACATGGTGTCCCCAAGGCCTCCCACGTCCATCCTCCTGTTTGACCTCTGGCCCCTGGATGACTCAGGTCATCCCCAGAGCCAGTCACAGCGTGGGATGCAGAGAAGGCTCTTCGGGGAGGCGTGGGGCCGCTATATTCTTGAGATGGAGGGGGGACTGGGAGTTTAAGGAGAGGGAAGACAGTCTGGCCCTGAGTCAAGGACAGTTGTTGAGGAAGCACACAGCTGCAACCCAGGCAGCCTTCCCAGGGTGGGGAGGACTCCAAGTGCCAGGCCCAGCTGAGGGAGACACCTTTTCCCTCCCCACTCACAGTTGCAGCACCCAGAATACTGAACTACCGTGGCATGGCCTTGCCTGTGGGCTGCCAGGCCCCAGGTCTCATACTGTACCAATACACAGCCCAGAGCAGGTCCCCAGCCCCTGCTGTAGGGGGAGGCCTAGGGCTGTGGAACTTCGGGCAAGTGACTCAACCTCTCTGAGCCTCAGTTTTCCCATCTGTAAAAATGGAGGACAGCAATGACTGTCTCTTGAGAGGTGTGTAAGGACTTGGAATATAGCAAAGCCCAGGATCCAGGTTCCTGCGGCCTGCCATGGCTGGGGGGAGGGAGGAATTTGATTCCTAAGATTGGGGTGGAGTGGAGCTCCACCAGCGGTCACAGTCACACACACACACACACACACACACACACACACACACACACACACACACACACACTTCCAAGCCAGCACAACTTCCCACAGACTTGAAGGGGCCGAAGAACCCTCAAACCTAGATCACAGCCAACCCTGGATGACAGTGCTGGAAAGGCACAAACAGGTCGTTTCACAGATGGGAAGAGAGAGGCTCAGAGGGGAAGGTGAGTGACCAACCCCTCCTCCTCCTGCTGTGGGTCAGGACAGAGTCAAGACAAACCCAGTGCTGCCCCCCGAGGCTGGGAAGCCCACCTGGCCCCTCAGGCCATCCTTCCAGAAGGATGATAAAAGCACCCACTCTCCCACAACCACCATATGCTCAGCTGACTTTAGTTCCAGTCCTCACAACAACCCTGTGAGGTAGGTGTCAACATTCTTTGTCCGCAGACGAGAGGGGCGCTGACCTGCCTAAGGGCAGAGACAGACCACCAGATCAAAGCCACCTGATGACTGGGCATGCTGCCTCCTCTGTGAGACTGGGGACAGGTCCCCCGGCTTCATCTTGGAAATACAAGCCACCTCCTAATTCAGGAATCTTCACACACACCTCAGGAAGCCAGGGGTTCCTGTTCAGGTTGTACCCTCTGTGTCCTCCATCCCCAAGTTTTGAGCAAGCCAGGCCATACCGGCAACAGAGCTGGCCCAACCATACCCAGTGTCAGGCTCCCCGACCCCGGGACACAATCAGGGCAAGAGGAGTGGCCCGGGGCCTGTGGGGCTGTTTGCGGGGGACCCAAGCTGAAATCTGTGCCCACCTCCACCCCTCCCGCCAGGACACCTTTGTGTTGGCACAGCTTCCTGGGCGTTGACGAGGTGGGGGGAATAAAGAAAGAGGAAACCAGCAGGTCCTTACCTAGTCAGAAGTCCCCTACCTCCAGGAAAAGGAAACATTTGGCTCTCAGTGAAATGACTCATGCACAGATCAGCCTCAGGTGCCCCCTGGCTCCCCATCTCAGGGGGGACCCGTATGAGTGTGCAGAGTCCTCACAATTCCCCAACTCCCCATGGCCTCCTTGTAGCGTATTGTTAGAGGCAGAGGAAGGGGGCTCTGTCCCAGGGCTTCTTTATGGATTCATAAGGCAAAGGCCAGACAGACTGAAAATGGGAAATGAGGCAGGCAGGTGAGGGGACAATGAGTCTCCCCTCTGTCACCCCTCACTATGCCCCACTGCCTTTCCAGAGGCTAGTGGTAGGGCGGCATTAGCTGAGGATGAGGCCCAAACCCTGCCCCACCGGGAGCTGGAAGAGTGGGGTCACACCAGCTTTACACCTGCAGAGTTCCCATCCTGGGGCTGGCGGGAGTCAGATGGGGGAGACGGGGAAGAGCCCGTTCCTGGAGTGGGACGAGCCTCCTCCACACTGAACATGGAGCAGCAGTCAGGAGAGTGACCTGGTTTATAACCCACCTGGGGTAGGCAGAGTCCTGGCTGGGCCTGGGGGACACTCAGTCCAGCCGTCGGCAGGCCTGTCCATGCCCCAGTTGGTGCCTGGCCAGGCAGTCAGTCCGAGGGACCCTGGCATGACTGACAGTCCTTCATGTCCTCAGAGTAGTCCTCTATCTGGATGGTCACGGTGTGGAAGTGGAACTTCCCCTGCAGGCAGGTCCTGGCTGCCTTCAGCACAGCCTGGGCGTCTGCATTCCCAGCTGGGGGCAGAGAGGACACATGAGGGGAGACGCCAGAGAACCGATTACTCACTCTTGGGCCCTTAGGAATGATTAGGAGCCTCAGTCTCATATCCTACCCCCCAGCAGAACAAGATAGGTGACGATGGACATCAAGAAACCCCCAGACTCACTCCTGTACCAGGCAACCCTCTGGTTCCCATACCTGGCACAACGCTGAAAGAGCAGGAAAAGCACTGGCTTTAAGACTAGGAATCTTTCCTCTGCCACTGATTAGCTGTAAGAGCCTGGGCGAGTGACCTTACCACCCCCCACCCCCCAACCTCAGTTTCTTCATCTATAAATGGGACTGTGATGACCAAATGAAATAATGTATATCAAGTACTCAGCGTGGGGTCAGGTCCAATGCATGGGCACTGCAAGCATCCGGGGTCATCTGGGCCCATCAGGGTGGCCCCGGGCCTCCGGCTGCCTCTCTCTCACCCACCCCAAGTGTTCCCACTACTCACCGATGGCGACGTGGACAGACAGGATAGGCTGGGCCACAGTTAGCGCCCAGATATGCAGGCTGTGCAGGGCTTCCACCCCCTCCACCGACAGCAGCAGATCCCGCACAGCCATGAAGTCCATGCCCCTGGGGGTCCCTGAGGATGGCAGGGACAGGGGCTGAAGGAAAGGGCGCCCTCCCACCCACGCTTGTTCCTGCTCCTCAAATGTCCCCTCACTCAGACCTCCTTGGCCTGACGTTGCCCCCACCTCCCAAATGACCCCCATCATCTCACCCTGTTGTATTTTCCTCTTCACACGTAACACTGTCAGAAATTATCTTGTTAGTTTCTTGCTGTCTCTCCCTCTGAAGTGGAAACTATGCGAGCAAGACAATTGTTTGGTTTACCACCCTATCCTCAGTGCCTAGAACAGTGCCTAGTCCCACAGTATATGCTCCATTAAAAAAAATTTTTTTTGTCTTCAGCAAGTGGTGCTGGGAAAGTTGGACAGCTGCATGTAAGTCAATGAAGTTAGAACACACCCTTACACCATGCACAAAAATAAACTCAAAATGGCTTAAAGACTTAAACATAAGACACTGACACCATAAAACTAATAGAAGACAGCATAGGCAAGACATATTCTGACATAAATCGTACCAATGTTTTCTCAGGTCAGTCTCCCAAGGCAACAGAAATAAAAACAAAAATAAACAAATGAGGGCTTCCCTGGTGGCGCAGTGGTTGAGAATCCGCCTGCCAGTGCAGAGGACATGGGTTCGAGCCCCGGTCTGGGAAGATCCCACATGCCACGGAGCAACTAAGCCCGTGCACCACAACGACTGAGCCTGCACTCTAGAACCCACAAGCCACAACTACTGAGCCCACATGCCACAACTACTGAAGCCCGCGTGCCTAGAGCCCGTGCTCCACAACAAGAGAAGCCACCGCAATGAGAAGCTCACACACCGCAAGGAAGAGTAGCCCCTGCTCGCCGCAACTAGAGAAAGCCCGCGTGCAGCAACAAAGACCCAGCGCAGCCAAAAATAAATTAATTAAAACACAGAACAAAACAAAAAAAAACCTACTTTAAAATAAATAAATAAATAAAATATGGCACAAATGAGCCTATCTACAAAACAGAAACAGACTCACAGACATAGAGATCAGACTTGTGGTTGCCAAGGTGGCGGGAAGGGAGAGGGATGGACTGGGAGTTTGGGGTTGGTAGGTGCAAACTATCACATGTAGAATGGATAAACAAGGTCCTACTGTATAGCACGGGGAACTATATCTAATCTGGGATAAACCATAATGGAAAAGAATATTAAAAAAGAATGTCTACATGTATATAACTGAGTCACTTTGCTGTACAGCAGAGATTGGCACAACACTGTAAATCAACTCTACTTCAAATAAAAAACTTTTTTTTTTAAAGAAGGGAACCTGGGGATCCCTGCACCCGCATAGGGAATCCTTATCATCACTTTTATCTGGGTCAGTCACATTCTTGGAGAAAAAGCTCTGACCTGCAGCCAAGCACTCCTGTTGACCCCCAATCAGGATCTAGACCAACCCTGACCACACAGAGACCTATGACCTAAGATCCTGAGCACAAGCAAGCCGGGTGAATACGTGTGGTAACTCAGGGCAGACCATCTGCCACCAATGAGCACCCCTCAAAGCCCTGCCACGTCCTCTGGAGGTGGGGTCCTCAGAAAGGAAGGCCTGAGCCGCAGTGGATTCCGCAGTCTTGTCCAACACCAACTGTCTTTTTCTGATCCTCAGTCTGCCCCGCCCTGACCCCACTGTGCAATGAGAAACATAAACCTCACCCCCCAAGGGAAGGCAAGTGGAGACTCAGGAAACATGAGGAGGGACTGGAGGGCCAGGTGCTACAGACACCAGCCGGAAGCCCCCTGCCCAGGCAGGGAGGACACATCCCAGCAGGGAGGAGGCACCCTTGGGGGTAAGAGGAAGGAAAGGATGATCCAGAGGACATTTCCAGAAACAACCACACCTGAGGGCCCTGCTCAATGCCAAGATCAGCCCGGGGCCCCAGGAGATTCTCCAACCTATGCCAGGCTCCAGACCATGGCCCCCCGCCAATGTGCTGGGATGCACCCTACACCCAACACACACACACACACACACACACACACACACACCTGAACTTACATTAGAGCTGGAGAGCCAAGAGCAAAAAGGGAGCCCCAAGCCCAGGTTACCTTCCATCAGTACCAGGATCACATCTCTCAGGATGGTCAAGGTTGTCCCCAGGACGAGGATGGAGAAGAGGAAGGTGCAGATGGGGTCTATAAACTTGTACTCTGGCTACGGGAAAAGGGCAAGGCAGAGCTGGGGCTCACCACCCAACACCTTAGCCTCCCTTCTCTGCTCCCACCCAGCATTAAGTCAGGGAGAGGGGCTCTCTCTGCAGGGTGGGCATGAACCTCACCCTGACCCTGCCTCCCAGTTCTCTACCTTTTATTCTGTGTCCAAAAGGACAGGCAGGACAGACCACAGTTTAGGATAAGGCACTGCACCTTCCCACCCCTCCTTGCCCAAGGGGCTGAGACACGGACGGAGCTAAATGGAATCTTAGGCACCATCTGGTCCGACATCCCCATTTTATAGATGGGGAAACAGAGGCTCAATTAGAGCAAGGGACTCACTCCGCATCATGCGGCTGGCAAGGGGTGAACCAGGCTTCAAGCCCAACCCTTGGCTCTTTCCACTACACCGCACTGCCTGTGTGATGGCCAATGCCTAGGCAGCACGCAGTCCTGGGTTTTAACCTGGCTTCACAACTTACCAGCTGGGTGGCGCTGTGCAAGTCCCTGAGCCTTTCTGAGCTACAGAAAACACCACCACCTCCCCTTCAGGGTTGTTATCAAGATCAGAAGTGCTAACACTTACTGGGTGTTGGATAAATGTTCCTTCCCTCTCCTACCCTTTTGCCCAGAGCTGGGAGGGAGCTAGAATCTGGAAAGGGTCCTGTGCAGAGAGAAGCCTCCAGGTGATCTACCCTCCCTTCCCCACCCGGCCCACTTCCCTGTGTCCCCAGCTCTAACCTTGAAGTATAAAATAAAGGCTGCCACTAAAACACCCAAGCTCTGCAGAAAGTCTCCAACCACATGGATAAAGGCAGCTCGGACACTAGGGTTCTCCTGCTGCTGGCTGGTGTCGTGGCTGTGCTCATGGCCATGGCTGTGTCCGTGGCCAGACTGGTGAAGAATCAATCCCATTCTACAGAAGTGGAGACAAGGCCAAGGGGCTCATTGAGGTAGCAGATAGAGGCTTCAAATCAGCCAGGTAGAGGCCCCCATCAGGACTGGCCTCCCCAGACTGCACGATCCCTTTGGCCACGTGAGGAGCCCAACTCACGTGGCCTTGGTTCAGAGTACCAACAGGAGAAGGGGCTCAGCTCCATCCAATGCCAGGCTGAATCTGGGCACAAAGATGCCCCAGTGCCAAGTCTCAGAGCAGGAAAGCCCCATAGAGGGGCCTTCACCATGTCACAGATGGTGAAGCTGAGGCCCAGAGAAGGAAGTGGCTTGCCCAAGGCCACTGAGCAAAGGTGAGAGAACCCAAAAGAGACCTCGGTGCTCTACACACCCTGCCTCTCACTGAGACCAATTTCAGGCACATCACCTTGAAAAAGGGCTTGGATTCTGCCCCTAGGGACACCTGCTCCTGCAAGAACTAAACTCACCCCTCCCCATGACAGGTAAGAAGCCTCTCTGGTTATTCACTGACTTGTATGGGGTGGGAACTTGATGCTGCCCCAGGTTTACAGCTCCTGATGGCCTTGCCCGAGGCCTCAGGCAGGACCCAGGTGTTCCAGGTGCCAGAGCTCAGACCACTAGGGAAATTCTGATCCTGCGACCTATCCTGGAGTGCAGCACCTCCTCCTTCTAAGGAGAGCAGGCATGTAGGTATGCATGTGAGAAGTGGGAGGGGGAAAGACTCACAGGGAACCCAGGCCACACTCACATGATGTTCACGACCACAGCACAGCCCGACGTGATCAGCATGGTCCCCTTCTCGATCTCATAGTCCCCAGAGATCAGCCGTTCCACCGCCAGGTACACCAGTACCCCAGTCACGACCCAGATGGACAGCACAGAGATCAGGGCGCCCAGGATCTCTGAGGAAGAACCCGGCTCCCAATAGCAATCTTAGCATGGGGCCCTAAGGCTAAGGAGCCCCCTCCTCGTCCCCACAAAGTCTGGGCCTGGGTCCGACTGGGCTCTGCTGGAGCTATGACTGGTGTGGTTGCACCTTACCCCACCACTCATACATCTGGGAACATCTGAGCTAGAAGAAACTCAAGAAATCATCTGGGTCAACCCTTTCTGTTGAAGCTGACTCATTAAAATATATACCCATTGCTCAGCTGGCAAACTAAGGCTTCTGAGGAACAGAGGCTGGGCCATCTGCCACCAAGAGGAAAATGACAATGCAGCGCAGAGATGAACTTCAAAAGCCTTTGCTGAACTTTCCCTCCCCCTAGAGCTGATCCATGGAGTTATGTGCAGAGTTAATGCACAGTCATTTATTCTTGAAGTCTGGCCACTTCATTTCTTAGGAAGGTAGACTCTCCTCCCCTGCGGGGTGGGAATTCCCAGAGGAACAGGGGACCAGGGCTCCCCCATCAGACTGGGAGCTCCCAAAGGACAGACGCCAAGGTTGACATCCTCTTCCCCCACCCATATCACCCTCCTGGCCTTACTCAGGGACCCAGTGCACCCACCTAAGAACCTGATCTTGACCTACCCCCTCTCCCAACTCCATCCCCATCCCAACCAGGGCCCTTACCAGCTCTATGCCAGCCGAAGTTCATGGTCTTGGTGGCTGGCCGGGAAGACATCCACAGGGAGAAGAGGCTGATGAGCATGCTGGCGAAGTCAGTGAGCAGGTGGGCTGCGTCTGTCATGATCGCCAAACTATGTGCCAGGTACCCACCTGCAGGGGCAGGGCCAAGAGGGTGGAGGGTCCTTATCAGTTCCCCAAGGAGCCAACTTCCCAGAGTGTGTGTGCAGCAGGAAAACCATGAGCTCTGGAGAAAGACAATGGATTCCAGACCTCTGCACCATTAGCTGTGTAACCACGGGCAAGTGACTTACTTTCTCTGAGCCTCAACTTCTACCATCTGTGAAATGGGATTCGCAAAATCTGCTTAGAGGGTGAACGTGAAAATCGAGTTCAAATTGGGCCTGTAGGGGAATTCCCTGGCGGTGCAGTAGTTAGGACTCCCCGCTTTCACTGCGTCCTCGGAATGGATTCAATCCCTGGTCGGGGAACTAAGATCCCACAAGCCGCGTGGCATGGCCCAAAACAAAACACAAAAACAAAAAACCAAAATGGGCCTGGAAAGCATAGCGGGCACTCAGGAAATGCTCCTTCCTTCTAGGCACTCAGGTCTTCCCTGACCTACTAGCTGTGTGTGATCTTGGGCAAGTTCCTAAACCTTATGGTGCCTCCGTTTCATATAAGATAGGGAGCCCTTAGTATTAATACTACAGGAACATCCAGGAGAAAAAGCCTTTTGGATCATCCAAACTACCCATGTGCCAATTTCATCTAATTCACAAAAAAGTCCTTACCAGTGACTTCCCCAATCATGAACAACAGGCAGAAGGCACAGGCCACACAGAGCTGGCGCCATGCCCTCTTCTTCTTGAGGTCGCAATCACTGCCAGGACCCGTCTGGGCGTGACAGTAATGGTTGCTCTTGGTAGCCAGCTCAACGGGCTGCAAGTCCAGGCCAGGTGAAGACAGAGGGATCCTGCCAGCCCCATCCTGCCACAGAGATCTGTAAGACCTGTCCAAGGAGGAAGGGTGAGGGGAGGCTCAGCTCTGAGATGGGAGCAAAGAAGGCTGACTCCAGTCTTACCTCTCTGCGGGGCCTGGTTGTTCCCATGTGCCCATTTGGAAGAAGAGCTTAAGGATACTCCAAGCTCGACAGACTCTGCGGAGTGACCAGAAGCCCCTCTTTGCAGGGGGTGCTGGGGAACAACCAGTTCAGGAGTCTTGGCTCGGCGTGTTCCCTCCTCCCCCATCCCTCCCAGGGCCTGGAGGAGGCAAAGACCTTGGGAACTGGCCAAAGGGCTGGGCCGGTCCAGCCGAGCGCGGAGAAGGAGGAGAGTTTACACTCAGGGAGAAGAGCAGATCTCCCCTTCTCACGGTCTGGGGACACCGGGCCTCCCAGGGCGGGGCTGCCCCCGGGCAAAGTGCTGGCCCCAGGGCAAGGCTCCAGGCACGCACTCCCCACTAACCCGCAGGGGTCAGGATCTGTGCTCAGCCACAAGAGGGGAGGGATGATCCCCGCGCCCAGGCTCCATTTCCCCTTTCCTTCCTTCACCTCATCCCACCCCTCCCGTGTGGTCCCAGTTCAAGCCGCCGTCCAAACCAACCACTGGCAGGATAGCAAATGAGGAGGTGGGTCTGATGCCACTCAGATTCCCGCCCCTCCCCAGGCTCTCGCCTTACCCGGCTCCAAGCCTGGCGTCTAACAGATGCTTCCTCTCGGTGGCCTCCATGCGGTCTCGCGCTCCCTGCCGTGTACTCCCTGGAAGTTGCGCGCGGGACGCTCCGCGGCGCTCACTCACCTGCCGGGAGGGCACTGCGCGCCTTTCCCGCCGCCCCGGCGCGTGAGCCCCTCGCCCAACCGCTCTGCCGCGAGTTCGCTCCCGCCTGGCCGTGCCGAGGCTGCCGAGGGGTCGTCCCGCTGTTGCTACCGCTGCTGCCCCCACTACGTCAGCCGTGGCGCCCCGCTCCCGCTGGCTTTACCCGGTCCCCGCTACCCCGTGTGAAGCGGCGCGTCGTGTGCAAAAGCCCGCAGGGAAGGGGGAGGGGGCACCTGGCGGCAAAGGGCCCCGGCATTGACCCCTAGCACCCCGTCCCCTGCGCCCCCGGGGCCCAAGGAGCCCACCTGGCCTGCAACACAAAGCCTAACCGCTCCCCTCCGCCCCCGCTCTGCTGCTTGGTGTTTCCGAGTTGGGACTAGTCTGCGCCGCCTTCCCCGGCTCGGCGCGGGGTGTGTCCCACCGAGAAGTTCTCGGGCCCCGCCTTGTAGAAATCCGCTGTGGGTCCCCTGAGAGCAGGAATGTGGCTCCTAAACTCAGAATTAGGGCTCCTGAGGCTGGGATTGTGTCTTGCCCTCAGGAAACCACTGATCGGTTTCCACTCTCAGGCTGCAGACGCCCGAGCCCCCCATGTTCTTCCACTCAGGCCAGGAGGCTCCTGCGGGTGGGGTATGCCTGCCCTCAGGCTGGGGCAGTAGCCCTCCTTAGGACTGGTTGGCACTGACTAATCCATCCTCGCCACTGAAGCAGCGCCGGTTCCTCCCGTCTTGCGCGCTCGGATTAGATCTGGGGTGGCCGTCTTTATCTCCACCGCTACACAGAGCAGGGTCGCGCTTCAGCAGCAGTCGCCATCTAGACAGAGCTGACACCACTACCACCACACCATCCTTTCTCCACTGCCCCGCAGCAGTCCCCAGGAGCCCCAGGACGGTGCCATGCGTAGTGTTCCGCCGGTAGAAGCCGGCCGGCCCTTCCTGCCGGCTTGATGCCCCATCCAGTTGAAGCTTCGCCCTCCCCCGGCGGTTGGGTGGGAGGAGGGGCAGGGGCCTCTGATAGGCCCTCTACCTAAAAAGAGCTTTGGGCTGGGGACCTCCCTGGCCAGTCACCCCATCATCAAGGGCCCTGGGGACCTTGGCTTGGCTATGGCCCTTCACAGAGACAAGAGACTAGGGTGTGAGCCCCTATCCCACACCACTGGGGACAAGGAGGGGCTCCTTCAGTGTCTCCCCGACAGGAGTCATCTTGTTAGGAAACTAAGTGCAAGGAGCGAGGATGGCAGCGGCATGCCTGCCTAGATTGGGTCCCCACTGAGTACCTTTCCACCTGCTCTGGACTGAGTGTGGACAACTTTTACCGCAGGCTTCCTGGTTTTCCTGTATACTCTTAGAACCAGCAAGCTCAGCGTTACCTGGAGAAGGTGTTAGAATGCAGGTTCCAGGTCCCTGCATCAGACCAACTGAATCAGAATCTCTGGATGTAGACCCTAGGAATCGACATATTTACAAATTCTCAGGGGATTTTCTGCACAGTAAAGTCTGAGGACCTCTACATAAGCTTTTATCATTGCAGACATATATTCACCTGATCTCCCCACTAGATTTTAAGCTCTTTGAGAGCTGGGATGTATTTTATACTTCTATTACAATTTAGTTTAGCTCTGAGCACCTACTGAGCACTTAGTTAAAAGCCTGTGAATTGGATTGAAATAAAGAAGTATATAAACATAGGGCTGGTCACTTAGTCACATGAGAGTAAGTGAGGTAGGTGCAGCTCGCAGGGGTTTCTTGCTGGGCCATCTCAGTCGTGTTGTAGTTTCAAGCTGCCCTGTGCTCAGATTAATCTTATAATTTATTTGAGGGCAAAACATTTATGCTTTAAAAAAGTGTGTCATCTATGTCCCTCTCATTCCCTTTAATGCAAAGCACATTGTAAATTCTCAATATGTGGAGATTTACGAATTGGACCCAGACACATATATTCATTTTATAAAAACTTTTATGCCAAATTTCCCTTAAATTAATACTTTTCTAGGATGCATTTTAATTGATTTGCAAGAGTTTGACTAATTAGTTAAGACTTTGATATATTGAAAAACTGCTCCACTTGTATTCTATTCACAGATCCCCAGAAGGTCCTCTGCTAATGACCTAGCAAGTTGCAGACCTCAACAATTTTATTCTAAAAATGTAGATTCCCCTATAAAGAAAAAAAACGTTTCCTGCCATTCCAGTTCTACAAGGATCAAGCCATTAGCTACTACCGTCGGCCACCGAGGAGAATTCAGGGTGGAGAAAAAATAAGAAGTATTCTGGGCTTTGGATGTACTGGCCCCTAGGCAGTTAAGATGCACATGTAATGAAAACTTTTAATGATCCCAGATTCTTGCATCTTCCCTTACATGGGAAAGCACGAAAATCATTAACTTGAGATGTCTGGTTTTCGTGATTAGCAGACTACATATTTTTCTCAGCAAAAAACATTCATAAATATCCTGGCTCCTCCCTGACGTCTTCAGAGCAGCTGTTTAGTAAGGGCCCCAAATAAAACGTAACTCACAGCTTTTGTGTTGTGCATTTTCACCTTGGTCAACACCTACATTCCACAATGAATCTGATTCTGTAGGTCCGGGGAGGGGGTCTGGGAACCTATATTGTTTAAACTTCTGAGTTGAATGCTATTGTGAAATTATTGTTCATTTTTTATGGTATAAATGGTTATGATTTTGAAAAGAACCTTTATCTAAAGTATTGAAGGATACAAGGGCATGATATCTGGGATTTGCCTTAAAATAATCCCAGTGTGGGGAGGGAGTAATGATGGAGAAGAAACAAGTGTCTGTAACTGTTGAAACTGAGTGATGAGTATGGAGGGTATGTTATAATATTCCCTCTACTTTTCCATAAGTTTGAAATTTCCCAGAATTAAAGGTTTAGGGGGAAAATAAACCTCTGGTGATTCTAATGCAGCAGCCTATGGAACCGTATTCAAGATTCATGGAATAACCCTCTGCAACCAGTTTCCTTACAGCATGATCTTAAAAGAAACTTGTTGATCAAGAACCCTTCATACCACCCTTAAGTGTTCTGGTTTGTGTGGCAAAGTAGAGATTCCCTTATCTGCAAAGAACGGGTATCTCCCTGGAATTCAAATTTCTGACTACAGAGCCTTGACTGCCCTCCCTCCTCCCTCTGATAAGTGACAAGATAGTGGATGGACATGCCTATCTCACATGTGATCAGTAACCCGGAGAAGAAACCTGGAGCCAGAATGTGGACAGGTTGTAATCCTGATTCTTGTGATTTCAAGGTGATGAAAGCTTCTAACTTTCTGGCCTCAAATTCCTTCAGTCTTCTATAGGAAGATAATTTAGGACTATGAAGAAAAGCAAGTGTGTGATTGTTAAAAAAAAAAAAAGGATAGTGGTGGGACTTCCCTGGTGGTCCAGAGGAAAAACAAAAAAAAAGGATAGTGGCTACCTCCAAGCAGGAGGAGGGAGACACATGATGCGTTTCTTGGGTTTGATAACGTTCTTTTCCTTTTTCTTTTTCCTTTTTGGCTGCACTGCGCAGCATGGGGGATATTAGTTCCCCAACCAGGGATCAAACCCGTGTCCCCTGCAGTGGAAGCGCGGAGTCTTAACCACTGGACCGCCAGGGAAGTCCCTATTATTATTTATTTTTTTTAGTTGAAGTATAATTGATTTACAGTGTTTAGGATGTACAGCAAAGCGATTCAGTTAAACATATAATGTTCCTTTTCTTGACCTGCTAAGTAACAGCATAGGATTTCACTATACAGTAGTTTATTTAACTCTAAAATTAGTTCTGTGCACTTGTGTGTATGTAATATGTTACACAATTTTTTAAAAAAAATTTAAGCTTCAGAATTTAAGGACTAGAAATGAAAACAAAATCTGATTACCTGAAATTCAAAGTTAAGGACTGAGTTAGCCTTGGAAAAACTCCCAGAAGTGAAAATGGACAGAGGTGTGAGGGTTTAAAACATTTTTGTAAAGTGAATTCCATAGAATGCTAGTTCTGGAGGATGTCATGTGAATGAATAAGTTGGGAAATGCTGGGTTATATAGTCATTCCACCAAGAAATATTAAGAGCTTTAAAGATCAGGTGGTATTCCAAATACCGTGAACTCGATGGACCAGTAATTTGGCTAAAGTTAAACAGCTTTCATTATGGCAGGACTGCTCAGAGCCCTTAAGTTGCTACTGAGTTCTGAATGTCGAAAAGTTGGGACAGACTCTGCAGTGTTCCTCAGATTTCTAAATCCGAGGTGTCTCAGACCCAATTAACGCACCACCTCAGATTCGCTCAGCTGCACCTCTCTCCTAGCCCCTTTGGCCCCTTGTTCATGGAGAGCCTGGATGCTACTTCAGCCGCGGTCATCGCCTCATCCGCTAGCACGGGTGGCTGTCTTGGCCTTCCCTGGAGTAAATCTGGGCTCCAGCAGAGCCTCCATGGTGACCACTGCGGCGGGGCAGCAGTAGCTCTAGCACCCCTGCCGTTAGCCCTGACAGGTTTTTGTTTGGGTTTTTTTTCTTTTTTGTAATGTGAGTGTCCGACTTGAGCTTTGACTGCCATCCATTTCAAAAGAGGCAACCACTTCAGGGCTATCTCTAATAAACACCTTGCCAGCCACAGCACTAGATAAAGAGCCAGGCCGTTTCTCCCCACTGAGGCTCCTTTGTTTTGGAGATCTTAGTTGATTTTGCTAACTGACCATTTGAGCCATTTGCTTTTTTTCCACTTCCCACGCTTTAAATTCCCTCTCTTATGTTCTAAATTCACCAATAAAGAGTGAGCTTTTGAAACCCTAGGCCCCCACCCTAGACCCCAATAAAAGCGGAACCCAGGCTCTTGCTTTCTCCCTCCCTCTCTCCGCCCGTGAACTCACTGCATGGCCCCAGGGATGCTATGTAATTTGCAGGTCTTGTAAGTAATAAACCTTTATTTTTTCAGAATTTCCTGATGGTTAGTACTTAAGGGCATCTTGAAATCATAATAAGAACTACAAGGGCCAGTCTAACCACAACATTGGTTGGTGATAGGCTGAGACTGACACAAAACACACACCCAACTCCACTGGCCCCCCGAGGCTCTGCTCCACCCACCACCTGCAGGGTCAGCTGACAGGTGCCTTCTAGCTTCCCCTGCAGCTGCCCAAAGGGCCAAGTGATGCAGTGGAAGAGCAAGGGCATTAACTCTCTGGGAGGCAAACTCCAGTCCTGGGAGATGGGAGGTGAAAGAAGCCAGCAGACAGGTCTCTCCCTTCTTCCCTCTGATGAACTGTTTGAGGCAGGTTGTTCTTTGTAACCTGCTAGAAGCATCTCCCTTGGCTGAGCAAGCAGCCAGGGGTCTCCTGGTGGAGCTGTGGCCAGCTGGGTAATGCGATACTTTGTATTTGCTTCCCTCCTTTCCTGACTTGCTTCCACTTCCCTTCACTCCGGCTGCCCTAGGAACGTAGCTGAACTAAAGTGTTTACTCTTTGCCTCAGGCTCTGTTTTCTGGAGAGCCAGAAAATAAGGCATTGAACCCTTTTCTGGAGGGTCCTCTCAGGGCCAGTTTTCCACATAGTTCTCATTGGGAAATGCGGGTTTAAAGGACAACTTCTTTGGTGGGATAGAAACCTTGGCTTGCCATCACTGTCTACTTCCTGCTGCACTCTTCCTATCAGGCCTTCTGTCCGTCTACCCTGAACTGTCCTCTGAAAAAAAGGCTGAATGAAACCCCAGCTCTTTTGGTAATAAATGGAAGAAAGCGCTGTGCATTTATTAAAACAACATGTAACACGAACTCAGTCGCTGTCCCTTATGTCAGGAATAGACACTGAAATACAGTACCTTATCCTTTCCTAGGTCTGTGAGTGCTACGGAGCCCCTCCCACCAAGGAGAGGAAGTGGGTGGCTGTATCAACCTGGCTTCTTTCCCTTCTTTATAACAATCGTCCATCACAGGATGACCAGGCATTATCATACAAAAGTTCCTTTACAAAAAGCACCAAATTGGCATACATATACAAGTATATACAAAAATCACATTTTAAAAAAGTACAAAATATTCCATTTTGCACCAACGTAGAGAAGTATCCAGTGTGGTTGTTTCAAGCACGTTTCCAACTCTGGTTCATGATGCTGGACACAGCGGTGAGGTCCCGCTCCTGGTTCCTGCTCTCTGAGCAGAGAGAAGACACACCTCCCCATTGCCCCTCCGGGGGCCCTGACCCCTCCCACCCTGGGCCTGTCACCAAGGTAGCTGTGCCCATCCCCACCCTCCCCAGTCTCTCTGCATCTAGACGGTCTCTCCCTCATCCATCTCCTTACTGGTGTCCTGAAAAAAAAGACGAAGAAACACAAGGTGAGATAGGGCCTCAGGAGGATCCAGGGCTTACCAGGATGCAGTGACAAAATTATCAGACTCCAATTCCTGCCTGGCCTCTTCCGTTTAAAATTGCAATAGAATTTAGCTGCCTAAATGCTATGGATTTCAGATCCAGTGCAAAAGACTCTAGAAGGCTACTTTGTGTTTTTTAGCTGGATTGGAATTTAGTTCCAATAATAACTTGAATTGAAAAATAATAACATTAGCAGACATGACGTTTCTTTGTGCCAGACACTGTGTTAAATGATTACCTAATTTAGTCCTGATTACAGTCTAATCTTTTGAGGTCAGTACTGGTATGCCCCCTTGCATAGATGAGTACGTCAAGATTCAGAAAAGTCGTGAACTGCCCAAGAACACACCGCTAGTCTGTGGTAAAGCTGTGATTCAGAACCCAGGCCCTTAATTGTACTCTGCCAGGTTGGGAAGCTCAGATACCTATGCGGCCAGGTGACATGAATGGGCCAGGCAGGCAGGCTGACAGTGGTGGGGCTGGGCCAACTAGCAAATGGATGTCCCATCCAAGGGAGGCAACTGCTTCCCAGAGCCAGCTCTCTGAGACTAGGGAGAAGGGCAAGCCCAGCGTTGTTAGCTCTTTCCAAATTCTGACAGGGTGAAAATCCAAAGTCTTAGTTGAACTCTTCTTTTAAAAGAAAACAAAAACAAAACATCCTTTTAAAAACATCTACTAATTTAAAAAATGTTGACAACTAATTTTTAAAATGTTGAACATTGGGCCAAGCCTGCCTTGTGGGTGCTCTCTTTTGCCTCTGTTACGCTGTGTCACTTTCTGTTCAGGAAGGTCATTTAGATGTAAAATGGGAGCTTTTTATGATGAATAGTTTGGGGGAGTTCTCTAAGAGTAAAGGGAACACGACTTTACCTTAACAGGTTTAAAACCCCTACAGGAAACAAGAAACATCACCCCACCGTCAAGCACAGCACTTTGCACTCAGTAGGGATCTCATGTTGTCACTGAATGAATGAACGAATGAAAGGAGGGAGACGGATTTCTCACCTTCTTCCTTCCCCTCTGTGGACTCTTCCTCTTCCTGATTTTCTTCTTCAATAAACTCCTCCTCTTCCTCACCTGTGTGTGACAAAGAACAATTGCATTAGGTTGGGGCTGGTGTCTCAGAGGAGAGGCTCAAAGGAGATCCAGGCTGGAGACAGCACCCGTTCCATAACCAGTCGGGGTCAAGCGGCCACGCGGTGACATCACTGGCCGAGGAGGTGATGGGCTTGTGTCCTCCTTCCCCAACCTCCTCCTTTCTTCCCACACCCTTCCAAGCGAGGGAGGCTCAAGACCTCCTTTTTCCAGTCGCAGCAGCAGCAGCATCTGTCACTTGATCTGCCTGCGACTGGAGGGACCTTTGGGGAAGCACACTGTGTACCGCTGCACATTTCTTAGACAGATCAACTTTACCTGGGGAAAATCGGACAAAAACACCTTGATTCTCAGGGATCGGAATCCTTATTCTGAAGGAATCTGCTCAGCCTTTGAAATCTGCTTGCCTAGCGCTCCTTCTTCAGTTTTCCGCATTCCTTAGCCTACAGAGGTGTGGAAGTGGGGCGTGGAGCCCTTCTGGGGCCATCTGCTCCTTAGGTGTCTGAAACTGAGCCTCAGACAGTGACTGTGACGCAACCTTTGTGCTCACTCTCCCATCCTGGGGTATCGCCTTCAAGCTCTACTCACAGGGAACGTGTCCCTTCCCCACCCCCTCTCTCAAGCCACTTCCTTAAGCCTTTGGGGGCCCTGAGGGGTCACTACAGACTCAGAGCATTTGTCAAGAGTATCTGGGGAGAGGCTTGAAAGAGTTAGTTCCTCCAAACTGACAATTGGGATCTGTGCATAACCCAGGGAACGGTTTCGTGGTGGTTTAACCATTATCACAATTAACTACTCTGCAGCATTGGCTGAGAACCTACTATGTGCCAAGTGCTTCCTTGTGCTGAGGACTGTACACGCACTGCCTCATAAAATCCCCGGAAGGCCCTCGGCGGAATCTGCGCAGGGTTACTTACTGGTATGTGGCCTCTGCAAGTCTCTCACCTTTCCTTGGTTTTATTGCCTCAGTTACAAAATGGAGATGACAAGAGAACTACCTCTTAAAGTTGTTGTATTAAACAACAAAATTCACGTCCAGGGCTCAGTGCCCCGGATATAGAAAGTGCTCAATAAATGGTAGCTGTGGGTACTCTCCCCATTTATCCATGAGGGCACGGAGGCTCAGGGAGGCCACTGAAGGCAGTGTAGATAGCCACAATGTCGGACTGTTCACATAGTACGATCCACTCTTGATCATCTTAGCTTAGGGAGGGTGACAGTGGAGCAGATGCTCTACAGCGGTGGATACACCCGAGTCCATTGACATCTCAGCTTTGGGATGCATTTTGTCCTTACCCAGGAATAGAGTATATTTGGGCTTCTGGGAACAGATTTAACACATCAGAGTCTGAAAGCTTGCAGGAGAGCAGATGCAGGAGGTGCCAAGAAGCTTTTCTCTTTCTCTTGCCAGCCCACTCACAGTTCTTCCCTGTTCCCGAACAACCTCTACCCCTCTTTCTTTCTCTCAGCAGGTCATTGGAGCATCACCTCTCAGACAAATGCAACATTCAGCAGAATCGGATCCGCCCTCTCTTTCTTCATTGCTAACTAGCTATCTTTCAACTGTGTAACCTTGAGCAAACTATCAAAATCTTTGTTCTCCATCTGGTTGCCTCATTTCCTCTTATAATTTTTCCTTTATTATTGTTATGGTTATATTGTTACAATTATTATATGTACGTTATGGAAGAGTAATCACAGAAGCAAGGACAGAATATAGATGAATTAAGGTGCCTGAGCATCCGCGATTATAGCAGTAAGAAGCTGAAGCCTGGACTAGCTTTAGGCAATAACTAGTATATGTCTAGCATCTTACAGAGGCTTCTGAAGTAATATCTTATTTGTTGCAACAGCATCATTCGGTGGTCATTGTCAGTAGGCCCATTTGTTACCTAAGTTTAAAGTTAGGAAATGAAGCTCCTAACTTCAGAGGTGGAGGGAGCCTCCAAAAGGCCACACAGATAAGAAATGGTAGAGTCGGATTTGACCTTAGGTCTGCCTGACTCCAGTTGCCAAGCTCTTTCTATTGCCCCCAGGTTCCTCTCTATAGCAGATCCATACATAATTAATTGAGCAGGAATTATGTACCAGGCACTGTGGTGGGCTCTGGGCTCATCCAGAAGTTGGCTGTATGAATTTAACTGATATCTGGGCGTCTTTGCTAGTGTATCTGCCTCTATGTGGGGCTCAGTGGGAGGGAAGCTGATTTGGGGGGAAAATAGTCCCTTACCTGTCTCAAAGTCGATGGCCCTCAGGGTGTCTGCTATGTGCTCTAAGTCCAAAGTAAAGTAGTCCATGTTTTCAAAGCCCTGCTCTATCTTCCCCAGCTGGCAACCCTTGGACGCTTCCACAATGCTGTAGGGGAGAGAGAAGAAGGGGTGGGGTGGGAGCACAGTGAGATCTCTGGCCTCAGAGAAGGAAGGAGTTGTTTTAGCCCTAACTTATACCAGTGTGCGTGCTTGTGCCCACACCCAGTCCTTGCACCCAGTGACTCCCCCTGGAGGATGGAGTATTTCCTCTCCAGTCACAAGCAGAATGGATGGTCCAAGAAAGCAGGGGTGCAAAGGCCAGGAAAGCTATCCTGGGGTGAGACCCTCCCAGCAGACCTAATGCAAAGGAGGAGGCCCTCTGGACAGAAGTCAGAGGCCCTGAAGGGAGCTGGGGCCTTGGATCATAGACCCGGAGAGACACTGACCTTCTGATGAGTTGCTTGGCACTCTGTGGGGGAAAAGAAAGAGCAAAGGGTTAGGACTGCAGAAAGGGTAGCCCCAGGAAATCAGCAAAACCAGTGACTGGGCTCTGCAGATGGGCACTTGATGCCGTTCCCTAGCCCAGCTGTGGCCCGCTCCTGAGTTTCAGCAGAGCACAACTTGGATTTTCCCTCTGTCCATCGTCTGCACACATCTTGCTCATCATCCTAGGACCCTCCCATTGTCCTGGCAGGAAGCTTGGATTCTAGGAGTATCAGTCTAAACCCTCTTAAACTCTGAAATCTTCAAGATGAGAATGATACCTAATCACCTTTTTATACCCAATGTATAGCACAAAGCCTGGCCCACAGTACGTGCTTAGGAAATTTTTATTGAACTTTACTCTTCCTTCACAAAACCTTATAGCTGATCTTTTTATGTCTCCCCCAAGAAGCTCTTCTAGGGTAGGGCTGTGTCTCGTTCATCTGTGTCTCCACCTCAGTGGCTGGCCTATGGCAGGTGCTCAGTTAATCGTCTCTACGTGGACACTGTATTTTGCGGCTTGCAAAGCCATTTCACAAACATCCTTTTATATGATCCTCATAAAATCAGTTAAGAGGAAAGAAGGTAGGAACTGTTACATGCTCACTTTACAGACGAGAAGACTGAGGCTTGGAGAGCATTAAATGACTTGCCCAAGGGCACATTCTTTGGTGATCAGGGATGAAGCACGACTTGACCCTCAGACAGAGCTGTGGAGCTGAAGTGCCCACACCCTCCCGGTCCTGCTCACCGAGAGGAAGATGGCCCCGCCAGGCTCGTCCAGGGACTGGATGGCTGTCTCCACCAGCTTGCTGGACTTCTCCAGTTGCTGCCGGTATTGCTGGATGAGGGCCTCGTGGAAGCTGAGCTTCTCCTCCTGCTCTCGCGTGACCCGCTGCAGCAGCTCACTCTTCTTCTCGTCCAGGATGGCGTACAGCACGTCGAACTTCCGGCTCAGCTCTTCCTTCACCTGGTGACTGTTCTCCTGGGGACAGAAATCTTGGAGTCACATCCTGCAGGCCCTCCATCCTATCCCCAATGCTTCTTTCTTGGGATGGGTGTGCTAGGAATAAAAAGTCTGAAGCTGGGGGAGATTGACTGCACCCCCATTTCACAGAACACGAAATGAAGCCTTAGCAAGAAGAAAGCTTTTGCTAAGGTTTCCTAGCCCCTTAGCACGCCAGAAACATGTGGAGGCTGGTGTCATAGAGAAAGCTACACCTTTCGTCAAAAGTAGAGACTCTGGGCTTCCCTGGTGGCGCAGTGGTTGAGAGTCCGCCTGCCGATACAGGGGACGCGAGTCCGTGCCCCGGTCCGGGAGGATCCCACGTGCCGCGGAGCGGCTGGGCCCGTGAGCCATGGCCGCTGAGCCTGCGCGTCCGGAGCCTGTGCTCCGCAACGGGAGAGGCCACAACAGTGAGAGGCCCGCGTACCGCAAAAAAAAAAAAAAAAAAGTAGAGACTCTAAGGTCAGATGGGATGATGTATGTGGGCCTCCCCAAGTCACAGTCTTCCTCCCATTTTAGGACCAAGACCAGATTTGGGAAGCTCTGCATCATTTGGTCATCTGAGAGGTGGAGAAGCTGCTCCTCCCCTAGTGGCCTCCACATTGAGGCTTCCTTCTGTCCAACACTGATGCTAATCTTCGTTTCCTTACCTATAAAGTAGGTATAATAATAGCATCTCATCAGACTGGGGGCTCTAGTATCCTCTGTCAGACCGGGAGCCCCACCCAGTTATTATGTTGTTATGTTATTATGTTGTTATGGGTAATAACAACATCCCTCTTCCTTCCTTTAAACCTATCCTTCACACAACTCTTTTGTCCACCAGAAATATAATGATCCCTTTCCCCCACCTCATTTCCAGGTCCCCACAAGGGGAGATGGAAAATCATGGGTGCTTTTGCAGGGATAGAAAAGTTGCCTTCTGCCTCTACAGCCTTGCTACTCAAAGTGTAGTCCATGGACTAGCAACTTGGGCAAATCCTGGGAGCTTGTTAGAAAAGCAGAATCTCATGCCTCATTCTAGACCTACTGAATCAGAACTTGAATTTTAACAAGATCCCAGGGTGGTTTGCATGCACATTCAAGTTTGAGAAGCTTTAGTCTACAGCACACTGGAGAACAATGTTCTAAAAGCTACTCGTGCTGAATAAATGCTGGGAATTATTGGTGGGACACTGCCTGAAGTCAGGGACCTGGTCTGTCTTGCTCACCACCACATCCTCAGCACCTCTGGCTGAGCCTGACACACAGCTGTCCTCAGGAAGCGTTTGTTGAATGGGTGGATGAATTGATTAGTCAGTCCCTCCCCCACCATCCCTGCTTGAACACCCCAGAGACCAAGCTGCACTGGGAGGCTTCGAACCTCCAGGCAGAGCTAGTCTTCCCCTCACCTTGGTCACTCGACAGGAGTCCTCCAGCTGAGTGATGATGGTCTGAACACGGTCGTTCCCTGCTACCAGCATGGAGATACAGTTACTCAGCTCAGTCTAGACAGGAGGAAGGGGTGGGGGATCAGGAGAAGAGAGACAAAAATAGTCTCAGGGCCTGCCCTCTGGGGCGTGGCAGCAAAACGGCACCCTCACTCCCCTCTCTGCTAGAAAGAGCCTCTTTCTGAGGTACAGCTCAGCTCCAGAGCAGAAAATGTCAGAGAGATACTGCATCCCTCATTTTACAGATGAGGCCCAGAGAGGGGAAATGAGCTGCCCAAAATACACCGCAATGTGCTGGCAGAGGAGGGGCTTGTTTCTAGGAATGGAGGGATCCATAAAAGAAAGAGGTTGGAGAATTCTAGAAGAGAGAGATCAAGAGAAGAGTAGGAGGTGGGGAGGAAAGAGTATAGAAAGGGGAGCCACCGCTTACTGCATGTACAGCATGGCGGGGCTCCCACAGGCCCAGAGGCCCGGGGAGAGGACTCTCAGCTGCCTCCTGCTGCAGAGGGATCCAGGGAGAGGTGACCAGCACAGGAAGGGGTATCTGGGACCCAAACCACACTGGGTGGTAGAAGTCGTGGCCAGAGAGGCCCCTGGTGGCCTGGCCCTGGGACCTGCCCTCTCCCTTGGGGCCACACCCAGATGCTCTCAAGTGGCTCTAAGTATAACTCATGAGTTCAGCCACCTCCCCAGGGAAGGCAAGGGTTGCTGGCCCTGCGGGCAGGAAGTCCCTCCAGGGTGACTATTCCCGAAAGGCCGGCTCAGCAGATCTATAGGGATCAAATCTGCATCCTGAATCATATGTCCAGCAGGCTCGGGCTGGGGGTGGAAGTAGCTCAGGTCAGCACCTTTTGTCCCTGGAAGACACTCTGCAGTGGGGCCACCTCGCAGGCCTTGTGGACCCCAAACACCTTGCACATGGAGCACGTGGGCACCTCACATGTGAGGCAGTAGATGTTGATTTTCTCATCTTCGTGCTCCTTGCACATGGGGTGGTTGCCTTTCTGCAGGGGCCTACTGAAGTGGAGAAGAGTCATAAGTCACGAGGTGGGAGCCTCGAGTCCCTGTCTCCTCCCCCAGCCCCAGGAGGCCACCCCAGATCCATGACCCAAGCTCTCAGTGGTGGGCTGTCCCAAACCCTTTTCTTTCCATCCTCTGAGGACCCAGGACCAGGGAAGCCAATGACACCAAGACTAGGGTTCAAAGTCCAGTGATGGAGTTGGCCCTAGGCCTTGCCAGTACAGGACATGGGAAGGATTGCAGAATCCCAGAGTCATTTTGAGACATTTTCAAGAAGAGGAAACTGGGTCCCAGAAAGGTGAATTGACTTGCCCAAGGTCACCCAGCAAGTCAGGGCATGGGAGGCTAGAGTTCATTTGCTCTAATTATAGTCTCCATGCTCTTGGGTACAGCAGGCTGGGCTCTGAGCAAAGCAATTTATATTCATGGCCTCATTGAATTCTATATTT
This sequence comes from Monodon monoceros, assembly GCF_005190385.1. Taxonomy (NCBI): domain Eukaryota; kingdom Metazoa; phylum Chordata; class Mammalia; order Artiodactyla; family Monodontidae; genus Monodon; species Monodon monoceros. The sequence goes on along the minus strand of NW_021703774.1, from coordinate 160,782,063 downwards.
AATCCACCAGACTGTAATCTCCATCAAAGCCGGGAAGCTTGCCTATTCCCTTCACCCCCTGAATCTACAGTGTACAGTGCCTGGCATGGAGAAGGTGGTAATTAAATACAGGTAGAAAGAATAAATCAGTAAGCATGCCATGAAGGCGCCCCGAGCCTCTGAGAGAGAGGCATTATGTGTGCCCCAAGTCACACAACTAGAACATGGGCAACACAGGGCCATCCAATGGCCCAGCACAAGCCTTGATTTCCAGTCTGAGATTCTTTCCAGGGTCCAGAATCGCTTCTTTCTGTTTCCTCCCAAACACACATTCTGAGGATGACTTTCTCCCTTTGTCTCTCTCTCTCCTTCTAGGGCCTCTGGCATGTTTTCTGTGTTTCTCTCAGGGTCACTTCCTCCCCGAGATTCCATTTTTTGGGTCTAGGTCTTACTGCCCCAGCTAACTATACACTCATTTAGAGCCAAGAGCACATCTACACACCTCTGCTTTCCCAGCCCCTAACACAGCAGGCAGCTCAGAATGACCGTCCCCCATCATGTCAGTGCCTCCCCTCCAAAGAACCTTGCATGGCCGATCACACCCTGGGCATTATTGTCCCCTCAGGGTCTTAAATAGGCCCCTTTCCAGACTTACCTTTTTGCATCTTTTAGCCCAGGGTCCCCCCATGCTGGCAGGGCTCTCCCTTTGCCACCTGTCTCTATCCCCTGGGAAGGGAGCTCTGGGGTGGCAGTAGGTGCAGAGGTGAGGCAAGATCCTGAGGGTCTGGTACCTGTGTCCTCTGTCATCCCAGTTGTCTATCCTCCCAGCCCCAGGCACCAACATCGGGGTTCAAATCCAGATTGTTCTGCCACTTACTCATTGTGACCTTGGACAAATGATTTCACCTCTCTGAGCCTTGGTTTCATCCCAGAGCTCCTGGGATCGTGGCAGGAATTGTCTGTGCTGAATGTGCAGTGCCTGGCACGGAGCAGACCCTCAATAACTATTATCATGGAAAGGCCTTGACAACATGTTCTTCCTAGGTCGACACTGGGTGGGCTACTATTCTGGTGCAATATTGATTTTATTATTATTATTATCATGATCAACGATATCATTGCATTTTTGTAGTGTTGAACGCTAGCTACATGAGAGGCAGTAGCGGTTAAGAATGTTCACTGGGCAGTCAGTCAGACAGGCTCCCTCTCACCTTCACCACTTGCTAGCTGAGTGGCCTAGGACAAACCTCTGATCCTTTCAGAGCCTCCACTTCCTCATCAGAAAATGAGGGTAAGAATGGTTTACAGGATTACTGTGAGAATTAAACAGGGATAATGCACGGAAAATACTTAGTGCAGTGCCTGCACACAGTAGCTGCTCAATAAATATTTGATATCTTTAACATTTCCCATCAAAATCCTACATGACAGTCACAATAACAAATCTTACTGTCCCTTTCTGGAGACAGGGGAAAAGGAGGCCCAAAGACTTACCCAGTATTCTACACTGCATGAGTAACAGAGTCAGAGTAGCAAACACAGTTCTCAGGTCAGAGCTTTCTCAGGCGAGGATTGGTCTGTCACCTTTTTGGGGGGCCAGACACTGCCTGTAGGCAGGCACTTGGTGAAGGTTTGGGACCACAAGGGCCATGAGGTCAGCAGCCTGGAAGTCTTGTCAGGATGTCCTGATTTGTAGAGATCTCCCTGGTAGCTGTGTCTCTCCCCAGTTTGAGGCCCAACACTGCACAACTTCGACCACGCACAAATTCTGCCTGAGAATGAGTGGCTATTTCACAAATAGGGAGACTTGGAGCTAGATGGACTGGGCCCAGTCCCAGCAATTCTACTTGTCAGCTGGGAAACCTTGGGTAATTGACTTCACCTCTTTGAGCCTCAGCTTCCTCATCCATGAAACAGGGATGATGAAAGCCATGCTGATCCATAGGATTGTCACGAAGCAGCAGCAGGAAGCATTCCCAGTGTCTCGCGCTGGTGTTATCACTATAGAGAAACTGGCTATGTTCTCACTGGGTGACTTCTCTGCTTATCAGGGCCACTTAGCTGGCTCCAGTGCCTCTCTCTCCCTCTTACATCTCATCTTTCCCCTGGTTTCTGTCTCAGTATCTTCCAGGAGGACAGCCTAATGTCTGGATCCCCTCCCATTCACTGGGTGACACCAAAAGCCAGGGCTGCGGGATAAGGTGAGCCTCCGTTCCTGCCTGGGGAAGAGGGAGATGGCTCTCTGGATTGGCTAGCATAGCTCTTCCAGCTAGGGGACTGGATCCTGAGCAGATGAAGGAGGATGGGGCCTTGGAAAGCTGGGCTCAGAGGATGAGCTGGGGAGAGGGGATGGCCTCCCAGCTGCAGGGTGAACTGACCTGCAGCACTCCTGCTTGTAGATATCAATGATGTTCTCCACCAGCAGATTCCTCTGCAGGCCGTACACTCCATGACGGTCCATGATCACTTCATGGCGGCAGGAGGGGCATCGGAAACGGCTTCCAGACATGGACACTGAGCCACCCCGGTTGGCCCAGTAGGGATTTGCAGCCTGCTGGTGACAAGGGCAGAGGTGAGGCCTGGGCTCCCTCCTCAACTCCTTCCCTTTCTGACCTCCGACTATCCTTCCCCCTGCTCACCCCAAGATGACTTAAAGCTCCCTATCCTGAAATGAGAGAACCAGCCTCCTTACACAGGGAGCACCTGAGAAGTAACCAAGCGATCAACAGGTTTGGAGGTCGGCAGACCTAGGCTCAAGTCACAGTAATTCTCTGAATGACTTCAGGCGAGCAACTTTTTCTCTCCAAGCCTCAGTTTGCCCATTTATGAAATGGGCATATAATTAGAGCCAGCTCCTAGGGCCGCTACTTTAAAGAAAAAATAGTGAGAGATCATCCTGTAAAGTGCTTCTGGGGAACTTTGAGGCCTGCCTCCCAACCAGGATGCACATCGCTCCCATTCTTTTCTTAGAGAGATGAAGTCCCTCCTGCACCATATTATATAGGGAACAGCTTCAAAGGGGAAGATGCCTCTATGGCTCAGTGCCTCTCGGCCACCCTCCTCCTAAAACTCTAGGCACCCTGCCACTTTGGAGCTGGCTCCAGCCCCCAGGGTCTGGTTTCTCTCCCCTCTCCGCCTGTCTCTCCCACTTATCACTTGAGGCTTTTGGAATCCTGATTGGAGAGTCAACTGCGGTGGAGTAGCTACAGGCAGGGTGCGGAGGGGAAATGTACGTCATGGAGAAGGAATGGGGCAGCCAGAGCTGCTTCCCTACCCGCCTCGGCCCCTTCCAGAGGCCTCTGCAGGGGTTCATTTCAGAGGGGGATAAAACAGCCCCAGTTTGGAAGGGTCCTGGGCTAAGAGAGAAGTTTTCTTTTAGTTTTCACTGCAGGAAAACTGAGTAGCTGCCTGAGGCCCCAGTTCTAGGCCATGCCCAGCACTGACCTGGAAGATGTCACAGGCACACTTCCGGCAGAGGTTGTGTTGACATGGCAAGATGACCACTGGCTTGGTAAACATCTCCAGGCAGATGGGGCAGATCAGCTGCTTCTCCAGGTTCTCCATGGGGTTCCCATCCTGGATCAGGCTTGACTTATAATCCATACTGTCAGGAGACGTGGGGACCCACCTGGCTGTCTCCTTCACCTGCCTTGCTCTAAGCAGATCTGGGGTCTTGCCTTTGTCACAGAATACCCGCCTGGAGCCTCTTTGCCGCCTTCTCCTGGAGCCCAAATTCTGCCTTGGTCTGTGGCCCCTCTGATATTTATAGCTGGACCCTGGTCACATGAGCCCCAGGAAGGGACCAGCTGAGAATTCCAATGCCAAGCGGCTGGCGAGGCTTGAGTTTCCTCCAGGCCCGAAAGACCAGCCTTCTCAAATCACATGTAAGGATGAGCAATCACTGTTCCCTTGGGACGGGGGTCGTAAACAAGAACAGCTTGTTCGTGGACAGGCTTGGGGCAGGACTGGGTACCCAGAGTTTCCTCCAAAAATTAGTCTCCTCCCACAGTAGGCTGGTAAGGAGGGAGTGGGCCACTGGGATTTGTGGGGTTAATAGCCGGTGCCCTCTCACTGACCTAAATCAGGTCTGTCCCCAGATGAGGCCCATCCCCAGCACAGCATGTTGCTAAAGACCTTGGTCCCGCCCCATCCCCGCCCCCCCACCCCCACCCCACACACTCAGGCTAGCCCATCCCTCCATCCTTCCACCACTAATTCCACTTTTTTTTTTTTGGCCATAACGCATGCGGGATCTTAGTTCCCAAACCAGGGATTGAACCCGTACCCCCTGCAGTGGAAGCATGAAGTCTTAACCACTGGACCACCAGGAAAGTCCCTAATTCCACTTTAATACTGAAAGGGCTCCCTTGAGACAGAGTCTAGTTCCCTCATTTTATAGATTTTGACACTGAGGTCTAAGAAAGAAAGGACCTTATTCAAAGTCATTTGGAAAGTAAGTGGCAAAGCCAGGAATCTTATTCATTCATCAGACATTTTCTGAGTACTAACTATACATCAGGTACCAAGGTGATAGATAAATGAGTAATCCTTTTCCCTGCCCTGAGATACTCACAGCCTAGGGAGGGAGACAGACAGAAATAAATATCACCTAGTGCCACGAAGCCCTACCTAACCACTTAGACATTATCCAGATGTTCCTGTCTGCTCTCTGCACAAATTTAAATTTTTCTCCACGTCCTTCTTGACCGTCGTCCATGTCAGCAGGTAGAAGTCATTAGAGCAGTTCCAACGGCTGTCTTTAAGGTAGAATGTCATGCAAAGGGACATTGGTATAAGGTGCTGGGGCAAGAGCGGGAGCAGTAACATCAGGCCTCAGGATGAGCCTAACAGGCTGTAGAACCTACAGGAGGAGTGTCCATGATCTCACGAAAGAGGGGCAGCAGGAGAGGGGGTTTGATGGCCTCAGCCTGGAGAGGAGCTGATGGTTGGAGCCCTGAGACGAGAGCTAGTGAGTAGTGAAGGCGTAAGAGCCAAACTTAGGAAGGGGAACGGGAAGGAGAAGAAGAAGGGCAACCAGTCACAGAAAGAGGAGGGGGCCTAGAGGACAAGGAGTGGGCAATTTCAAGGAGAGGGTAGTCCTCCCAAAATGTCAATGGCTGGTCTTAGCTGAGCACCTACTATATGCTGGGCACTGGGCTAAGCAATTCATACACATTATTTCATTTCATCATCTCAATAGCCAGCAACGTAAGTAAAATAACTCGTATGAAGTCACACAGGTTGTAAGAAGGGGCCCTAGGACAAAACCCAGATATGCTTGACTCAGGGGTCCAAGCTCTTCAAGTCTCTACTGAACTGTAGGTCAACACTGCCAGGCCAGCCAGGGGCTGGAGGAGGATGAGAGTTGAAAAGAGGCCATCTTTTCTTCCTTGCTCAGTTTTGTTCAGGCATAAGGTAGCACCGTTCTCCAGGAAGGAGGGCCTTTTCACTGCCAGAGGAGACGAAGGCTTCAGCCTATCGTGGAATCCCATTCTCTTTTGCCTAAGTGGCATAGTTATGGTCAAGGAGATCCAAGGGCTAGTGTAGGTGGGCTAAAGATAAAGGATTTCCTCCCTGTAAAAAGTAAAGTGCAAGAAGAAAGCTTCATTCTTGCCTTTGAATGAGGTTATGAGAGGGTGAGGCAGCTATCTTGCAATCAAGAAGGGACAAGTCTGAAAAGGAAATCAACTCCCTAGAACGGCAAAGATGAACTACAGAAAGCACTGGGGTCGTTGATGCCATCATTGTGCTGCCAGTCTACCCACCCCCAGAAGCGCCCTCTGAAATGTGAGATAACGAATGTCAGGACAGCGTAATTAAATCTGTTACTTGTAGCAGAGGGCACTCTATGTCCATTCATGACTCCAACTCTTCCACGCCGATGATCCTCAGATCTCTAATTCCAGCTCAGACCCCTCTCTCCCTTAAGCTGAAGACTTGTTGGAGATCTCCACTGGGATGTCCCCATAGCACCTCAAACTCATCATACCCCAAACAGAACACACCATCTCCTCCCCGCCTCCCCCCCAACCAAGCTCCTGCTTCCATTTTCCTTGTCTCATGTCTCGGTGGACAGCACTCCCATCCAGCCATTTGCACAGACCAGAAAGCTGAGAGCCATCCTGGGGCTCCTCCTTCCTCCTTCCTGCACATCCAGTCAATCTCTGCATCAAACATGGGTCCACCTTTACATCTCACTTGTCATCTTGCCAGCTGTGAGTCTGGCTCTCCCTCTGGACTTAGAAGACTGAGGGCAAAGACTGTCTCTATTTGTCTCTGTACCTCCAGCACCTGGCACGTAGTAGGCACAAAGAAATGTTTCTTAAATGGGTGGATGAGTGAATGAGCAAATTAAACATAGAAGCAGCAGGGTTACTGTCAGACTTGGGGGAGATTGAGGTAGTTGAGCGAGTTTTTTTTTTTGGCTGAGATGGTACAGACAGTGGAGCTGGGTGTTGGGGTTGATGGCATAAATCTTAAAGCCTTGGGAAGGAGAGGGACACTCCAACCTTTGAGTTGGGAGGGTGAGAGAGAGGAAAGGATGGAGGTTAGAATTAGCGGTGTTGGGAGATGGAGAGAAATGTGCTCATGTTGATAACCTCCGTCAGTCAAGAGACAGTTGAGGTCACCTTCTGAGGCTGAGGCAGGGAGAAGAGGAGCCTGAGTGTGTGAAGCATAGGAGGAAGTGCCCTAGAGAGGGGTGGAAGGACTGTCTGTGGGCAGAAGAGCCTTGCTGATGTCTGTCAACACGGATTTGCCATTTGAGAGGAGCCATTCACGTGGCTCTGTTGACTTTCTCTAGCCACACTTGGCAGTTCAGGTGCAAAAGCCACGCAAATAGACAGTGGGATCGACTCCAGCCTGGGAGCTGGCAAGGCCAGCACTGTTGAAAGTCAAGGGGTGAGAAAAGGAAATTCTCACATAGGCCATGCTGGGCAGCAAAACATGTCTTGTCATTTAATCTTCACAACAGCCCTGCAAGAGAGATATTTTGATCTTTGTTTTTTCCAGGAAGAAATGAGATTCAGAGAGTTAATTGGCTTGGCCAGAGTCACACAGCCACAAGTAGCAGAGCTGAGCTGGGGTTCACATCCAAGGTAGCTTGACTGCTAAACCTGTGCTCCTCACACTGAAACATTTATTTAGTGCTTATTGCACGCCAGGCACTGTGCTAAGCCCTTTCCACCCATCCCGCTCTCTCTTTTTTTTTTTTTACTTTTTGGCCAGGCCGTTCGGCATGCAGGGATCTTAGTTCCCCGACCAGGGATTGAACCCGTGCCCCCTGCAGTGAAAGTGTCCAGTCTTAACCGCTGGACTGCCAGGGAAGTCCCTCCATCCTTCCCTCTTGTTCAGTCTTCAAAATAACTCAGTGAGGCAGGGATCATGATTTTCCCTGTTTTGCAGCTGAGTTATAGAGGCTCAGGGCAGTTAAGTCACTTGGCCAAAGTCCCCCAGCCAGTGAGTGGCAGAGCCAGCATCAGAAGCAGGAAGTTATAAAACGGTATCCTTACCAGTTATTAGAACACGCTGTGAAGCTATGGACTGACAGACGAAGACAAATGTGGAATATCAGTGGCGCATCTGAGCCCAGAGCACTTAACTACCACATTTTACTGCTTTGCTCTTTGCAAGTCTCCACGCACCTTCATTTTTACTGTTTATTAATGAAAATCCCAAACATAGAAAAGTAGAGAGAATGGTATAATGAACTCATGTGACCAAACCCAGATTCAATTCTTTTCAACATTTCCCCAGTCTTACTTCATCTATACCCCAACAAACTACTATTTTCTAGAATATTTTAAAGCCAATCTTAGTCATCGAGTCATTTCACCCATAAGTACTTTGGTAAGCATTTCTAACTGATAAGGATTTTTTTTACATAATCACATGCCATTATTATAGCAAAAATAACAAAAATGTCTTAATATTATCTAAATCCCAGACCATTCTCAGAGGCTGCTGATTGTCTCGAATGTCTTTTTTTTTTAATAAATTTTGTTTATTTTTGGCTGCATTGGGTCTTCGCTGCTGCACGCGGGCTTTCTCTAGTTGCAGCGAGCGGAGGCTACTCTTCGTTGCAGTGTGTGGGCTTCTCATTGCAGTGTCTTGCTGCGGAGCACGGGCTCTAGGCTCACAGGCTTCAGCAGTTGTAGTACGCGGGCTCAGTAGTTGTGGCTCACAGTCTCTAGAGAGTAGGCTCAATAGTTGTGGCGCACGGGCTTAGTTGCTCCGCGGCATTTGGGATCTTCCCGGATGAGGGCTCAAACCTGTGTCCCCTGCACTGGCAGGCAGATTCTTAACCACTGCGCCACGAGGGAAGCCCTCAAGTGTCTTTTTAGTTAATTTGTCAAATCAGATCCAAATAAGGTCTTACACGTAGCATTTTGTTGTTTTTTTTCTCATTAATCTCTTTTAATCTATAACAATCCCCTTCCCTACCATTCTTTATGCCACTGATTTGTCCGAGAATGATCATGGCTATTATGATTCTCTTTTTGACATATCAGGAACTGAAGTTCAGAGAGGTTAAGTGATTTATGGAAAGTCACCCAGCTAAGAGACAGATTTCTCATTTGGGACTGCCCCCAAAGTCTGTTACTAGTAGGAGGAGATTTAGTGCCAGAGGGGGGTCCCAGCTGAGTAGCCATCAGGCAAAGCAGCAGGAAGAATGGTTTGGGCCTGACAAGGAGAAGGTAAAGATGGAAGGTGATAGCAATACTAACACTATTTTTGACTGTTTCAGTTCTCCCAAGGGGCTGGGCATCTACTCAGAGCTCCATGGCACTATTTCATTCAGTCCTAGTCACAACCACGAGTAGGTCATACTTATCCCCATTTTACAGATGAGGAAACTGAGGCACAGCTTGGCATATGGAGTTGCCCCAAGTCCCACAGCTAGTGTTGGCAGATCTGGAATAGGCCAATTTAACCCCAAAGTCTGTGCTCTTTTTGATTGTCACTAGAGAGGGGACTTTTCAGAAACCTGAGATTTTGAGGCCTCTTGGTTGGGGCAGAGAACCCTGGCCTGGGGCCCAGACACCTGGGCTCCATGTCCAGCTTTGTCAGAGACAAGCAATGTGATGCCCAGTAAGCCACACCCACCTCCAGTGTCTCCATCTGCCAAATGGAGCGAGCATAAGAGATAATCCCTGAAGGTCTTTGCCCCTCCCCAGTGGCAGGGTTCTCAGAGGAACTCTTCCCAGGATGGAAGGCCTGGGGGCAGTGATGCTGGGAAGGAACCACCCTCCACCTCCCCTTTCCTTTCCACATAGCTCCGGCTTGCTTAGATGTTTTCTTGGTGCGTCATAGAGCGGATCCTCTCCACGGGTGTGGTATGTGCTGTTCTCCCTGCAGCCCCCATGACCTTCCCTGGAGGGCTGGGCCTGCCCCGCCTCTTCCTCTGGATTTCCCCTTGAGCCTCCTTCGTTCCTGGAGTACCCTCAGAAAGGGTGTGGGATGGGCACTGTTTTTCTTATGGTTTGAGATCCCTGTCACATGCTTTGATGTCATCCTCATTGAAGAATCATCCCAAATCACAGGATCAAACAGATACGCCACTGGATACAGAGACTAAAGCCAGAGCAGTTGCCAGAGGCAGGTCCGTGGGGTCTAGGTCACGATGCAGTGCCCCAGGTGCCAGGGCAAAGCCCACTGGGCCGGAAGGGCAGCAGAGCATCTCAGGATCTCACCACTCAGGGCTGGAAGTCCTATAGGCCTCTTCCCCCTATGCCCAGATCCAGATGACCATTGGGGGCAGCTACAAGGGCTCTGGGGAGTGGATGGCGTTTAGAGAAAGGGACTGCCCCAGCGACAGGGAACATGAGTTGCGAATACGGTCTGGAGGGGGCTCTACATAAGTGATCCTGAACTAAAGTATCAAAAGTGCTTTATAAACAATGAGATGCCATAAACCCTTACTATAAGGCCCCAAGAGTGCAGAGCAACAAGGAAGAGGCTGCCAGGCACTAATGGATCTGGGTTCAAGTTTAGGCTCCTCTACATTTCAGTTCTGTTACTTTGAGCGGATTATTTAACTTCTGTGCCTCAGTTTTCTCATCTGTAAAATGAGAGCTAGGTAGAGTAAAGGTATTTCTGGGTCTTTCCAGCCTGGAAAGTCTAGGGTTCTGGGTGACTGCTGCCAACACTCTACCCCTTACTGAAAATTCATGGTGCAGAGGAGGGACTCAATTTGCCCAGGCACATGGCACATATCTGGCAAGTGACAGACACTCAGCAAACATTGTTGCTAATATTTTCTGTCAGGAGACTGATACTGGTTGGCACTTACTGAACAGTTACTACAGATGACCCCATGCATGGTCTGTGTGTTACCTGTTGCTGCACAACTTATTTTCACAAAACTTAGCAACTTAAAACAATAATAAACATTTATTATCTCACACAGTTTCTGTGGGTCAGGAATTCCAGAGTAGCTCTTTATTAACTTATGAGGTCAGTACTATCGTCATGTGGTTCCAGCTCATTGTCTCTAATGAGGTTGTAGTGAAGATGTTGGCTGGGGGTACAGTTCAGTTTATCTTAAGGCTTGACTGGAGCTGGAGGATCCACTTCCAAGATGGCTTATTCACATGGTTGGCAAGTTTGTGGGAGGTGTCAATTCCCCAGCAATTGTATCTCTCCCCAGGGCTGCTTGAGCATCCTCGTAGCATGGTGTCTGGCTTCCCCCACAGAGAGATTGACCTAAAAGAGCAAGACAGAAGTTGCCCCCAGCAAAGCCCATTAACAATTCCCAGGAAATACAAATAGAATCTGGGTAATAAAATAGTGTCTAACCTTTTTCTTCCCCCTTTGTGTTTAGTCTAGTTTCACTTGCTCATAGGGTACCGCATGCAGAGGCCTTGCACCTGGCACTTCAGACCAAAGCTCCTAGTGCAAAATGGCTGTGCTCAACACTTCAGCTCGATGGGCTCGAAGCGCTGCACACGACACTGCAATTCAAGATGGTAGTGGTGGGCCATGTGCAGGGGTGCTGTGCCCAGCACTGTGATCTGGACCTGTGAGCAGCACAGCTGCACCTCTTCCACAAGAGCTCTGCCCCTACTCCCTGCGGACAAGAACCCTGTAAAGCAGGCCTGCTAATGGCCTTTTGAGGAGAGCGTGTGCTCTAGAACATGAGCTCACACCTCTCTATTCCTCAATTAAAGAATAAAGCTTTCATTTGCTTCTGAACCAAACTCAGTCTTAGAACTCGGTCTCGTTCTATTGGCTTGAACTACATTGGGGCTGAACGAACCTTGTTAGGGACCAACTTGGGAGGGTCAGTAACAAAATTTTGGCATCCAGGATGGGGCACTCCATGCCCTTTTAACCTGCACCTATCCACCAGGCTCTGAACTTGCCCTGGCTCCAGCAAGAGGATGGCGGAGGCTTTGGGAGGTTCACCTGAGAATGATTGACTCTGATCTTTGAGTTCACTCTGACAGGGTAGAACTGCAGCAGGCTTCAGTCAAATTCGGTGTAACTCTGCCCAGCACACTGATACCGGGTGTGGTGCACACACAGCACAGCACTGAGTCATCTGGACTGCGCCCCCTTGAGGGGATCACACTGTGGCATTACTGGGGATTGGAGGCTGAAACTCGTGCATGTCTGCCCACTGCCTCTGACTGGTTTTTTCTCCATACCAGACACCCGGGGAATGTTGGGACCACCTGTGGACCAGGGGGAGCTACAGCAGTCTTCCCACTGTCTCGCCAGTAGTGCTCCTCTTGGCCCCTGTACAAGGCAGTGTGGCCGCACCAGGGCTTTTTGTTCTCCTCGTCGACCTCCAGGGGTCAACAGTAGCATTCTCCATAGTCATTTCAGTTTGGTAAAGGAAAGTGGCCAGCCCTGTGAGCCAAGAGGTGAGACTGAGAAAAGGCCCAGGTAATGAGGATGCCTGACAAAATGGAACAAGGACACTCAATCCAAGTTCAGGAAAAGGCTCCAGGGACACCTGAGTGCAAAAGGATCCCAAAGTAGGTACGTGAGCGGTAACTTGACCTCTTCTGGTCAGTGCTAGTTTCTCTGAAGTGGGCTGGGGAGCCCTATGAACCACTCGCCAAAGATAGCAGAGCTATAGAGGAAGAAAAGTCAGAGGATAAAAAGGCCCAGAGTCAAGCCCACCTACTGGCTATTACCCTCTAATGTCAACTGGTCAGTACAGGAATCTGGACTAACTGCCCACAGAGACTCTCAACTCCAGTAAGTGACCCCTGGCCCCTACCAAGGGGGCTATCTCAAGCCAAGGAAACTAGGACCCAGTCAGTGCGCCATATGTAAAACAGAGGGACCCTGGAAGAGAGAATGTCCTTGCCACCCCTGACGGGGGGCAGAAATGGCAGATTCTGGCCACTACCCTCAAAGGCAGATGGTCCAAATAGATGAAGAAAGACAGGCCAGGGGGCTCCTAAGCTGGCGTTCCAATTGACCCCCGAGGAGCCCCGCTGACACTGCACATAGCAGGGAAAGCCTATTGAAGTCTTAGTTGACACTTGCTCGGTTCTGAACCCCAGATCAGGCAAAACTGGTCACAAGACTTGTAAAATGATGGGGGTAAAATGTAAAATGGTTCAGGGAAGCCCCAAGAATGGGCATTCATAAAGCCATTAGAATGTAAATTGGATGAACACATGCTCACTCACCATTCTCTCCTGTATGTCCCCAAATGCCCTATACCCTTGCTAGGAAGAGATATTTTACACAAATCGTGGGCTACTATCCACCTAATGGGAGGCAAATTGGAGACTGGTATTCCCTTAGACAAAGGGCACAAGATGATAATGTTAATGGCTGAGGACAAACGTCCCTGGACAAAACAATAATGGTCCAGCATTTGCGCCTCAAGTGATGAAGGGGATAACGGGTGCCTTGGGCATAAAATGGACCTTGCACTCAGCCTGGAGGCCTTAATCACTAGGGAAAGTAGAGAGATCCAATCAAACTTTGAAATGGGCCTTAGTCAAGCTATGTCAGGAAACCTTAGAAAATTGGGTTAAGTTGCTATTGATCGCCCTGCTCTGCATTCAGTTAGCCCCAAGAGATAAGTTTAAAGTTAAGTGCATTTGAATTCATGTCTGGTAGACCCATTCCCAAGCCCGAGAGAAGGGACACCTTAGCCCCCATGAAATGGAACAACTCAAGTATGCCCTCCAGGTAGGAGAAACCATGAAAGTTGTCAACGAATAAGGTAACCAGGTGCTTCCTGCATCCACTGACCTGGCCCTACACTCCTTCCAGCCAGGAGACTGGGTGAACCTAAAAACCTGGAAAAGCGGCAGCACACAAGATACCCTGGTAATGGCTGCCATCGTGCTGAGTCTTCTTTGCCCCTCCCTCCGCAGACACATTTACCCCAGTGCTTGCAAAATGACGGCCCCATGCTTCCAATTTATACTTCCCATTTTGGGAATTAAAACGTCCTGCCCACTGTCACTCCACGGCAAAAAACTTTCTTCTATAACATGATCAGAGATATTCAGGAAGGATGGAACTTCACTGATTGTTGGATCTGTCACGCCCAACCTGAAACAGGAAAGGACCGTCAGACATATTTAAGAGGAACCCCAACAACCAAGGAGGAAGCATTAAGTAGCACCCTCTTCCCAGCAGGCGGTAAACTGTTAACAAGTTGAAGTCGCAGCTGGTCCCAGCTGTGACACTTAGGGGTCAATAGCACCAACAATTATGTGACTCAGGCAGTCCAACAAGGGAAAACTGTCAAGTTTGGTACCTGGGTGCCCTAATAGGACCCTGGATATACTTACATGGATGAAAAACCAGAGCACTGACCCTTCAAAGATCCAAACCAATGACACAGGGCTGGTGCACTTACGAAGAGGATACATGTTCTTGGGTAAGCACCCCAACTCAACGTAGGGCTGGGCATCTCAATGCTTAGAGGGGATATGTCAACCTAAGAACTGTAGGACCAGATCCAAACTTTAATTAAGTTTACAGTCGGGGGACTTCCCTGGCGGTCTGGGGGTTAAGACTTTGCGTTCCAATGCAGGGGGGGGTGGGTTCAATCCCTGGTCAGGGAGCTAAGATCCCACATGCCTCGTGGCCAAAAAAACAAAACATAAAAAAACAGAAGCAGGGCTTCCCTGGTGGCGCAGTGGTTGAGAGTCCACCTGCTGATGCAGGGGACACGGGTTCATGTCCCGGTCCGGGAAGATCCCACGTGCCGCGGAGCGGCTGGGCCCGTGAGCCATGGCCGCTGAGCCTGTGCGTCCGGAGCCTGTGCTCCGCAACAGGAGAGGCCACAACAGTGAGAGGCCCACACACTGCAAAAAAAAATAATAATAACAGCCACAGTACGACAGTGGCCAACAAGACTGGACTCGACTTCAACTTATTAGAAAAAATTTGACATGTGAAGCAGGACAAACCCTTAAACCCCATACAAAAATCTGTTGGCTCACTGGCTGGTATGGTCCTAGATAACCGAATTGCCCTAGATTATCTGTTAGCTGACGAGGGAGGGGTCTGTGCACTGGCCAATAGGTCAAGTTGCTTTCATGTTAATGCAAATGGCCTGATTGAAGAAAGTGCACACAGGCTACTAGAAAAAGCAACTTGGCAGACAGGCCAGGCAGCCTCATCTGGCCCAACAAATATGCAGTGGGTGAAACAGGCCCTCCCTAGTGTCACTTGGTTTCTACCTTTCCTGGGCCCCTTAATAACAACCTTTGTCCTCTTGCTGATACTTGAACCATGCATCTCAAATTGTCTGGTGTCCTTTGTCTCCAAAAGGTCAGAATCTATAAAACTTCCAATGGTGGTCGCTCAGGGACATGAACAGCCGGGCTAAGCCCTGGTGACAATCTAAAGGCAGCTGAGGAGAAATTCTGCTCCTCTCCCAGGGTTATGATGACGCCCAAACTCAGCAGGAAGCAGCTGCAGAAGACGGACCTCTTTGCCCCTCAGCGCCCCTCAAGAAAGAGGAGCAGGACAGAAGACAGAGGAGGGATTTGTTACCAGCAAAGCCCATGAACAATTCCTTCGGAATAAAAGTAGAATCTGGGTAATAAAAGTCTAACTGTTTTTTTCCTTTGTGTTTAGTGTGGTTTCACTTGCTCACAGGGAGCCACGTGCAGAGGCCTTGCACTCGACATTTCAGACCAGAGTTCCTAGTGGGAAATGGCTGTGCTGACACATCAGCTCTGCAGGACCATATGCGGAAGTGCTGCGACGGCACCACCATTCAAGATGGCGGCGGCAGGCTGTGTGCAGAGACACTGTGCCCGGCACTGCGATCTGGAGCCTGAGCAGCACAGCTGCCCCGGACCACAAGAACTCCACCCCGACCCCTGCTGACAAGAACCCTATAGAGCAGCCCAGCCTACAGCCTTTGCGGGAGCTCGCAGCTCTCCGTTCTTTGATCAAAATGTAAAGCTTGGGCTTCCCTGGTGGCGCAGTGGTTGAGAATCCACCTGCCAATGCAAGGGGCACGGGTTCGAGCCCTGGTCCGGGAAGATCCCACATGCTGCGGAGCAACTAAGCCTGTGCATCACAACTCCTGAGCCTGCGCTGTAGAGTCCGCATGCCACAACTACTGAGCCCGCATGCCACAACTACTGAGCCCGCATGCCACAACTACTGAAGCCCGCATGCCTAGAGCCCGTGCTCGGCAACAAGAGAAGCCACCGCAATGACAAGCCTGTGCACTGCAACGAAGACTAGCCCCCGCTCACCACAACTAGAGAAAGCCCGCGTGCAGCAATGAAGACCCAATGCAGCCTAAAATAAATAAATTTATTTAAAAAAAAAAAAAAAGAGTAAAGCTTTCCATTGCTTCCGAACTGAACTCGGTCTCATTCTATTGGCTTGAACAACACCAGACAGAAGGACCCATGTTGGGGACCAACTCGGGAGGGTCCGTGAAAAGTAGCAATGTCTTTGATGACCTAGACTCACACATCTCACACTATCATTTCCGCTGTATTCTATTGGTCACACAGATCAACCCAGCACAGTGGTGGGGGGACCACACAAGGATATGAGTACCAGGAGGCAAGAATTATCGAGGACCATCTTGGAGGCTGGTTATCACAGTCTGTTCTAAGTGTTTTATAGCTATTAATTAATCTATTAATTCATGAGGTCGATACTGTTATCATCCCCATTTCACAGATAAGGAAATTGAGTCACAGAGTGATTAGGCCTAAGGTTACACATCTAGGAAATAGTCTGGGGCAATTGCTATGAACTTAATGTTTGTGTCTCCCTGAAATTCATATGTTGAAGCTGTAACCCCCAATGTGATGGCATTTGGAGGTGAAGCCTTTGGAAGGTAATTAGGGTTAGATAAGGTCATGAGTTGGGGTCCTAGTCCAATGGGACTAGTGCCCTGAGAGACAGGAGAGCCTGTTTCCCCTCTCCCTTCATGCACACACATGAGGAAAGGCCAGGTGAGCACACAGCAAGGTGGCAGCCATCTACAAGCCAAGGAAAGAGGCCTCAGAATGAAACCTCCCTTGCCAGCACCTTTATCTTGGACTTACCAGCCTCCAGAACTATGAGATATAAATTTCTACTGTTTTAAGCCACCCAGCCTGTGGTATTTTGTTATGGCACCTCGAGCAGACCAAGATAGGACTTGAACTCACAGAGTTCAGGATTTGAACTCAGAGGGTTGGGGCTGCTTAGCCCTTGTTTTTAAAATTTCTCTCCCTCTACTGCCCCCCCTGACCCCCACCTGGCCCCTGGGCTATGCGAGAGATTCTCTTCACTGATAGAGAGGCCAGGGCGGCACTGGGAAGGCCCAGAAAGGGGCTGGAGGAAGCTCACGGCAAACTCAAGGCCCAGGGCTCAGTGCTGACACTGATGTTCTGGTGCTTGTACCCCAGAGAGTCTTGGGGGCCAGCTCCCCACCCCACCCGGCCTGCTGCTCTCCACCCCCACCAGCTTGAACCTGGGGTTTGCCACACACACCCTCAGATGATCCAGGTCGTAAACAGTAAGCAGGCGGAAAACAAACTATATTTAAACCTGCAGTTGCTCCATAAACAAAGATTAAGAGACAAGTGACCGTTGGGAGAAAACAGAAGAAACCCACGTGTCAATAGCCATAATATATTAACGTTCTAAACACAAGCAAAGGCTATAAAAAGGCAACTTACAAAAGAATAAATGCCAATGCCCCTTCCCCAAAACCAAAACCAAAACCAAACAAAACAAGGCACTGGTCCTCACTAATTTTAAAAATCTCATTAAAAACACAATAAAACCTGATTTTTCCTCTATCAGGTTGACAAAAATTAAAGATTAATAGTATCCAGGGTTGGTGAAGGTGTAGAGCAATGGACCCTGCCACTACTCTTGACCTTGGGGGAGGGGGTGCAATTTGACAAAATCAAAATGTGATATATTTATACATGTGACTCAGCAGTTGTATTCTGAGGAATCTATTTTATCAAAAAACTAGAAAGATGATGACAGAAAGATATACATAGTTAGCTAGATAGGTATAGATAGATATTCAGATCTATAGATCTATTTACATACAAGGATGTTTTCTGCAGTATTGTTTGTAGTAGCAAAACCTTGCAAACAACCCCAATGTCCACCAACAGAACAAATAAATGGCTGTGTGGTCGCATAGTGAATAGTATACAGCAATGAGAATGAACAGATATTACCACATGTAAAGACATAGATGAATCTCATTAAGAATGGTGAACAAAAGAATACATACTGTCTGATTCCATCTTCACAAGGTTCAAAACAGCCCAAACTAATCTCAGCTTTTAAAAGTCAGGATAGGGGCTTCCCTGGTGGTGCAGTGGTTAAGAATCCGCCTGCCAACGCAGGGGACACGGGTTTGAGACCTGGCCCGGGAAAATCACACATGCCGCAGAGCAACTAAGCCCATGTGCCACAATTACTGAGCCTGTGCTCTAGAGCTCATGAGCCACAACTACTGAGCCCATGCACCACAACTACTGAAGCCCGCACACCTATAGCCCATGCTCTGCAACAAGAGAAGCCACCGCAATGAGAAGCCCTCGCACCGCGACGAAGGGTAGCCCCTGCTCACTGCAACTAGAGAAAGTCTGCACGCAGCAACGAAAACCCAACACAGCCAAAAATAAATAAATTTAATTAAAAAAAAAAAAGTCAAGCTAGTGTTATCCTCAGTGGGGGGGCTGGAAGGGGACAGAAACCAGGCTCCAGGAATACTGGTAGTGATCTTGTCTCTGACCTGAGTGTAGGTTACGCAGGTACACTATTTTATGAAAATGCCTTGAACTGTACACTTATGGATTGTGCCCTTTTCAGAACGTATATTTACTTAAAGAAAAAGTTTCCTAAAAAATAAAGCAAAAGCATACCCCAATAAGCATTCCAACTGTCTATGGAATAAAAATACATATATACGTAAATATTCATCCAATTAAAAAAATGACACTGAGCTTTCTATATGGAATACCAATATGAAAAGATGTCAGTGATATATTATTAGGCACAAACAGAAAAATACATGCTAATTATATGTAATCTGATTTTTTCTATTAAAAATAATATGTATGTATGCGTAAATAAACTTATATATCAAAAATGTTGTACAGGCATAGAAAATGGCTGAACAGAAATCCCTACTGTTAAAAAGTTGCTGTTCCTATGGATTAAAACTCAAGGAGCTGGGCTCCTTACTGAGGCCTCTAACGGGGTCCAGCAGGAAATCTGAGCTACAGCTGAGTGAGCTGGGCTCTCCCCTCTGTCAGAGCTCAGCCCTGGTCAGGAGGCCAGAGGGGACTTAGGATCAGGGTTTCTGGAAGCACTGTGAGACCCCAGAACAACCAGGTCAAGGCCTGAGGAGTGCATTTTAAGGCCCCTCTGGGCAGAAGGAGGGCAGGAGAACTAGCTCTGCCCACATGGGCCCCAGTGGTGGTAGGAAAGGGGGGAAATGGAAAGGGTCACAGCCCTACCCGGGGATTCCACTTAATGAACACAGCCCTGTGAGGTATGTATGATTGTCTTCATTTCTAGATCAGGATGCCAAGGTTAAGTATCTTGCCCAAGGTCACACAGGTAGTAAATAGAACAGCTCGGCCTTGAACCCAAATCAGTCTGAACCTCAAGAAGGGGCTCTGCACTAGACTGGGGAAGGAGGGCAGCAGGGAGGAGCTGGCTGCCCTTGGCAAAGACTCAAAAACCCACCCTGTAGTTCTTTGCAGGGCTCAGAGCCTTGGGAGCCCCAGCTTACCAGGAACCACAAAAGTAGGTTCTGCCCAGTGTCTGCAGCCATGCCACCCCCTGAGGTCAGGGCTCAACCACTAATTCTGGCCCCAGGGGCCACTCTGTTAATTCAGCACTGATACCTCTGCTGGCAGCCCCGAGGTTAGTACCATCCAACGTAGATCCCAGGAGGGAGAGCCTAGTCCACTTCACCTCTGCACACAGCCACCCCCAACCCCCCAACTCCCTCTCCACCCCATCACTTCCTCTTCTGCTGCCCCTGCCCCAGCCCTGGGTTCTGAGTCACTCAGGCTCTTAGAAAGAAACAAAGTGTTGGGCCATGGGGACTAGAATAGCCTGGGTCCTGGATTCAAGTCCCTGAAGTTTGAGCCAGATGTGACCTGGCTGATTGTCCTAAACAGCTTAAGACAAGCTAATTTTCTCATTGTTGGGTACAAGGTGGGGGTAGTCATAAGCAGTTGAGAGCCTACTATGTACCACTTTTATTCAGTCCTTACAACTGTAAGAAGTAGGTATTTAGTGCCTCCAATTTACAGATAAAGAAACTGAGGCTCAGAAGGGAGGTAACTTGCCCAAGGTCACCCATAGCTTGGACTGGAACCAAGGAAGACCTAGATTTTGAGCCTGGCCCTGCTACTTACTGGCTGTGTGGTCTTGGGCAAGTTACTTTACCTCTCTGAGCCTCAGTTCCCTCATCTATAAAGATTATATTAAATTAATATCCAACTTATTAAATTATTTGAGGATTAAAAAAGGTAATATTAAAACTCTTAGCATGATATCTGGTACAGAGAAGGTCCTCAGTCAATGTTATCATGACATCTGACCAATGAGAAGGTTCACTCCCTAGGAGCAGTGGGGCTAGGGAAGGTTTTTAAACTTCCCAGATCACTCCAAGAGGTCTTCCTGAGAGAAGCAGCATTCCTGTCCCATTTTTAATTTGAGACCATGAGTTCACTGTGTGTGCATGCGCACGCACGTGCGTGTGTGTGTGTGGTTGTGCTGGGGCGGGCGCAGGGGTTATTTGGGAGAAGGTGGCACAGCTGGGGTAGGGATCGTTGCCTCAGTTTGCTGTGGAGGGGTCAGGTCAAGTCTAAACATGGGCAGGACTCCAGGCCTTGTTCTTAGAGGATGTCTCAACAGCCTGCTATGGCACCTTGGATAACAAACAGGTTGTCACCCTTCGAACCCCAAGTGAACTTGATAAATCCTGGCAAAGCTGAGAAGAGACCCATCTATAAATACTCCATGACTCAGGCCCAGTGTCCTGTTGAAAGGGCCGCTTGTGTTTATGGTTCTGTTGCTCTGTGGAGACATTCCAGTTCAGGGAGGAAGGTCTGGGCCACCCTGAGGTCTCAGAGCACCCAGTTCGCTCTGCTGGGGCAAGTTTGAGGTCTGGGGCCAGGCCCACCAATGCCTGGCTTAGTATCCAGTCCATTATGAGACTCTGGGAAAATCTCTCATCTCACCAGGTTTCCTGTTATCCAGGAAATGAAACATGTTGGCTCCCCTGCTTTTGCAGATAGGCTATGAGGCAGGATGGCCTAATGGTTGGGTACACAGGATTGTTTTCTTTTGGGGTTTTTGGTGCTGGAAAAACATGGGCTCAAGGTCCAATTTCACGCCTTAATTAGCGATGTGATTTTAAACCAGTCACCTCACTTTTCTGAATCTCAGTTTCCTGAACTATAAAATGGGGATAATAATGGAAATTCTTTTGCAGGATTGTCATGAGGATGAGAAGAGAGTACATAAGGCACTTAGCACAGTAACCAGCATGTAGTAAACCTCCAGTTAATGATAGGTATTAAGATTACAAATTAAGCAGTTTAAAATATTTTGATAAAGGAGTACTTCGGGATTTGGTTCTTCCAGAGAGAGACTTAGGGAGTCAATGGTTGCCCCAGATCTTTACCATCTCTCTTCTTTGCAGTTATGAAGAGCCAAGGTATGAAGAAAACAAGACTGTTCCCAAGATTGGTAGGGAAAGTGCAAGGTACTGCCATTCATCAAACACCTACTGTGTGTCACCTGCTGCCACAAACATCATCATTTCTTCTGACTCCCTAAACACTAGCAAGGTATAACTCCCGGAAAACCAAGGCCTGGTGAAGTTCGCTGAATGGCAGAGTTGGCATTTGAACCCTGGTCTGTGTGCTGCCAAAGTGCTTGTTGTGTGTGACCCACTGCACCACAGTACCTTGTTGCCTCCCTGGTCTAGAAAGGAGGCCAAAGAAGGGATAGAAGTGAGAGAATGAGGAAGGAAGAATCAAGAGCTTGGCAACAGTCTGGGAGAGTATAGAGAACTGGAAGCACAGTTGGAGATAGGGAGCTGGTTGGGGAAGACACATGACTTTGGGGTGACTGCTCTGTGAGGTCAACCAGTGGACAGAAGGAAAAATACAGCTGAACTCAGAAGATCAGCCTGGGATGGAGGGAAATGTCCTTTGCTCAAGACTGTCTGAAATGACTTCTGAACTTACAACCCCCACAAGACCTTCTTCTACCTGGCTTTGAATGCCCTCTCTGAAGCACCCATCTCAGGGCCTTTGCACGTGTGTTGTGCTCTGCCTAACATAGTCTCTTCCCTTTCTCAACTGAGACGTTACCTTTCCAAAGAGGCCTTCATTAGCCACTCTATTTAAATAGGTCCCCATCCCATTACTCCTGGATTTAGCACCTGTTCTTTCCTTAAATTTATCACAATCTGTAATTGTTTCACTCAATTTCCTTGTCAATTTATGTCACCACCTCCATCCAATGAAGTATCTGTTGCATGAGTACAGGGATTGCATGGGCTTGTTCACTGATATATTCACAATCCCTGGCATATAGTAGGAGCCTAGCAAACATTTGTGGAATGAGTGAAAGATCCAGCCCCACCTATCTCTTAATATACCCCTTCTTCTGATTCTCCACTCCTTTGAGACTGCTTTCCCATATTTCACCATCATATCTTCCTCATTCTCCCCTCCTATGTGCCTTCACTTGGAGTGCCCTCACTCCTCTGCCCATTCAAACCCTGCCCAAGGCTTGGCTCCTACGGGACCTCCTCTGGGAAGTCCACTCACCCCTGGATCCAGTGCCCCTGTGAAGTAAGCAACACATACACCTGTGCATGATGGCCCTACTCCACGCTCCGCTACTTGTATGTGATCTTGAGAAAGTCACTTTCGGGCGACTCTGGGCCCCATTTGCCCCACTTAAGTCTATCCTTGGGATTGTATCTAAGGGAAATAATTTAAAAGCAGAGAAAAGCCATAAATGCCCAAAGGTATATACTTTGAAGCATTATTTAAAATAGAATAAAAAATTTAAACAACAATAATGTTACATGTTATAGTAATAAAAGCTACTGTTCAGTGAGTGTTTGAACAGGCCAGGCATTGAGAAGGGCATTAAGAGCTGCAGTCGAGAGCACAGGTTCCAGAGCCTCAACCTCACCACTTACTCTCTGTGATCTTGAACCAGTGACTTTACCTCTTTGAGCCTCAGTTTCCTCATCTGTAAAATGGAGGTGATAAAGATTCCTACTCCTAGGGCTTTTGTTGTTAAGCAAAATTTTATTGACTATAATCCAAATACAGAAAAATATACAAAGAAATGTGCAGCTCAGTGAATTTCCACAAAATAAGCATGGGTGTGTAACCAGCAAATAGGGCAGCTTTGAGGATTACATGAGCCAACACCTGGAAAATACTTAGAGCGCTGGTAATTGTTGGCTAATGTTACTTGCTCTGTATTTCATGGGCATAGTGCTAAGTGCTTTATGTGCATTATTTTTTTTTTTATGATTGCCAGTTTTTTTTTTTTCATCCATATCTCTTCCCTCTTGCGTCTCCCTCCCTCCCACCCTCCCTATCCCACCCCTCCAGGCGGTCACAAAGCACCGAGCTGATCTCTCTGTGCTATGTGGCTGCTTCCCACTAGCTATCTACCTTACATTTGGTAGTGTATATATGTCCATGCCTCTCTCTCGCTTTGTCACAGTTTACCCTTCCCCCTCCCCATAGCCTCAAGTCCATTCTCTAGTAAGTCTGTGTCTTTATTCCTGTTTCACCCGTAGGTTTTTCATGACATTTTTTTTCTTAAATTCCATATATA
>NW_021703774.1:160729799-160758674 GCF_005190385.1 Monodon monoceros | reverse complement strand
TAGATAGCTAGTGGGAAGCAGCCACATAGCTATCTACCTTACATTTGGTAGTGTATATATGTCCATGCCTCTCTCTCGCTTTGTCACAGTTTACCCTTCCCCCTCCCCATAGCCTCAAGTCCATTCTCTAGTAAGTCTGTGTCTTTATTCCTGTTTCACCCCTAGGTTTTTCATGACATTTTTTTTTCTTAAATTCCATATATATGTGTTAGCATATGGTATTTGTCTCTCTCTTTGTGCACTATTTTTTTCAGTCCTCACAGTAGCTCTATGAGGTAGGCACTAATATTATCCTCATTTCAAATAAGGAAACCTAGATTCAGAGAAGTTAAATATACTGGCCAATGTCACAAAGTTAGTAAATGACAGAGGTAAGAGAGGAACCCAAGTCTTTTGCCAAAACCTTCCTCCCAAACCCCTTGATACACTGATTCCCCAAGACATTGATTACAGCATCAACTAATAAGTAAAAAAAAAAAAAAAAAAAAGGGAAATCAATGACCGACTAGAAAAACTGATTTTCTGAATTCTTGAGTCAATTAAATAAATATTTATTGAATAGCTACTATGTGCCAGGCACTGTTGTAGGCACTGGAGATACAGAGCAAACAAGATAGAAAAGTTCCCTGTCCTCGTGGAATTTATATTCTGCTGGGAGAAGACAGGCACAGAAATAAATAAAGAATTTCTGATAGTAATAAATGTTATCGGGCTTCCCTGGTGATGCAGTGGTTAAGAATCCTCCTGCCAATGCAGGGGACATGGGTTCGAGCCCTGGTCCGGGAAGATCCTACATGCCGCGGAGCAACTAAGCCCGTGCGCCACAACTACTGAAGCCCATGCACCTAGAGCTGGTGCTCCGCGACAAGAGAAGCAGCGCAGTGAGAGAAGCCTGCGCACCGCAACGAGGAGTAGCCCTCGTTGCGGTGCAACTAGAGAAAGACAGTGCGTAGCAACGAAGACCCAATGCAGCCAAAATTTAATTAATTAATTAATTAAATTTATAAAAATAAATACTATCAAGAAGATAAAACAGGATAATGGGATGGAGAGAGACTTGCAATTGGGGGGACTACTTTAGATAAGATGTTCAAGCAAGGCCCCCCAAGGAGGGAACCTGAATGGTATGGAGGAGCCAGCCTCACGGCAACCTGGGGGAAGCCCACTCCAGAGTAGCCATGAACTTGGCATGCTTGAGAAACAGAGAGAATATGATGCAACCATTCTAAAATATCATTTTGAAAACTAAAACCTGGAAACAAGTAAAATAAAAAAGTACAAGATACCCTAAGATGCTATCTTGTCCCAACATCTGCTAGATAGACAAAATTCTCAGAAAAGTGAAATGGGGTGATGAATTGGATGGTTTTTAAATTTTTTCCTTTTCAGAAAATATCTGCTGTTGTCATATTATGGTTTCTACAATTTTGTTAAAGTCAAGAAAAAAAGGAGAATTCCAAGAATCTCATACAGACCAAATAAGATAGTTCTCCGGTCACCTGTGAAGGTTATGCAAGTGAGTTGGACGTATCATCTTCGAGAACAAGCTGTGCAATCTCCACCAGTCACACTCCCTCTCTGGGCCACAATACAGAACATGCAGGATGCCACATTGCCTGGTGCACCTGCCAAAAGTGAGGTTCCCTCATAGAGAAGGCACTGGCAAAGTCAAGCCTTTCTGCTATTCATATGACACATAATTAAAAGAATACATTTTTTAATAACAGGAAAAAAACACTTTGAATCATTAGTAAAAATCAGTCAGAAGAATGAGACAACAAGCCACAGACTGGGAGAAAATATTTACAAAAGACATTTGACAAAGAACTGTTATCCAGGGGACTTGCCTGGTGGGGCAGCGGTTAAGAATCTGCCTTCCAATGCAGGGGACACAGGTTCGATCCCTGGTCAGGAAACTAAGATCCCACATGCCGCGGAGCAACTAAACCTGTGCACCACAACTAGAGAGCCCGCGCACCACAACTATTGATCCCCCATACCGCAACTAAGACCCGACACAGCCACATAAAAAAATAAATAAATAAATATTAAAAGAAAAAAGAAGTTAACAAATACAAAGAATTCTTAAAACTCAACAATAAGAAAATTAACAACCCTATTAAAACATGGGCAAAAGATCTGAACAGCTCACTAAAGAAGATATATAGATGGCCAATAAGCATATGAAAAGACATACAACATAATATGTCATTAAGGAATTGCCAGTTAAAACAACAAGATACCGTTACACACCCATTAGAATGGCCAGATCCAAAACACTGACCACATCAAATGCTTGTGAGATGTGAAGCAACAGGAGGTTTCATTCATTGCTATTTGGAATGCAAAATGGTACACCCACTCTGGAAGACAGTTTGACAATTTCTTACAAAACTAAACATACTCTTACCATATGATCTAGCAATCATACTCTTTGACATTTACTTAAATGAGTTGAAAATTTATATCCACACAAAAACCTGCATGTGAATGTTTATAGCAGTTTTATTCACAATTGCCAAAACTTCGAAGCAACCAAGATGTCCTTCAGTAGGTGAATGGATAAATAAACTGTGAGACAACCCATTATACAATAGAATATTATTCAGCACACACACTGAAAAAGAGCTATCGAGCCACATAAAAACATGGAGGAAATTTAAAGGCATATTAGTAAGTCACAAAGGTCAATCTGAAAAAGCTACATATTGTATGATTCCAACAATATGACATTCTGAAAAAGGCAAAAGTATGGAGCACCACTGGTGGCGCAGTGGTTGAGAGTCCACCTGCCGATGCAGGGGACACGGGTTCGTGCCCCGGTCCGGGAAGATCCCACATGCCGCAGAGTGGCTGGGCCCGTGAGCCATGGCCACTGAGCCTGCGCGTCCAGAGCCTGTGCTCCGCAACGGGAGAGGCCACAACAGTGAGAGGCCCGCATACCGCAAAAAAAAAAAAAAAAAAAAATTAAAGTTTTAATTTTTTAAAGTCATTTAAGAAAACAAAGAAGCACTGTCTGGTAAAATTTTTAGCTCGGGTGGGGGAATGGGAAATTCCTGGAACAGCTTTCTTCCTTGAGGTCTGCCACTCACACGGGAAGGAGCAAGAAGGAAGTAATGTGTGAAAGAAGACGTTATACTTACCAACACCTACTCTTTACCAGACACACTGCACACTAAGCCCTGTGCTTATATGAGTTATTTCATTTGTTCTTTCAACAGCCAAATGAAAATGTTTATATTACATGAAAGACTTGAAAATATTGTTCCCAGTTAACAGTGGAGGAAACTAAGAGATATAGATTTTTTCTAGTCACCCTGGTCTGTCTGAGTCCGGAGACTGAGTTCTAAGCCACTAGGGCGGGTTGGGGGTTCTCTGAGCCCCCTTCCACCTTCAACATTCCACCATTCCATGAGTTGATTTGTCTCTTCTGGGGGCACCACTGGGGGGCCTTGCTCACTTGGGCATTGGATCCCTGGAAGGACAGTGCTGTGTCCTTAGGGGACTGAGAATTTGACTGCCTGGAGCTTGACTTCATGCAGGAATTTCACAACTTCCCAGACCCTAGACTGCAGGCGGAGGGTGTCTGTCTGGTGGGAGAAGGGGCTAGGTGCTGCCTGTGAGGCCTGGAAGAGCCGCTCCCACAGACAGTGCGGGCTCCTTCTCCAGCCCTCAGCCACGGGTTCCCCAGCCCCGCCCTCCCACTCTCCACCTCGTCGTCGGAATGCTAAATCCAAGAGCTGATGGGGCTGGTTGGGTATTAATAACTGGACGCTGACGTTTATGCTGATTAGAAAGGCATTCCTCTTGGTAGCCAAGACATTTGATTGCCTTTTCAGCTTATCTCTCCAGGCCTTCTGTGGCCCTGAAGAGAATGAGGGTGGCAGGATAATAATAGTAACAATAGCTACCCTGTGTGGGTGCTGTACTTTGCCAGACAGCAGTGCCAAATGAGTCATCCACACAGATGCCTTCAATCCCTTCAGGTGCTTTTAGTATCTCTGTTATGTATATGGGGAAACTGAGGCTCGTGAGAGGTCAAGGAACACGCCGCAGGCCACACAGCAGGTGAGCAGCTGGGCAGGAGCTCAAATCCTATCTGCCAGCAGCACCGAGTCCTCCTGTGGGTGGTGAGAGCCAAAGACAGGCATCTGCTCTGGCCACATAAACATGCGGCCCAGTTCCTTTAACTTCCAGGAACAGTGACTGGGAGGGTGTAGGGCGTGGGGGAGGGGCGGCTTCCAGGAAGTGGATGGCAGGACCTGGCCCTGGCCCCAGGCCTGAGACAGCCCAGGTTGAGGAGTGGGGCGATTGCGGTTCTGCTTAGGGCAGGCCTCGACCCTCCTGCTCCCCTGTTTTCTTCTGGTGCTTGTTCTCCACACCTCACTCCCCTCTTCACTCCTTTGAGGTGCTCAACTCTTTGGGGCCTCCCAGAAGACAGGGTCAATCCCAGGGAGAGGAGAGCAGAGGGGCTCATTGTCCAGGGGCTCACAGTCACAAAGGCCTCAAAGTTAGTTTTGACATTAGTTTTTGAGGAGCAGTGCAGCATAATGGTTAAGCCTGTAGCCTCTGGAGCCAGACTACTGCTGGGCCTCCCTTCCAGATCTGCTACTTAGGGCTGTGTAGCTTTGGTCAGACTCCTTAACCTCAATGTGCCTCAGTTTCCCCATCTGTAAAATGGGGAGAAATACCTACCTCATAAGGTTGCTGTGAAAATTAAATGAGCTAAAAAATGTAAAGTGTACATTTAATGTAAAGTGTAAAGCCTGGCACAGAATAAGCACTCACTCAGTGTTAGCTTCTATTTCCAAATGATGTCACATAAAGAATCACAAACGAGACTTGCCTGGTGGAGCAGTGGTTAAGAATCCGCCTGCTAACGCAGGGGACACGGGTTCGAGCCCTGGTCCGGGAAGATCCCACATGCCGCGGAGCAACTAAGTCCATGCACCACAACTACTGAGCCTGCACTCTAGAGCCCGCGAGCCACAACTACTCAGCCCGCGTGCTGCAACTACTGAAGCCCGTACACCTAGAGCCCGTGCTCTGCAACAAGAGAAGCCACCACCACGAGA
The DNA here is from genome assembly GCF_005190385.1 of Monodon monoceros. Lineage (NCBI taxonomy): Eukaryota > Metazoa > Chordata > Mammalia > Artiodactyla > Monodontidae > Monodon > Monodon monoceros. The sequence goes on along the minus strand of NW_021703774.1, from coordinate 160,753,599 downwards.
AGCCTGTGCACCGCAATGAAGAGTAGCCCCCGCTCGCCACAACTAGAGAAAGCCCACATGCAGCAACAAAGACCCAACGCAGTCAAAAATAAATAAATAAAATAAATAAATTTATAAAAAAGAAAAGAATCACAAACAGAACAGAAAGGGGAAGACGTTCATCAAGGAAAAAATATCTCCTTATCTTCACCCCCATATTCATAGCAGCCCTATTTACAATAGCCGAGATATGGAAACAACGCAAGCGCCCATCAACAGAAGAATAGATAAAGAAGACGTGATGGGACGTCCCTGGTGGCACAGTGGTTAAGAATCCGTCTGCCAATGCAGGGGACACAGGTTCGAGCCCTGGCCTGGGAAGATCCCACGTGCCGCGGAGCAACTAAGCCCGCGTGCCTAGAACCCGTGCTCCGCAACAAGAGAAGCCACCGCAATGAGAAGCCACCGCAATGAGAAGCCCACGCACCACGACGAAAAGCCCCTGCTCGCCACTAGAGAAAGCCTGCATGCAGCAACAAAGATCCAATGCAGCCAAAAATGATAAATTTAAAAAATATATATATATACGTTCTTTACAAAAAAGATGTGATACACACACACACAATGGAATACTAATCAACCATTTAAAAAAGATGAAATCTTGCCATTTGCAACAACATGGATGGACCTCAAGGATATCATGCGAACTGAAATAAGTCAGACAGAGAAAGGCAAATTCTGTATGGATTTCACTCATATGTGGAATATAAGAAACTAATAAACAAATGAACAAAAACAAAATAAATGAACAAACCAAACTAAACAAAAACAAACATGTAGATACAGAGAACAGAGTAGCCGTTACCAGAGGGAAAGGGGCGGAGGGGAGGTAAAATGTTTAAAGGGGGTCAACTGTATGGTGATGGATAGAAACTAAATTTTTGGTAGTGAGCACGTTGTAGGGTATGCAGCAGTAGAAATATAATGTTGTACACTTGAAACTTACATAATGTTTTAAATCAGTCACCTCAATAAAAATAAAAAATAAATTATCTCCTATAATCCCACTATTCAACACAACCACCAACACCGTTTCACTCCATTTCCTTCTAATCTTTTTCCTGTCCATCATTTTCACAACACTGCAATCACAGAGTACTTACAAGTTGTGCAACTTTGGGACTTTTTTTTCATTTAACATTTTATTCTAAGCCTTTCCTATAATCATTCAATAGGCTCTTATTGAGGGCCTATAATGCATCAAGCCTTATTCTAGGCTCTGGGCAAACAGCTGCCGGCAAAACAGTCAAGCCCCTTCTCTCCAGGAGCTTATATTTTAGTGGGCATTGCTATGTCGCCTTCAGAACGCATTCTTTTACATTGCGGTCTCATCTACATAACAGCAGAGAGTACAAGTATGAAGTGTGGAGTTCAGGTAATTTTTACACATATATTCACCCATGTAACTGCCACCCAGATCAAGACACAGAACATTTCCATCACCCCAGAAGATTCCTTCACCTTCCCCATCAGTTACCACCCCTCCTCCACATAGATTAGTTTCACCTGTTTAAGAACAGGATCTGCCTCTTTGAGAATGCCTATTTTTTAGTGGCTGCAGAATATTGTGTCCTGTGGATACGTTGTTGGACACATCTTTTGCTTTCAGTTTCTCATTGTTGTCAATAGTGCTACAGTGAATGCCACGTTTTTAATTATCCCTCTAGGCTCAACTCTCAGAAGTGGGATTGATTTTTGGAAGGGTTCTTGGTAAATATTGACAGATTGTTTTCTTAAAAGGTTGTACATATGTTTCAATTAAAAAATAAAAAGTTTACAGCTCCACCAGCAGTGGAAGGGGCAAGCTGTGGGCACACAGCATAACTACAGTCCCTCTTGATCAACTGCCTTCTTAGCTAGACTCACCTAGAATTTAGCTAGAACCCTCAGCATATAATACAGTGGTACAGAAGGGGGTCTCCATGAGAAATCTGACTGGCAGGAGAAGGACTCACAAGGCAGGATCTCCCTTGGTCCTGAGTTTGGGACTCAGCTTTACAATGTCAAAACTGACTTCCTGCAGCCCTCCAAGAGGCGATTCATCTTTCATCAATGGATTGACAATAACCAAGCAACAGAGTCTGAATCAATCATTAAAGCAGGTATCAATCTAAGAATTTACAAAGATAAATTTAACAAGAATGTACATACCAGAAGACTGGTGTGTCCTTTCTCTGTTAGAAGGCCACAGGGAAAGCCAAATTATAATGAGAATGTTTCTTGGTGGTTCAATCTGGGTTCCCCAGAAAGCAGAGTTGGTGAGAGGAAACTTGAGATGTCAAGAGAGGGTACCTTATCTTCAGCCCAATGGACCCCCTCAGCTCTGAGTCCTTAAGGAAAACTGAGTTCAATCTAGCATTCCTTGACAATTTGTCCTTCCCACCCTAAACCTGAAAAGCCCAGATCCTGTGCAGTCTCCCACTTGCCCTTAAGTCTACTTCTCCCCATCTCCCTGATCACAGCCTAGCCCACAGCAGCCGAGACCTTTGCAACTGACCTCTTTCACATCAGTCTCACTCACCCTTGATCTAATCTCCACCTGACAGCTAAGTGATCTTTTAAACTGGAAATCTGATCAAAGTGTACTTAAAACACTTTGGTGATGGAAGGATGAATAAACAAAAATCATTGGATGAGTGGATAAAAAAATGTAATATATACATACGATGGAAGATTATTCAGCTTTAAAAATGAAGAAATTCTGACATGCTACATGAATTGAACATGTTATGCTAAGTGAAATAAGACAGACAAAAAGGACAAATATTGTTATATATTATATATATAATGTTTATATGAGTTACCTGTAGTAGTAAAATTCTTAGAGACAGTAAAATACTGATGGCCAGGGGCTGAGGGGAAGAGGGAATGGAGAGTTAGTGTTTAACAGGGACAGAGTTTCAGTTTGGGAAGATGAAGACGTTCTGGAGATGATGGTGGCGATGGTTACACAACAACGTGAATGTACTTAATGTCACTGAACTGCACCCTTAAAATGATTAATTTTATGTTATGCGTATTTTACCACGATTTAAAAAAAAGCTTCAATGACCCATTACTTTTATCTCAAAATCAATCACATGGTCTACAAGACCCTACAGGATGTGGCCCCTCTCTTGTATTGGTGTCTGGGGGCTGATCATCACACCTCTTCCCCTTTCAACTGGGATCTGGACCTGTTAGGAAATGGGAAAGGAAATCAGGAAGATGGAGAGATAAAGATATGGGCTTGGGACTCCCCAGGTGGTCCAGTGGTTAGAACTCCACCCTTCCACTGCAGGGGGCACGGGTTCAATCCCTGGTCAGGGAACTTAGATCCTGCATGCCATGCAGCGTGACCAAAAAAAAAAAAAAGATATGGGCTTTATTACTGATAAAGTTGGACTGGAGACAAGGCTTGTAACTACAGGCACAATGGAGCTTCTTTATACCTTCCTCCCTCCATTGCTTCCCCCAAATCATGATTTAATCTTCCACCTCAGTTCTTGGTAGAGCTGCCAGACACATATATTCCCTCTGCCCACGGTGCTCTTCCCTCCACTGCTCACTTAGCCAATTGCTACTCTTCAGTCACTTCTTAGCATAAGTGTCTCACACGGAGAGGTCTTCCATGACTCAAACAACCCATCCTACCACCACGTCATGCCCTTAACTAATCTTGTGGCCTTTAGATTTTCTCCTTCATAGCACTTTTCACAGCTGTATTTATGTGTCTCTTTCCACCATCCCTCACGGAAGTAAATAAAAAGGTAGGTGAGGGACTTCCCTGGTGGTGCAGTGATTAAGACTCTGAGCTCCCAGTGCAGGGGGCCTAGGCTCCATCCCTGGTCAGGGAACTAGATCTCACATGCATGCCGCAACTAAGGATCCCGTGTGCCGCAACTAAGGAGCCCACCTGCCACAACTAAGACCGGGCACAACCTAATTAACTAATTAATTAATTAAAAAAAAAAAAGGTAGGTGTGCTCTGGGAGAGCAGGCCCTGTGTGCATTTGTTACTGGCCACGTGCCCAGTGCCTGGAACAGGGCCTCGCTCTTAGGCTCCATACATGCTGGAGAACATTATATTTACTAGCACTCATCTCAGGGAGAGCTCTGTATACTGTTGCAAGGAGGATGTGGGTAAGGCTTTGGGGTTGGGAGGTAAGGGGAGAACCTAAGCAACGTTTGGTGCTACACTGAGCAGCAGGCCTTCTTTGTTTTGCTATGTGGGGTCTACAGGTTTTGTCCAGGGCACAATGGCTCAGGACCATCAAGAAGCTAAGTGCGGTTACCTGGGTCTTCCTTCTCTCCCTTTTCCCCAAACACTGCACAGCCCCTGCTCTAAATAACTGTTGACCAAATATTTAAAGAATGTCAGCTTGTAGGAGTGTCAAAGTGTCTCACTTGGACCCTCAAGTCTCAATTTCAATGCTACCTCCTGTCAAAAGGCTTCCCTGATCCCCCAGGCCCCTTCATATCAGAACAGCTTAGGGTCCCCTCCTCTGGGCTCATGTAACCCCCTTCTGGAACTAATCACACTGTACTCTTTTTGCTCATTTAGGTGTTTCCATCTACCCTACTAGACTTTGAGGACCATGAGGACAGGGGCCTTGCCTTCTTGTTCACTGCTTTTTACCAGCACCTAGCATAATTTCTTGCACATAGTAGATACTCACTAAATAGCTGTTGACTTAATGAATAAAATGCCCACCGTGTGCCAGGTACTAGCTGACTCCTCGGTAAGGGTATGTGTAGTGACATTTGCTGGCTGCCCCTCTAGCCTCTGGACTTAAGCCAGTTAAGTCCCATCCTCCAAGGCACAGAGTGTGGTCAAAGAAGAGCCCACAACCCTAGATGAGCCAATCAGTTCTTGCACTGTGGTCTGAGGAACAGAGATTGGAATTGACTTTCTTGTTCCTGTGGGATGTGAACTCCTATGGTTGAATCCCTAGGAGCACTGCTGACTACCTGGGCCCATGAGAAGAGCCAGCATTAAGATGAAGTCAGCATCACTGAAGGATCTTTGGTGATATGTGAGCAGCTAAGTCAAACCTTCCCTGAAGCTAGCCCTCCCACCTCCATTCTTCTTGGGCAAGCGTGCCAATCATTCCTTTTAAGTCAGTTTGAGTTGGGTTTCTGCCCTTATAACATGAAGCATCCAGAAAGGTCAGAGGCAGCCCAAGTTTCATCATCTCAGTACCTGCTGAGAAGCTGAATGAATCCACAGTTTGGGATGCTCTTGGGACCTTATCTTGCAGCCCTCAACTCCTCATCCACTGTGATTCTCAGATAGGGACAACCCCTAACAGCAGCTCTTGGCACCAAGGGCAGGGCATATGGAGTTTGGTCTTAATTACCAGATGCTCCAGCTGTTCTCAGTCCTCACCAAGGAGACAACTAGGACCCATCCAAAGACAAAACAGCTTGTATCTGGCACATGACCTTCTTCGGCCCCTAAATCACTTGTCCGGGGGCTGGATCAGAAATGACCATTTCAGGGAATTCCCTGGCAGTCCTGGAATTCCCAGTTGTTAGGACTCCAAGCTTTTACTGCCGAGGGCCCAGGTTCGATCCCTGGTCGGGGAACTAAGATCCCCCAAGCCACACAGCATGGCCAAAAAAAAAAAAAAAGAAATGACCATTTCAGTCTTCTTGGTACAAGCATAGTGGAGGTGTAGGATTGAAGAATCAGTGTCAGAGCTAGAGGGATCCTTAGCTATGAGCTGGTCAGACCCTTCAACTTGCAAATGGGGAAACTCAGGCCCAGAGCAGGGAGGAGACTTGTTCAAGGTTACACAGCACGTTAGTGCCAAAGGAGTTACTGCATCAGCCTCCCCCTGCAGAGATGGGGCTGGGGATCCCCCAGCTGGGGAAGGAGAGAGGAAGGAATACTGATGGGGATTCTCCCTGCTATGGTAAGATAGGAGCCTCTCCCCCAAACAGTCACTGGTAGGCCTGGTTAGTTAGTCATCCTTAATAATTTGATAGCAGGACTTCCCTGGTGGTCCAGCGGTTGAGACTCCACACTCCCAGGGCAGGGTGCCCAGGTTCAATTCCTGATCAGGGAACTAGATCCCACATGCCACAACTAAAAGCCTGCATGCCACAGCTAAGAGGTCCCAAATGCTGCAACTAAAAGATTCCGAGTGCTGCAACTAAGACCTGGCACAGCCAAATAAATAAATAATTTTTTAAAATTTTGGTAGCATTTTGATAACACCTTGTGGTTGGCCTAGGGTGAGATGACTTTAAAGGGTACTAAGTCTCTGGAAAATCATCAATGATGCCTCCAGAATTTCTACACAGGTGGAATTTAGGGCCAGCAATCTGATGGGAAAGGGGACCAAGAGACTTGCCTTGGAGGTGCGTGCATAGCAAGTCTACTGTTGTAGACGAGAGTTTCTCAGTTTCCACACTATTGACATTTTGAGCAGGATAATTCTTTGCTGCTGGGGACTGTTCTACGCATTGTAGCATGTTTAGCAGCATTCTTGGTCTCTCCTACTGGATGCCTGCAGCACCTACCCTCCCAGCTGTGATAACCAAAACTATCTCCAGACACCACCAAATGTCCCCCAAAGGGCAAATCACCCCATCTGAGAAGCACTGACATTACGTTTAAGTGGCTGAGAGGGAATGATGGAGATTCTTCTAAAAGAAGAGAGAGGATAAAAATATAAGGAGCCACCCCTTGTATAAGAAAAGAAAATCTCCAGAGGGATGGTCAGCTCTAGGCAGAACTGTGAACTTTGACCTTACTTGCCCCCCTTCCCTTTTTTGACCGTTTTCTTCTCTTTCTTGGCTCCCATTCCTACTTAGAAAAAATTAATAAAATATTCAGGAAAAAATTCATATTTGCATTCATGCTAAAGTGAGACAAGCAGTGTACAATAGTTACTAGAGGTTATAAATGCAAGCATTATACACTTAAACTGTGAGAATTTCAGTGTATGTAAACTATATGTCAAAAAAAATAATTTAAAAAACACATAGGAATTATAGTCAGACCTGGGTTCAAGTCCCAATTCAGACATTTCCTAGCTGTGTGACTTAGGACAAGTCCTCTCACCTCTTTCTTTCTTTCTTTCTTTTTGGCCACTCTGTGTGGTTTGTGGGATCTTAGTTCCCTGAACAGGGATTGAACCACAGTCCCGGCAGTAAGAGTGCCAAGTCCTAACCACTGGACCACCAGAGAATTCCCTCCTCTCACCTCTTAGAACCTCTGTTTCCTCAGTTGTAAAAGGGGATTAGTAATCGTATGCCTCACAGGATAACTGTGCAGAGTAAATGAGATAATGTATAAATAGCACTTTGTACAATGCCTGGCACTGGAGGTAATATGAATATTACCTATTATGTATTTACATTTATATTACTTACTTATATTTATCTGTAGTTTACAGGTGAAATTGCTCCCTGATGATCTGCTTCCTGTGGACCTGTTCTAATCAGGGGCATCTCTGCTTGCCTCTTCCCATGTGATCCCTTGGTTAAGATAGGAAAAGTGAGGTCCGGAAACACAGAAATTTATGGGACTTTGGACCCTTGGCTCCACCAGTGACTTATTAGTCCCTCTGAGTCTCAGTTTCCTCAGTTGTAAAATAGTATACTAATATTACCCACTTCGTAGGGCTCTAGGCAGGTCTGGGAATTCAGACCTGCCCTAAGGTGGGGGCAGCAGCTGCACCAATAGAACCTGCCACCAGGGGTCAGGATTGCTACAGCCAAGTTCCCACCTATCCAAGACATTTCAATTTTTTGAGCATGGCTGTCTAACTATATTATGGAAAAATTCAAACATACACAAAAAGTAGAATAGCATAATGAACCCCATGTACCCAAGTTTCAACAACTAACAATATTTTGCCAGTCTTCCTCCCTCTTTTTGTTTGCTATGCTGCTTGCAGAGTATTTTAAAACATATCCTTAACCTCATTTCATTTTATCCAGAATACATTACTGTGCATTTCTAACTGAAAAAGGCTTTTATTACCACAGGCACTGTGTCATCACACCTAACAAAAAAGAACAAATAATTCCTTAATCAATTAGTTCACATTCAAATTTCCCTGATTGTACCTAAGATGTCTTTTGGCAGTGAGTTCACTTGAATGAGTATCCAAGTAATGTTTTTGCGTTTGGTAAGTGTGTTGAGTTTTATGATTTAACATTCTACCCTCCTTTTTAATTTTCATGCCATGAATTTGTTGCAGAAACCAGGTCACTTGTCCTGTAGAATGTCCCACCTTGTGAGTTTGGCTGACTGTGGTGTTTGTCTATGCCCCATATTTCTGGTAAACTCGTAATTAGATCTTGGCTTGATTAGGGTTTTTTTTTTTTCCAGGCAAGAATATTCCATGGAGAGCATTGTATCCCCCTCTTAATGATTTTAAGGTTGGTCAGTGAGTTCAGGCAGTGTCAGCCTAAGGTCTGCATTACAAATTTTCCCAACAATTTTTCATCCAGTTGTTTCAGCATCATTTCACGATTGTTGCCAGGACTCATTATTTCATTTGCAAAATCGTGCCTTTCTAAATCTATCATTTCTCCTGCATTTATTAATTGGATCCTTCTATTAAAAAATAACTTTTTCTTATCTACTATTTGGTCACCTGCAATATAACTCATCAAGGAAAGAGCAAAAAAATTTTTATTTTCTTTTATTTATCAATGTTTGTAGTAATTAGTTGATTTCCTGTAAAACTCCATTGATAAAAATGTGTTTTCCTTACGTATCATTAATTATTTTTATGTATCTTATGTGTTGCAATCTATTGAAGTCATTATTTTTCTTTTAATGCTCAAATTGTTCCATCTTTGGCCAGTGGGGCCCCTTTGTATTGGTTCCTCAGTCATTTTTACATGATCCTAATAGTCTTTGATAGCTTCCTGGCCTTCAGGCATAAGACAACCCAGCCTCATCTTTCCTGCTCCAGATCTAGAACCAGCCAGTTATCAAAGGAGCCTTGACTTTCTTTGTTTAATTCTTAATTGATTTTTAAACTGGAAAATGGTATTTAGAGACCAAATCTGTGCACTTGGGGTGTTCATTACTACTGGGTTGGTCTTTGCTTCTAGGCCTTTTCAGCAGAGCTAGAAAATACATTTTTGAGAGAAAAAAATACATATTTCATTCATTCTGCTATGTAACTCAAATCTAAGTTCATCCTAGCCTTCTTTAATACTTGCAACTCTTTTTCTCATATGCTGAAAATCTTGATTCCTACTGCCACTGACACAACTACTTTGTTTTATCCAAAAATATAACTATCACAGCTTCAGAATAGCAATATTATTACTAATAATAAGGCTAACAAATGCAATTTAATATTTCTATGCAGTTCTAGTTCATCCTTAGATTATATCCTATTAGGGAGGTACAGTCAAAATACTTATAAAGCCACTTAAAATTATTTTCCCTGTGTAGTTATACCACTTCATTTGTTCCCATTTGTTTTTTGTTTTTAAAATTTATTTATCTATCTTTGGCTGCATTTGGGTCTTCGTTGCTGCACGCAGGCCCTCTCAAGCCGCAGCGAGCAGGAGCCACTCTTCACTGCGGTGTGCGGGCCTCTGTCATTGTGGTGGCTTCTCCCTTCGCGGAGCACCGGCTCCAGACGCTCAGGACTCAGCAGTTGTGGCTCGCTCGTGGGCTCTAGAGCATAGGCTCAGTAGCTGTGCACACGGGGTTAGTTGCTCCGCAGCATGTGGGATCCTCCCAGACCAGGGATCGAACCCATGTCCCCTGCATTGGTTAGGTGGATTCTTAACCACTGCACCACGAGGGAAGTCCCTCCATTTGTTTTTAATTTTTATGGAGTGTTTTATTCTTTTTATTGAACTGTTTTATAAATATGCAACATTTACAAGTTTCCAAAATAGTAACTATATAATAATGTATATTCACAGAAGTCTCATTTCCATCCCTACCCACTCCATCCCACATAGCAAACAATTTTTAGAAGATTGAGTTTAGTTTTCTATTGTTTAACTTCTAAATATAAGCAATTAATGTATATTTATATCTTCCCACTTACACAGAAGATAACATACTATAAACGCTATGCCCTTAACGTATATGGGCATCACTACATATTAGTTTCTGTTTATCAGTATATATAAGAACTCTTCCACATATCTTTTTACAGCTACATAGCACTCCATCCTGTGTCTGTACTATAATTTATTCAGCTACTTCTTAACTGACACAAGCAGTTTCCAATTTTTCGCTATAAAAATAATGCCATAATGAATAGCCTTGTGCACAGAGCTTTTTGTATTTTGCCAATATATCACTAGGACAGATTCCTGCAAGTTTAGCCCTGACCTAGGTTTACTGGGTGAAAGAGTAAATACATATGTAATGTGGCTATAGATTGCCAAATTACCTTAGTTACAGTTACATCATTTTGCCTTCCCATCAGCAATGTATGACAATGCTATCCTCAGGAGTATTTTGGTATGATATCAGATAAAGGAGGATGCAGAAATGAATCACAGACAAGGTTCCTGTCCCCAGGAACTCTCAGCCTAGTAAAAGGCTTATGGGCAAATATAATGATATAATGTAATCTTCAGGGCAGATTTATTCGGAAGCTTAAGCTTCAGAGTCCCTCACAGAGACCCTTTCCAAGGCCCCAGAAATGTATTCACAGGTCCACTTTGTAATCTTTTTCCTAAAGAGGACACCCCAAATTATTTAAACATCTACTTCACAGACTTTAGAGCCAGTTCCATAACTTTGGAGTTATGGGAGTGGATTTCAAGTTCTGCAACCATCTTGAGAGGAGGGATTCCTGTATTTAATGACTGAGACAAAGAGACAAAAAGAAAAGGCTCCTTTGACCAAAGAAATATCCCTCCCCAGATTCTGATCAGTTACACACAGGTAAGTAGCTGTCTACACAGAGCCCTCTACTTTCCCTCTGTTCTCAAGGGCAGAATCCAAAACTCAGAATACATCAGTATTCCCAGCTGACAGCTGAAGACTGGTACACTGCACTCAGGACTAGTCTGAACAGATTACCGAGCAGGGTTTTTGGTTTTTTGTTTTTGGAGGTGGGTAGGAGGGTTTACACCAGGGGAGTGGGTATTCAAGGCAGGTGCCCCCCACCCCAAAACAGACACCTTTCTGTCAAATAAGGCAGAGGTCTGCTTCCTTACCTGTAAAAACAGGGTTAGTAATAAACCCTGCCCTCGTAGGGTTTGGTTAGGATTAGGAGAGATCACTTAAAGACTTAACCCAGTCCCAGACTCTCGGGAGAAGGTCCATAAATGGAGAACAGAAAATAGAACGGGTAATTGGTTGATCCTTGAGAGCAGTAACAAGAAATTCTTTGCACATTGTGCCTTATACAGCACTGGGAAGAGGAACAACCCCTTTATTGACAAAAAGCAGGTGCAGATTAAATCGGCGAAGAAAGAATGGACGTTTCTGGCGGTTGCTTACTGATCTGTGAAACGAACTGAATGACCGATTGGTCCGGGTCTCTGAGCAACTGACAGTCCCGGGCTGCTGTCAGGCGAACGCGGGCCTGGATCTGGCTGACGGCTGTGGGGTGCCCCAGTGCCTCAGGCTGACCGTCGGGCTGTCCTCGCTGTCAATCCCGGCCCCGGCCGGCCCAGACCTCCGTCGCTAGCTGCAGAAGCGGGGGGCATCCCAACTCTCCACGAGGAGCTCGAGGGTGTCGCCGCCAGGCAGGGCGTGCGCGCGTTGCAGGAGCCAAGCTCCGGCGCCGCGGCCCCTTCCTCCCCGCCGGGGGCAGGGCGCCTCCGACTCGCGGCTGCAGAGCCCCGGAACAACGAGGCGCCGGCTTCTTTAAGGGAGATACCACCGCGCCAGCGGAGCAGGGGCGTCTTCCCAGATGATCGCAGCCAGCCCCGCGCCGCCGCCGCCGCTGCCGCCTCAGCAACTGCACCGCCCGCAAACATGGCTCAGTGACTCCGACAAAAGGTGCAGCCTCCCTCCAGGCGGGGCGGGCGCCAGGCCTCCCAGCTCGGGCTGCACCTCTCCGCGGGTCCGCGGAAAAGGTCCGCTTACCGCAGGAAAAGGTCCGCTTATCCCAGGCCCGCGCGGAGGAAGATGCACCAGGCGTTCCACCCCAGCGACCCCGCACACCTGCCCGCAGCTCGGTAGGTCGGAAACGGGGGAGGAGCGGGGGAGGGGAGGCGCACCAGGCGCGCGCACCGCCCCCGGCCCGGACCTGCTGCGGGGGAACCACTCCGGGGCCGCGGGCCACCACTCCGGGGCCGCGGGCCGTGGACACCCGCTGAGGCTGGAAGGCGACCAAGCCCCGGGTGTGGAGTGGGCTTCCCCGATCCCAGCCACCCCTGCGGGGAGGGGCACGAGTGGTGCGTTCCGGAGCGCGCACCCCTTCCGCGACTCCCGGCTCGGGAAAGCCACGGGAGCCGGGAGCAGGCCAGCGGAGCGCCGGGCACGCGCCCAGTAGGACCGGCGCTCGGCGTCCCGGCTCACGCTACGGAGAGCCGGAGGGGGGCGGGGTCTCGCGGCGTAAGGGGGTGTGTCCGCGCGCACCACGGGGGCGCGCGCCGGCCTGTGACTGGAGGCCGCGGCGGCTGAGGCGCGAGCAGCCTGATAATGGCGGCCTGCAGAGCCCGTGAGAGGGAGAAGCGGCGGCGGCTACCCTGAGGTAAATCTGGCCCCTCGGCGTGGCAGAGAGGCTTTGCTGCAGAGCCGAGGGCCCTGCACGTGCCTCCCGCCCCAGGAGGCCTGTCACAGAGCTGTCAGCGGAGGCATCCCGGGGAAGGCCCCGCGCGCCTCAGGCCTCCGGCCCCAGCAGCGGCCTCCTCTTCTGCCCGTGGCCTCCTCCCCAGGCCCCAGGCCTCAGTTGCTGGCCCCGAGGAGTCGGGCAGCTGCAGGACTGGCTTGTCGGGGTAAAGGGCCCCGGCAGGATCCCCTCCGGGTTTCATCTGGAAGTAGCCGGGGAGGGGGAGGGCCTGATACTTGGCCAATGAGCGGGGCCCTGAGCCGCCGCGTCGGGCAACACCTCTGCCTAGGACTGGCCCTTCCCGGGCGCCGGCAGGTGTACGGCCTGGCCGGCCCGAGTCCGAGCGCGGCGTGCGCCCGGCAGGCGCGGGGACCCGGGGGATGCCGTCCCAAGTCCCCGAGGTTCGCGCGGGATGCATCACCGTACTGTGTTTTGACCCAGGATCTCAAGGATTGCAGAAACACCCTCCCTCCCCCTTATTCAGGGGCTCTCTCGTATGGCGATATGGGACAGCTTCAAAGGCAGGAGCCACTTTGAGATGGATAGGAGTTGGCGATCCACGGAGGACAGGAACGTCCACTGTGCAGCTGGGGCAGAGGATTCTGTGGCAGGAAATCAGACCCTAGGAAATACTGCAGGAATTTGAAGAGTGGGTGTCCAGTTAGAGGAAGTGGGACTAAGAAACAATCTCAGAAGCTTTCATTTTCTTTATTAAATCTATCCTATGGACTTAAAATAGCCGGTCCCAATTTCACAGGCTCTAGTGTCGATAGCTTTTTGTTCCCTTAAACTGTACAATATAAAAATTGTTCAATCTCAGGTTACTTTTCTTGCCCATGCTGGCATTCTACAAATGAGAATTTGTTCCTGAAGCTCTTCAGAATCTTGACATTCTTCGGAGAGTGGGGAGGCACACTTCAGACTTTCTTGATTCAACACGTGAGCGTTTCTGTGTAGGGCCTTTGCTCCTGCCTTTAAATGATTTATCAAATTGAATTGCAAAGAACTCCCTCAGAGAACCCCTTAAGATGCAGGACAGTTTTCGTTGGCAAAAAAGACCTAGATCTAAATAACTATTGCTAAAACCACAGCAAAATTTAACCGTATTCTAAGTGACTTACTTTATCTTTAAAGAAACATTTTTCTCCACAAACTGTAGATTCATTTATTTTGCAAGAAATAAGGAAATAACATAAACAAAATTAAAATAAGAACATACACAGTTTGACCATTTACTTTTAAATAATAAAAACAACTGCACATTTTCACTTCTCTATGTGATCTTGTTCACTTTCAGTCCCTAAGCATAAGCCAGGTTTTTGTATTTCTAACTGTGAGGGTTGGTTTTTGGTTTTGCCATTTTTATGACCTTTTATGTGTGTGTCAGTTTTCAGGAGAAGCTGGAGTTTTGTTTGTTTTTTCACAATCAGTAAATAAATACTGAATTTTTTGGTTTATTTGTAGCAGTGATGTTTTGAAGCAGTTCATGTAAGAAGCAGTATAGTGTACTGGTTAAAATGAAGGCTGTCAGAGCCAGATGGCCTGGTTTCAAATCCCAGGTCCACCAGTTACTAGCTGTTTGACCTTGGGCATGTTGCTTAAACTCTGTGCTTTAGTTTCCTCATCTATAAAATGACCATAATAGTATCTACCTCATAATGCTGCTGTGAGGATTAAATGAATTTAATGTTATAAACTGCTTGGAACAGTTCCTGATGCGTGGTAAGTACTACATTAGTGTTACCTGGTTTTCTATTATTAAGGTATTTAGATTTACCCAATGTACAGCAAATATCGTTCAAGCACTGCAAACAGTGAGACAGATGATAACTTAATCGTGCATAAGAAGAAATACAAGCCAGTAGGCAGACCTAATGTCAACAGAGCACTTTGTTGATTTTTCCAGAAACCTTGACCTTGAAGATGGTGAGTAGCCAGCCAAAGTACGATCTAATACGGGAGGTAGGCCGAGGTAGTTACGGTGTTGTATATGAAGCAGTCATCAGAAAGACCTCTGCACGGGTGGCAGTGAAGAAAATTCGATGCCACGCACCTGAAAATGTTGAACTAGCCCTGCGTGAGTTCTGGGCACTAAGCAGTATCAAGAGCCAACATCCAAATGTGATTCACTTGGAGGAATGCATCCTACAAAAGGATGGGATGGTGCAAAAGATGTCCCACGGCTCTAATTCTTCCCTTTATTTACAGGTATGTGTGGTTGAATGGGAAATAGAAATGATTTGAAAGTAGCATTGGTCAGCAATAAGAGGATTGAGAGAGTCAGACGAACTTCTACTTTTAAATGCAGGTTATATAGTTAGAAGTAGATAGGGGTCTGCCAAGAACTGAGTAGACGTTTGCTTTAAAACAAGGTTTTATTTAAACCCGTGTTGCAAATACCTAAAAATAACATATGCCACCTGTTATGCCATGGTACTTGCCAGTCTGCATCGGAATGGGGCAACATAGGAACTAGAGAAGGGATCGAGACTAGAGTCTAATTAGTTCACTTATTTGAAATCAGGTTTTTTTGGAACTGAATACAGAAGAGAAGGAAAAACTGTACAACTAGTACTAGTACCCATAGGTAATTGGGCATTTCTTTATAGATCACTGGCTTGAACATAAGCCTCTGCTGCTTTAGAAGGTTATTTAATGTCTTAACCATGCAATTCCATTGAATTTTCATGGAGTGTGTGGTGTAGCACCTGAATGTTATTAACAGTGCTGATAGCTAACATTTGGGTTCCTACTCATTCCATGCTCTGTGCTCAGAGCAATCCTATGAGGAAAGTACTATTATTACCATCATTACAAATGAAGAAACTGAGGCTTAGAATAGGTAATGAATTTATCCAGAATCACATAGCAAGTGGCAGAATTGGGAGCTAAACATAGAAGTATCCAGCAGCTAAAACTTGTGCTCTTTTAACCTCCAGATTACTGTTTTGCCTCCAAATTACTCTTCTGTAGACCTGGGGAAAGCATTAATATAGGAAAACAAATTTTTTTTTTTTTTTTAAGATTGGCTTCTGCCATAGGTCAAAATCTCTAGTAGCTCTACACTTGATGAAGAGAAAAGATACTTAAGACATAGCTAGTTAAAGGCCAGAGCAAAATTTCTTAAGTCCAGTTATTCCTGGAATAGGAAACAACTTGCCATGAGTGTGTCTAAATTCAGAATTTACCATCAGGGTACAAAAGTCTGTTTTAAAACAGCAAAAGCTTTTGGACTAGGAACAACAAAGAAAACGAATGCATTATTCTGCGTAGTTAGAAACTTGCAAGTTTCATTGTATGGTAAACAAATATCAGTCTTGAGAACCTAATTTATACTGCAAGTTTAGCATGCTGTGCCCTGAAGTTTTCTCTCGTAAGATAAGGGATATAAAACACAACTGTTTAGCCTGTTTGTTTTATTGTATTTTTTCCTAAAAGTGCTTATTATGTACATTGCAGTGATAGAAACTATCAGAAACATTCTTACCACATTCCCTCCTAAAAGTGGATAGAACCTTGCTGGACTTTGCATTGAATTTTGGAGACTAAAGTGCATAATCAGACTACAAGTGCAAAGACATTTAAACATATGATGTCTTTGCAAGTACTGATGGTATCCTTGAGTCCAGATCAAGCAACTGTTATAGTAACTAGGCATTAACCAGCTAATCTTTCAAGGCTTTAAGATATAAAGTACTTCCAGACTTGATTCAGTGATTTTTTTTTTAATCTGAAGTACCTTCTTGTTTAATAATTTATTTCATCTTTTTAAAGCCTAATAGACCTGTGTTTGACTTGTGGCACTTTTTGCTAGCTGTATGACCTTGGATACATAACCCACCTTTTCCCAGCATCTGTATCTTCGTATGTAAGGAATAATAATTTCTGCCTTCCATGGGAATTGTCAAAATTAGAGGTGATGTAGATACAATACTTGGCACATAGGAGGTATTCAGTAATAAGCAGCTCTATTAAAATTGTCTTTTCTGTGGATTTATTTCATTAACCAGACATTCATCCACGCTTCAGCAAGTGCCTACTCTAAATTTACACTAGTAAAGACAAATCTATAGTGTGACCACAGAGTCTCTATACATGGTCTTACCATTCTGTACATAAATTTTTTTTTCTCCATGTTTTTCTAGATATCTTCCTTGTTCTCATTTGGAATCATTCAGTCAGTTCCTGAGAGCTGAAAACCTCACCTAGAAGAAATGTAAAACAAATAATTAACAGAGGATACATCTTATGCATAGGAACTTAGTGGCCAATATGTATACTTGTGATGAGTGTCATGAATGAAAAGTACAAGATGGTATTGGCACATAGAGTAGGGAACCTGACATAATCCTGGGGTTCAGGAATTAAGAACTGTTTCAACTGAAACTTGCAGGGTGAATAGGAGTTAGCCAGGTGAGTGACTGAGAAAACTTCCCAGGCAGAAATAACTATACATACAAATGTCTAGAAGCAAAAAGCATGAAGCGTTCTAAAAATTGAAAGAAAATACTAAGACTGCACTATACAGGGAGAGTTGTTTTAGATGAGGCTAGAAAGATCAGCCAGGGTCAGAGCACACAGGATCCCATAGCCCATATTAAAGAGCTTAGACTATATCCTAAGAGAACAGGGAAACTATTAAAGGACTTCAGGCAAGAGAACCAATGGCTAACATCCTCTACACGTGACAGTAAGCAGACTGGGATCTGTATTTCTGTAGCTCTCAACCAGGGGCCCTCACACTATAGCCCTCAGCCTGTTTTTGTATGGCCTGGATACTAAAAATAGTTTTTACATTTTTTAAGAGTTGTTTAAAAAAAAAAGAAGAAGAAAGAAAGAAAAGGAAAAAGAATATGGAACACAGACCTTATGTGGTTTGTCAAGCCTAAAATATCTACTATCTGGCTTTACTCTAAACCATTATTTGAATTCTGGAAGTCTGCATTGCTCAAAGCTATTTAGGAAGTTTTCTTTTGAGAATGAAGACAGAAGAAGAGAAGAAATGAAGGAAGAGTGATGGTGCTCATCTTTAATCTCAGCATATTTAGTAACAGTGCACCTGGTAAATAACTGTATAATCTGGACCTTTCTCTTCTTTCATTTTCTGTCTCAGTGGCAAACACATGCAACAAGGAAAATGTATGCAAAGAAGACATCTGCAGACCATTGCAGTTACGGCTGTTTGCCATTGGGGGAGATGGCATGGAGATGCATTCTTTGCCTCTGCCCACCAAAAAGACAAAAGGAAGTACTAGTAGATTGAAACATAAAATTAGCGGTTCACTCAATCTTCAGCAACTCCTCACCTTCCCTACTGAGTTTCTATTCAACCCATAGGCCTGAAAAGGACACCATAGGACAAATGCTTTCAAAGCACTGTATTTTAGAAGATAGTTCATGTTCAGTGAAGTAATTAATCTTGAATTTCAGGTAGTAGGAGAGTTATAATTAGATAATGATATAAGTAAAACAGTGGTTTATTCTAGATTTTCAGCTTGTATCAAACAAATATATAAACTCAGATTTGAATTTTTATATCAAAATGCATGTATGATTTTTATAAATTGGTTTTTAGAAGCCATCTGTTGATAGAGATAGCCAACATATTTGCATTCTGCTTGTAGAAGTTTATGAAGTAATGATGTCTTTAGTTTTATCAGTGACTACAGGAGCACTTTATAACAACTGGTTGTTCCTTCATAATTTTCTCTCAGTTTCACAGATTATGTTGATAGTGTAAGTGCAATACGCAAGAAGTAGATTTCAGGCCGTTTCATGGAATAGAATTTCCTAATTGATGTTTATTCCCCAGCTGGCAAATCTACCTGCTGAAACTTTGATCTTTTCAGGAAGCTATTAACTTAGAGGGTTAGAGTTCATCTCCATTGACACATATAGAAAATGTATAGCCAGTTGGATACTTTTCAGAATAAAGCTATTTTTAAATAAGTTTTTACCTCCTGACTTGGAGATTTGGTGTGTATTTGTTAGGGACAAAGGGACAGTTTGAAGTACTAAAGTTTAAAATAAACGCACATATGAAAGCACTGACCAAATAAAATATTCATGGAATTCCCACTTAACATTGGAGACTAACTTAATCAGTAACTCTTTCTCTATAGCTGAATTGTATAAACTGTGCAGATGACTGTAATCTGTTTTTTTATTTCTTATAGCTTGTAGAGACTTCACTAAAGGGAGAAATTGCCTTTGATCCCAGAAGCGCCTATTACTTGTGGTTTGTGATGGATTTTTGTGACGGAGGAGATATGAATGAGTATCTGTTGTCCAGGAAACCCAATCGTAAAACTAACACCAGCTTCATGCTTCAGCTGAGCAGTGCCCTGGCTTTCTTGCATAAAAACCAGATCATCCATCGAGATCTAAAGCCTGATAACATCCTGATTTCTCAGAGCCGGTTGGATACCAGTGACTTGGAACCCACACTGAAAGTGGCTGATTTTGGTCTAAGTAAAGTTTGTTCAGCATTTGGGCAGAATCCAGAAGAACCTGTCAGTGTAAACAAGTGTTTCCTTTCCACAGCGTGTGGAACAGATTTCTACATGGCTCCTGAAGTGTGGGAGGGACATTACACAGCAAAAGCTGACATCTTTGCTCTGGGGATTATCATCTGGGCAATGCTGGAAAGGATCACATTCATAGACACAGAGACAAAGAAGGAACTCTTGGGGAGTTATGTAAAACAAGGAACTGAGATCGTGCCTGTTGGGGAGGCACTTCTGGAAAATCCCAAAATGGAACTTCTCATTCCTGTGAAGAAAAAGTCTATGAATGGGCGAATGAAACAACTGATTAAGGAAATGCTGGCTGCAAACCCTCAGGATCGTCCAGATGCTTTTGAACTAGAACTCAGATTAGTACAAATTGCATTTAAAGATAGCAGCTGGGAAACGTGACACATATATTATTTGCAAATATCTTGGATAATATGCTGCTTCTGTTTTAACAGTGATGCAACATAATGTGGCTGAAAAAGAATATAAAAAGCTAAACTCCACCTTTTAAGGGTTTAGATTTTATTGTGGGATTTTTTTTTTCCTCATTTTTCTTAAGTCCAAGCTGGCCATTTTGTTAATATGTTTTAAGTGTGTATTACCAATGTGAGTGTAAATTTTTTTAAATGATCATTGGTAGAAGTTTGGCAGGAAAATTTTCTAAGAGCCAAGAAAAGAAGAAAGTCCAGTTTTCTGGAAATATGTCTCTAAGTATTTTAGACATTCCTTGTCAGTATTAGGAATTTCCATGGAAGAAGGGGTTTGCATGCTGGTAATGCAACCTTTGAAGCTTTGTAAAGGAAACATAAATGTATATATTTATGTATATGTAAGTATGTGAATGTGTGCATTTTGCATTCCATATGAAAAAAATGCCACTTCTGTTTAAATTATTTGATGTAGGTTTGGGTTTTTGAGATTTGCTGGTGAAATCAGTGATGAAAAATAAAAGAACCTTCCCTCATCTCCTACCCTGTCCCTCCCTCTAATGAAATCATACTAAGTTTTTTATTTTTATAATATTATACAGCTTTTTTTTTAAGGCATCATTTTGGACAGTCTAAAATTATCTGATTAAACGTAAGTGAAATTAAGTGATCCAAAGCTGCTGAAGTATGTTTGAGCTCTCCAGTGCCCTAAAGCTGCAGGAGTTGAATTAGCCATGCAATCATGTGGTACAGGTTGGCTAGGACATTGATGATTCAGTCATACCTTCTTTAGATAACCACGCATTCAATTAACTAATTAAACCACTGCATTGGGACATGTCTGCACTTGAGCATCTGCAATCTGATACAGATTTGAACACAGGATTCTTCTGTGTCTGAAAACTTTGCTGTATATGAACTATAGTAATTGATATATTAATTTTTTATTTCAAGACTTTGTCAAAGCCTCAGCATCAAGTCGAAGAAACCAAATGAGTTCTACCCTCACGTTGCCTGCCCTGATATGGTCTCTCATTTAATCACTGGAATTTCTTTCATTTTGGCACTAATGCTGTTTTGTCTAATTTGACACAGTAATGGTAGTGATATGGTTGTATTCAATGTTGATCACCTTTTTCTAAAGTGGGAAATGATACAGTTTGGCAAATGGGTAAAATACTGTGGCATAAGTTATATCTTTCAAATAGAGAGGTTATCAGTTTTATACAATGACTTGGTATGGTCTGTGTCAAGAACCAACAGACCATTATTCTTCTTGAAGTCAGTATGATTTTAACCCCATATGGTTGTCTCCAGTTTTTTTTCCTGTAAATGCAGATAGTTCAAATGTAAGGGAAGAAAGTTTTCCTAAAACAGAACATTAACAACCTTTAAGGTTGTTAATACTTTAAGACCATTGTATATAGATTAATCTTCATAAAGCACTAGACTCTTTGGTCAAAAGTTAAAAAACAATTTTTAAAGGTATTAGAATATTGAAATCATTGATAATTCAGTCTCCTCAGTTTTTTGAACTTCCGCAACTTTTGGAATATTCCTATCGTAATTTTTTCCTTATTTAAAATGTGTTCGGGGGACTATAAAAGGTGAAAAAGCACAAAAAATTGGAGTGCATAAAATTTCTGAACTATGCATTACTTGGTATGAAGTTTGAATAATAACTGAAAGGTTTTATTAAAAATAAAACCTTTTAAGTAAAAAAAAATCATATACTTTTAATATTACTCTCAAGCTGATAAATAGAAGAATTCTTTTGGAAATTAGAGGTGGAAATACACTGGAACTTCATGATAATTAACCCTCTGGATAGCCAAATTAGTATAACACAGATCTGGCCAAGGGGATTGAGTTACTGGAAGTAAAAAAACATTATAATGTCTAATCAATAACATGGCACTTCAGCAAGAGATTCATGGTGACTTAGGTGATGGTATGCCAATGCTTCATTTGCTCTTCAGATATATCTACATGTCATGGTTTTGGCCCCACCTCATTTAAAATAGTTAACAACTATAATTTATTTTGAAAAATATTCTATGTTACCTATGAAGTGGAATTATTTCTTTCATTGGCGGTAACGATGTAAGGCGATCAGGAAGTTTCTTCTGAAATTTTCTCAAGTCCTTGTATTCTAAAATAACCCATGATACCAAGAAAAATTATAGTAAATTCTTTGTCTTTATTCTTTCAGTCAGGAGGTATTTATTAAGTACCTACTGTGTGCTCAGCACTAAAGATCACTTGATAAAATAAGAATTAAAAAATGGTATATAGCCATGGGCCTTTTCCAGCCAGGAGTAAGAAATAAAAGATGATTAGTGAAGCTGGGAAATTCCTGTATATTGCTAGGGGAAAAATGAAAGCAAGAATTTGTGCACAGCGCCTTGCGCATAATAGGTACTCAATAAACAATTATTCCTCATAGAGTCTCTTGCCATGGTTTATAGTGTTTTATGAAATTTGTCTTAATTGAAAAAAGACCAAATATTTCAAATAAGCTTATAGGCAGCTGTGGCCAGTTAAAATAATGGGGTTGTACAGTTAGTTCCTAGAATGTTATTTTGCACTAGTTGTCACTTAGAAAGATGGGGTTCCTGTAGTTTTTTGGTGCTAAGGGATACTTTGTCATTATGATGAAGTAAATGTTAAGTGTCAGATAAATAGCACACTGAATAGTTCTTTCTGCTGGTCTGTTTTTTCCTCTTTGTTGTTGTTGTTTTTAACTGTAAAATGTTTATCAATCAAACTATTGTAGCAGCTACAGATAATTCACCAGCATGACAAAATGGTCAAAAAATAAGTCATCAGCACTTCAAAAATGAAAGTAACTTTTGAAATTTTCTTTTTAAATTGTCAAATATATTTTATGAAGAATTTATAAAAGGGGGAAATGATTGTAATTTATTGTTCATGACTTTTTTTTTTTTTAAATAAAGTGAATTTCAACAAAAAAACCCTGGAAATGCTACATTGCTGCTTTGGTGGCTCTGTGAGTAGTTCTGTAATGCTTTACTTCATAGACATAAAATACAGCATATAAAATTTGAAACAATGTCTTCTTCAGCCTTATCTATTAAATGGAACTATAATAGAAGCTATTGCAGAGGAAAAGATGATTGAATTGTAGGAGTTTCAGCATTTCAAGTTCTCTAAAATTTTAATGTTTGCTGTATTAGAAGAACTTGTATTGCCTGAAATAAATGATCTTCTTTCATTTTTCTTTCTACCTCATTAAGCTGAGGATGCATCCCAGACTCAGAATGAAGTGAAAGTACTAAGAGGATGCAATCTTTCAGTCTTTAACTTGAGACCATGGTTTCTTTTCTATAAAAAAGTCATCTGAGCCACTTTTTTCTCTTCTTTTATAGGTTTTATTATGTATGTCTTTTCCAGAATAAACAAAGTACTGAGGATGTAGTTACTTAGTGGTCCAATGGAATAGCAGAGGGAAAATGAGAGAAAACTTTAACTCTACTTGTGATCTAATGATGAGTAGGAAAGTAGGGGTCAGAATTGTGGCTGTTTCTGACTCTGCTACCTCCTGGCACAGCCTTTGCAGACAGGTAAATTTTGCTTTATATTTAGAGGGTTTTGTTTTGTTTTGTTTTTGAATCTTGAAGCTATAAATACTTGAATTTACTAGCCTTTTCCTTTGCAGTTTACAAAGCGTTTTCACATAGTTTTTACATATCTTTTCAGTGAGTTTTACTTAAAATAGGGGCTGATTTCTTGATGAAGAAATTAATAGCAACTTAACACCAGTTAATGAGGTAAAGGTTTTACCTTAACACAGGGTTTTAGTGCCTAATCTCTGACTCCAGGTGGAGTTTACTCTGACAAAGCTTTATCTTTCTCACTGAAGTAATGACCCTAAGGTTGTTCTGGTCTTTTCTTTAAATTCAAATGTTGCTCTCTTGGTCGACCAATCATAGATGTCCTCTCAAAGTGCAGTGTAATGATAGACAGTTGGTTCTGATTAGATAATAACTCCCACTTGAGAAACCTACCAGCCACACTTCTTGGAAGCCACACCTCTTGAGGGCAAGTGCCTCTTTTTTTTTTTTTTTTTTTTTTTTTTTTTTTTTTT